>NC_050575.1:39656250-39963815 GCF_011100635.1 Trichosurus vulpecula
TTAAAGTCCTGCCTCGTTTTTTATCTATGAAATGTGAGTAATAATATTTGCACTGAGAAAAGACTGGTTTAGTAGATTGAGAACCACCCTTGGAGTCAGACAATTCCAAGTCCTTTCTCTCATGTATAATGGCTGTGTGACAGTGGGTTAGTCACTTAACCTTTCAGGGTCCTGAGCAACTCTGAAAATTTTTAGTTGCCAGTCTTCTTTTGGTGAATGACCATTCCCTACTGATAGCAATGAAAGTACAGATCTGGACCAGAAAAACCTAAAATACTTCCACTACCTAGAGGTAATGTACAGAAAACATTTTGTAAAGCTTAAAGCACTGTAGAAATGTGATTTGTTATTGTTCAGTAATTTATGTCCTTGTTGTTTGCAGCAGAACTACTCATTGGCTGAACTTGATGAGAAAATTAGTGCCCTTAAGCAAGCTCTGCTAAGGAAATCAAATGAAACAGAATCCATGGTCACTAATCAACTTCCATAATGAAGTCTCTTCATTGTTGTTATTTTTGTTACACATGTAACTTAAGGAAATGTCTAATTATTGTATATTTCTTTAGACAGACTTTGCCCCCAAAGTATGTTCTTTAAATTTTGCCAGAAGTGTGTGTCCAGTCCTATAAATAAGTAAAACCTACTAGTCTCTTTAAAAACATTTTGTGAATGCTTTAAAAATAGAAGTCTCTGAATTTATTCCCTTCTGTTGTAAAGGAGGTGTTTTTAGTATTGTTTTTTTTTCCAGAAGGTTAACAAAAAGTAACTTACAAATTTGTATTTTTATCTGTAATTATTTGTGGTCCAAGGATAAACCTCATTTTAAATAGTGTGTTACTTTAAAAGATTTTATATTTGTAATGTTGGTGTTTATTGTTTTTTTTTAAAATAGTAAGTGTCCTGTTTTTAGAATGTCTTTTAAAATATGTTTATGTAAATAAATATAATTGAGATTTTGATGTAGCTTGATTTTGTAGAAATTAATCTTTCTGAGCAACAGTTATGGTATTATAAACACATATACCACCTTTTCCTAAAGATTATCACATTCTAATAAATATAATCTAACTTTGTTTTGTAGTCCAGTGGCTCATCTCTCTTTGTATTGGTGAAACAGTAACATTAAGAGATGCAGCTGAGTTTACATAAAAAAAACTGTAAATAGAATTAATGCAAATCAAATCATAGGTCCTAGGCCAGCATGTACACTATCTATTAGATTTTATTAAGTTGAGTTTTTTCCATTCTGTGTGGAAAAGACATTGATGTAGCTTTTACTTACAATAATTTTAAATACTTGAAAATTTGAGGCATGCAAAAACCTAATAATCAGAATCACAGAGTCTTGACATTAAAGGGATTTTAATCCACACCATTCCTAAACAATATTTTACTCTCTAATATACCAAACATAAGCTTTTGTTTGAAGATCTTCCATCTAAATAGCCTTCAAAAATAAAATTTTACATATGCTAATACAGTTTTAGCAGATTTTTAAAACAAAATATTCCAGAGTCAAAATACATGTCTTATTAACTGTCTCCCTCCCCCGCCTTTTGGATGAGAGGCCATTGTAGGCCTAATCATGGACCTGTCTGTTACCTAAGGACCAGTCTAGGGAAATTCTGGGTAAGTCATAAGAGAGACATTTAGTTGAACTGAAGATGCTGGGAAAATGAAGTAGAAAGGAATGAGTGAAACTATAAATATACCATAGGCTTTTTTTAAGATCGAATTTTTTATTCTTTAAATTAATTTTACATTTTATTTTTCCCCAATTACATGTAAAAACATTTTTAACGTTCTTTTCAAATACTTAGTTCTAAATTCTCTTTTTCTTCCACGTGCACACACATACATACCCCGAGTTGAGAAGGAAAGCAATTTGACATAGGTTATATATATGCAGTCATGCAAAACATAGTTCCATGTAAGAAAACACAGACCAAAAAAGCCAAGAAAAATAAAGTAAAAATAAAGTATGCTTTTATTTATATTCAGACTCTATCAGGTCTTTCTCTAGATATGAAGACGGATAGCATTTTTCATCATGAGTCCTTCAGAATTGTCTTGGATCATTGTATTGCTGAAAATAGCTCAGTTATTCACAATTAATCATCATATAAATATTACTGTCACTGTATACAATGTTCTCCTGGTTCTGCTCATTTCACTTTGCATTAGTTCATGTAAGTCCAGGTTTTTCTGAGAGCATCTTGCTCATCATTTCTTAAAGAACAATAATATTCCATCACAATCATATGCAACAGTTTGTTCAGCTATTCCCTAATTGATGCACATTCACTTAATTTTCAATTCTTTGCTACCACTAAAAGAGCTGCTATAGAATTTTTGTACATATAAGTGCTTTTTATTTTTTTTTATCTCTTTGGGATACAGACTTAACAGTACTGTAGCTTTTTAATTCCAAAATGTGTTTCTCTTGAAAAATAGGTTAAGTTAGCCAAAAGAAGAAGGCTTAAACTACATAAACCAGGAAATCTACCTCCAAAATAACCCATTGTTATAGTTACCGTGTGCTCCAAAACTTCTTATTTGTCCCAACTTTTGTATCATTTTTAAAATGTGTTTTATATTTTTGTTATTCTGAACTTGACAAGAGATAGGGACTAGATCTGTGATAGCACTGTATGCTGGCACCTTCTCTGTAATATATTAGTCTTAATGAATTACATAAGAACAGTGGTGTCCAACTCAGACAGAAATGGAGGACACCAAGCCATGATTCTTGTGGGCTGCATATTGCCTTATAAAACCATATATTGACATGATGTTTTATTGTATTTTTTGTCTCCTAAATGTTTCCCAATTACATTTTAATCTGATTCTTGCTACACCGAGGGATGTCTTGGGCCACATGTGCTCTTGACACCTAGCACAGGACACTGAGAGGTTAAAAGGAACTGCTTAGCATCCCACAGCCAGCATATGACAGAGGAAGGGATTGAACTTAGGTCTATGCAAAGAATAGAAAGAGAGGACTGTATATGAAACTGCACATAGCTTATATAAAGCTTGATGATAAATCCATAATGTTGGTTTAAAAGGTGGACTAGTTATCTGTCTCATTTAAAGTTCCTTCAGTTTTCTTCTGTGGACTTCAAAAGAAAATGATTCATTGATCCTATTTTATGTCTTAGTTTTTTTAGCATCACTCTCACTTCCCCTTCTTAACCCCTCACTCCAGTCTGGAGCCAAATTTCAAAAAAAAAAAGGCCTTTCCCTTATAACAAATGAGCACGGTCAGGCAGAACAATTTCACACATTGGCCAGGTCCAAAAATATACTCATTCAGCACCTCTGGTCCATCTTATCTAAAGGAGTAGGGACCAGGCTTAATTGGTCCACTAGAGTCCTGGTTGATCATTGGATTGATCAGAGTTGCCCAGTCTTTCAAAGTTTCTTTCCTTTACAATGTTGTAGTCTCTGTATAGTGTTCCTCCCTCTGATACTGCTTGTTGCAGTTCATTTAAGTCTTCGCAGTCTTCTCCGAATTCATCCCTTTCATTGTCTCTTATGGTATGGTGCAATCTTATTCCTTTATGTTCATTTCCATTCCATTATATTCGGTATATCATGTTCAGTTTGTTCAACCGTTCCTCTATTAGAGAGGCAACCACTTAGTTTCCAGTTCTCTACTCCTAAGGGCAAGCAAAGTAGGACTTTTTACTGATTTTTTTTTCCCTTTTGGAGTGCTTCTCAGCAGTAAGGCAATCAATTGCCTTTGATTGAGTCTTGCCTTTGTACGAAGGTCCACACCCTTTTGCTGATTAGGTTACATGAGGTAACCTTGGACTCTGAAAAAGTGTATATATACTCTGAGGGTAGTGCTTAAACTAGAACTCTCAGAACTGAGGGAGGAGAGGTTTTGCTTTGGAGGCTCACTCATTGGAAGAGTGTTAGTGTGGAGACTCTGGGTAGCCGTTAAGGAGCCCAGCTTTGAAAACTCAGATGTTGGCGCTTCTTTCTCTGGATAACTATGTATGTATTGCTAAGATCAGACAGAAGCCTGTCTCTTGGTCTGTTTATATTTTCTCAGTTTGTAATTTCTGTTTGTTATTTGCTCTGGAATTCAGGGTGCTTTTTCCTCTGAACTAGTAGTGCATGACATATGTATGTTTAATTAAAGTGAGATTGTAAATGCCTTAAAGTTTCTTTCCTTAGAAAAGCAGATCAAAGAACCTTTGCTAGCAGCCCTCCTGTGTGCTGATGTTATTGGCCTTGCATAGCCACAGTAGCTGCAAGTAACGTTACACTACTACAACAAAAAGTTCTGCACTAAGTTATAAATGTGTGTATGTTCACACAGAGAAAGAGAGTTTAGTAACTAGGTAGCTTTCCAGAACCAATTCACAGCTTCACCAACAACTGACGTTTTCCTTTTCTTTTTTTTGTCATGTTTGCCATTTTGAGGAGTGTGAGGTAGAACCTCAGTGTTATTTCAGATTGCCTTTCTTTTATTATTAGTGTCTTGTAGCATTTTTTTTTTTGTATGACTATTGCTAGCTTTGATTTCTTCATTTACAAACTGCCAGTTCCTATCTTGATCCTCCTTACTCAGTCATTTGGATCTTTGGGTTTAACAAACATTTTACTATTATGCTTGTTTCTTTCTGTATGTTGTGTATTCCACTGATTGACCTGTCTCTGTTTTTAAGGCAAAACCAAATTATTTTGGTGATTACTACTTTATGGTGTAGTTTGAGATCTCATAATGTTAAGCCCCTTCTTAATTCAAGATTACTGACCTTTTATTCCTCCACATGAATTTTGTTTTTTTTTTCTAGCTTTCTAGTGGTAGTTTGGTGTGGCAATGATAGAGTGTTTCGCAGTTGTTTTCTTACATGTGTCTTTGTAGATAGAATCCCAAATTATTTATATATCATATAGTTATTTTGAAAGGATTTCCTCTTTCTTTTCCTGAGAGATTTTGTTGTGGTTATATACAGAAAAACAGATGAATTATGTGGGTTTGTTTTATTTCTTGCTAGTTGACTGACATTGTTTTCCTTTTAACAGTTCTGTGAGGTAGGCAGTGCAAATTTTATCCCCATTTATTAGAAAACAAAATGAGGCTCAGAGGGATTGTGACTTGCCCATGGTCTCAAACAACAATGAACTCTTTAGAGTATAGAATATAATATGTAAACTTAGATCTCATTCTTCACAAAAGACAGTGGAGTTTTGCAAAGGACCAAAGAGTAACCAAAATAATGTGTTTGCCTAAGATGTAAACTCTCTGAGGACAGAGGTTGCTTCATTTTTCCTTTTGTACCTCTCTCAGTACCTGGCATTTATGCATTTAATCATTGCTTATAAATTTAGTTTGATTTTATGAAGATAAAGAAATATCCATACAATATTAAGTTATAAATGTTAGAGCAGTTGAAAAGATGACAGGATATAGAAAAGTTTATAAAAATACAAAATGTGGTAGGAGTCGTTAACACGGACTACTTCATCATAACCCAAAGCAGTAGAATCCTTTTGAAACTTGAAAGAGAGAATGATTATAAAATAACAAATTTTAAAGGAATTCCTTGGCCCCAAAATCGAATACCTCATAGAATTTTAGAGTAAAAAGGGGATCTCAGAGGTAATCTTGTCAAACCTCTTTACTGAACAAGGATCCCTTTTTCAACACTGCTGACAAGTAGTCATACAACCTTCATTGAAAAATCTTCAATGAAGGAAAACTCAGTAATTTCTGAGCTATCCCATTGTTAGAAAATTTCCTTCACATTGAAATCTGTCTGCAGCTTTCACCCATTGCTACAACTTCTCCCTCCTTGTAGCCATGTTGAATGAGTAATCCCTTTCACACTGAGTGTATCAGATACTTGAAGACTGCAGTCATCTTCCCAGACCCTCTTAAGTCTTCTCCATTCTCAGTTCTGTGGAGTCCAAAACTATCCACTTGTAGCATCAATGCAATACTCACAGTGGCTATGGCTGCTATGAATATGCCAGCATAGTTCTGAATCACAAAATATAACAAACTCTTCATTGAAGGTGAAACCAAAACATTTATTCAAACACCAGAAAGCCAAATCCATCATAGTAACAAATCTGTACACACCAATGCAGAGGTCACCGCCATCCCCAAGCCTTCCCTCTGTTAGGGCCTTCCCCCAAACAAGGGCAAAATCACTCCCTCTCTCATGCTAGCTGCTGCTCTGTGCCTCTGTTTGAGTTCTGACTGCTCTGTCTCAATTCCTCTCAGCTCTGCTTCACCCTTCCTGCTCCACCTGCCACAGACTCGTGTGACTCAGGCAGGTCACATGGGCCTATTAATGGAAGGGAAGATCTTCAAATTGTATTAACAATACATTAACAATACACCAGTTTACAATAAAAGAAACTGAGGCAGACCTCTGAGTCAATAGCACTTTATTGAAGGGTCCATAGAATGAAGTGCACCTCAGATCTTCCTCACAATCTGAGATGCTCCCATTCCTTAAAGCCTTAGTTTTATAGTGCTTGATAACCAAATGATAGAGAAGAGGCAAAGTAAAACACATAGTCTCATTGGTTGATAGACCTATATTTTGACATTCCAGGAGAGTTTTCAGCTCATGCTTAAAATAAATTAGCTGGTAGATGATATCTAAATATGGGCAGAGCTGGTGGTCTTTCATTGGCCCTGTGCTGCTCATAGACTGGGGAATAGATTCATAGGCAGCTCCTGTAGACAGGGTCACTCATTGGCCAAGTGCCATAGAGCCATTTCCCTAGCAAGGATAACAAGGGTGGAGGTACAATTCAGCTGGGGGACATTCCATGCCATTGAGTTGCCTCCCTCTCCCCCCCGCCACATTGGGCTTGGTCATTTACTCATCAGACATTGCTTAAGCAAGTGGATTCACCAGATTGACTGTATATTAGTAGCCAAGTACAACAGTAATAATGACTTCCCCTATGGAAATCAAACTCAACTGAATAACACCAATTGGAAATAAACCAGGGGTCTAAATCATATCCCACATTCCTTGCCCCCTTTGATCCAAAAAAAGACTTGTCTTCTTATGAATCATCACAATATAGATGCGTGCAAGGCAGTCCTCTGTGACAAAATCAGAGGGGGCAGTCCCCTACCAAGGTGCAAGAATAACAAAAATCCATTGGTGTAAGTCTTCTAGTAATTCCATGTAGTAACCCACTCACCATGTCCATGTAATCAGTCTTAGATTCAGATGTCTCACCTCATACAGCTGCCTGGTTTCCTAAACAACTCCCAATGGAGTCTGCTGGAGATATCTCAGAAACCAAAAAAGCCCCTTTGGAGATTTCATGTTGGAGTGAGAATGGCTTCAGAGCAGCTTCTAGTGGATTTGCTTCTCAGGTTCAGATCACTTGCAGAGATGCCCTTTTCTGTTAAAATTTCTTGCAAATAGGTCTTATTCAAGTTTCCTATGAGAGTAACCAGGTCAGATAGTGAGAACTAGGTCAAACCTTATAACTAATAAGAACATCACTAGACCAGAGAATTTACATTTTAGGTTAGAAAATTCAAATAACTAAAAAATTAGAAAATCCTGAACCCAATTTTTAACGTAATAACTCTTGTTAGTGTTATTTCTTAAAAAAATATTTTTTTACCAACTCATTGCCCCCCTTAGGAAGATGAGATTCTATTAAGGAACTAAGAACAAAAACAAAATATTTTAAAAGTTGTCAAATTGTAGCAAAAAGTTCTGTACATTGAGTGATCAATTTCAAAAATGCATATAAGGTGTTTATAATAAAACAATTTGCACTCCAAGTCATACTCAGTATACAGATTTTAACTCCAAATTAAATAATAAACCCAAATAAAATTGACTTTTCAAGATATTAAATTACTCTCCTCTAAGGAAATTGATGGCCTTAAAATTCTTTTCTTCAAACCAAAAATGAGTATACTACAGACTTCCTAGTAATAAATGAAATAATGAGTTTAGGAAGCATTGCTAGTACAAAGGCATGATATTATAGTGATGTGATATTTCAGTTATGCAGATGTGCCAGAACTAACTAGCTTGTAATTTCTTGATTTTCTTTAAGCATTACTTCCATCTTTCCAAAGATAGAATAACCAACAAGGAGAAATTCTGTACTGCATCTGAAAGTGAGCTTGTGATAGGGAAGGAGAGGAAAACATATTTCAAAGTGTTCAGTGGAAGGATACGTGAGATACTATGGACTAAAACTGTACTGAGGTAGTCATCTCTTGAGAATGAAATTCTGATGAAGCAATGAAGAATGATTCCAATAAGGATGAAAAAATGAGAATTTCTGAAAAAGCCAGTGCATATACACTGGATACTCACCAACCAACTTAGATTTTTAAAGATACATACATCTTTTGCATAAACAATGACACTAGGATAAGAAGGGAAATTGAGAAAATATGTGAATACCAAATGTCAGAAAATCAATCATCTCTGATAGGAGTCTGATATTACAAAATACATAAGGAATTAATTCAAATATGTGACCAAACAGAAACAAATAATTTTTTAAAAACCTTAAAGTAGTAACATCATGAAAAATTGACCTTAAATTGTGAATAATAAGAGAAATACAAATAAAAACAACTCTGAGCTTTCACCTCAACTAGTAAATTTGGAAAGATGACAAAATATGGAAAAGTCAATGTGGAAGGAGCTTTGGGAATGCTGTTACACTGAGACATTTAGTGAATGAGTGAGGTATAAATTGGACTAACCGTTTTAAAAAGTAATTTGGAATTTGGGAATTAGTGATAAAGAAGTGACCATTCCCAGAAATTCTGCTGCTAGGTATATCCCCCAAGGAGGTTTAAGACAGAAAGTAATGTCCCACATACATCAAAATATATTCAGAGCACTTTTTTTGATAGCAAAGAACTGGAAACAAAGGTACCTATCAATTGGAGAAGGGCTAGATTGTGCTACATGAAGGTAATGAGATTCTATAATTAATATGAATGTGACAACTTCATAGAGACATAGGAAGATTTAGCTGAACTAATAGGAAGTAAGTGAATTAAGTAAAGCCAGAGAAGCCACAGCGTCTATAACAACGTAAATGGAAAAAAACCAAAGCCAAACATCATAATTCTAATGACCAAGCTTTTGGTCCTTACAGACGAGTTGAGAAAATCTACTCTCCTCCCTGTCTTGCAGAAGTGGGGACTATGGATGTGGAATGTTTCACATACTATCAGAAACGGCCTACATATTGGTTAGTTTTACTGAACGTTTTTTTTCTTTAATCTCTGTTACATAAGATGGCTTACTGGGAGGGGGATAGAGAAGAGCATATTCAATAATAAATATGATATAAAATCAAAAGCTATAAATAAAGATGAAATAAAATTACATCACATGCAAAATGTAGACACAAGAGGTAATTAGCTTAGTCATACTAAAGCTCAGAATGAGCTGAGGTTGGTGAGAGAAGATAAGAACTACATTTTTTTTAATTGGGGAAAATAGAAACATAAAAGAAGAGGACCAGTATTTATTTTGATAATAATGTAACTGGCAACAGAAGGTAAAGCCTCTTTTCTCTGCCAAGGAAAACGACCTAAAATGCAAATTAGCAACAAAACAAACATTAAAATAAACAGATTAAAATGATAGTTATAAAACAGTTGGCATTCTCATTGGCATCATCAAATAACAAGAATTAACATTCATAAGAGGTAGTGCATAGTATTCAGCTCATTGCAGTTAACCCACAAAATTTGAAAACAATTCTATAGAAAATGTGCCAAAAGAGAATATTTTTTAACAATGACAAAACAACAAATCCAAATAATTTCAGTGAAGGATAGGAAAATAAAATATAATTGCTAGAAATAAAATTGCATGTTAAAATGAAGAGAAATTAAATAAATTACAAAACTCGGATTAAAAGAAAATTTGATATAAAATAATCTTCCTCAAAAGTATCTCTACTTTTGTTAAATCAAGCTGTAGAAGAAAAAATGAACTAATTAAATATTGTGAAGAGAAAATTTAAGAACTAAGACCAAAGAAACTCCTTCCACTGGTAAAATAAATGCTTACGCAACAAATGGAAGCCTTGTTTAAAAAGAAGCAAACAGGGATTGGACTGATAATTCCCAATACAAAAAATAAATAAAATTGTAGCAAAAAAAAAAAAATGACCCCCCAGCATGAGACTTCAAGTCTTTTAATACTGTGTTGCTGTGGAACCCAAGGATCTGTGATCTCCTCACTTTCCCTTCACTTCTAGCAGAGTTTAGCCTCAGCAACATCATGCTCCAGTGGCTTCTTAATACAAAGCTAAATAGCACAGTGGATAGAGTGCTGGGCCTGGAGTTAGGAAAACCTGATTCAAATACAACTTTAGACATTTCCTAGCTGTGTGACCCTGGGCAAGATACTTATCCTTCCATCTCCCTCTGTTTCCTCCACAGTAAAATAGAGATGATAGTAATAGCACCTACCTCACAGGCCTGTAGTGAAGATCAGATGAGATAATATTTGTAAAGCATTTGGCACAGTATTTGACACACAGTAGGCACTCAATATATGCTTGTTACGTTTCCCATTCCCTCTCATTCATTGTAATTTGCAGCCAAGTTGGGAAAAACCATTACTGATCAGCCCTTTCCTCCCCTTGGGCCACTACAGTTCCATCAACTTGATGCAAAAGATGATGCTGGGAGAACCTGGTTGCTTTCCACTCCATTAAAGAGCCTGTGCCCTGTTTCCTGGTTTCCATGCTTGTGGATGGCTATGCCTCTCTTCTGATATTTTGCTTCTTCAAACTTAGCACCTTGGCAACATCTCCCTCTGCACTAAACCGTACTCAGTCAAGACAGTCTTTTTCCCCTAGGAAACTATCTCATTGGTCCAGAAGCTATAACACCAAGAGTCTGGACAGCACAAGGTAACACTATGCAAATAATGTGTATGCTATCCCCTGTAAGGATGGAAGCTGGTGTTCCTCTTCCTGTTTTCTTTTTTCTTCCATTATTTGTTTCAGTTTTATTAATTTTACCTCGTCTCCTAATTTTTTTCTTGGTGAGGATGACAGGATAAGGATGGGTCCTTAAAGTACTAAGGTAGATGTGAACCTATAGGAACATCAATAAAACTGTCCAAATTTGCATAACTGTGTTTGAGAGTATGGTTGTTTGACCCACCAGCTATGGGAAGTGTGGAACCAGGCTGTTCCTTTCACCTTGGGAGTGTCTAAGAACTATGCCTTATGAACATTGCCACTATCTCCTCTTTCAACCCCATCTCACCCAAAGAAGTGGCTCTCCTCCTTGCCAAGGCAAACCTTTCCACCTCCACAAGTGATCCCATTCTATCCCAGTTCCTCCAACAGACTACACACTTTGGTGTCTCCTCTCTCTCCCTTATCTTCGATCACTGATTACTGGCTGCTTCTCTAGAGTCTACAGACATGTGTGTGCATTTCTCCCCCATCCTCAAAAATTCCCACTTGATCCTTCCATCCCTGCTATCACTGTATATCTCTCCTGCCTTTTGTGGCTAAATTCCTTGAGAAGGCCATCAACAATAGATGCCTTCACTTCCTCTCCTTTCATTCTCTTCCTAATTCTACAATCTGGCTTCCAGCCACTTCATTTAACCTAAACTGCTGTCTCCAAAGTTACCGTTAATCTCTTAGTGGACAAGTTTAATGGCCCTTTTTTCCAATCCTCATAGTTCTTGATTTCCCACATTTAACACTGTCAATCACTCTTTTCTCCTTGATACTCTCTTCTCTCTAAGTTTTCAGAGCACTATTCTCTCTTGGTTCTGCTGCTACCAATCTAACCACCACTTTTTCTGAGCCTCCTTTACAGGATCTTCATATAGGGCAGACCTAACTAACCACCTGTGTTCCATACGACTTTGTCCTAGGATCTCTGGTCTCCACCTTCTATGCTGCTTCACTTGGTGGTCTCAGCAGTTTCCATGGATTCAATTATCATCTCTACACTGACATCTCTTAAAACTAACTCTTTTGCTCTAACCTCTCTGCTAAGGTACAATCTTGTATATCCAGCTGCCTATCAGATATCTCAAACTGGATATCCAGTAGCCCAGAGGAGTTAAACCCCCAACCCACAAAAATCCCAAGTGTGGCCTGAACCAGATTAAAATGTACTTGGGAAATGTTTAACTAAATAAAAGTACACCATAAATAATTTTAATTTGTGGTTTTCTAAATCAATATTGGCACACAGGTATCCATTTCTATTTGAGTTTGACACTACTCCTCTAGACATTTTAAACTCAACATTTCCAGAACTGAGTCCATCTTTTCCTCCAAATCTTCCCCACTTCCAAACTTCCCCATTACTGTCGAGAACATCACAGTCCTCCTAGGTTCACAGCCTTTGTGTCATCGTACATGGCTCATTATCTCTCACTCCCCATTTCTAATCCTTTGCCAAGGCCTGTCAATTTCATCTTTGCAACATCTCTCAAAAATGCCTTCTCCCCTCTGACACTGCTACTATTCTGGTTTTGGCTCAAATCTCCTCACATTTGGAGTATTACAGTAGCCTACCTCAATCCTCTTCCTACTTTAATTGATCCTCCATTAAGTCACCAAAATTTCCTAAAGTACAGTTCTGACCATGATATCCCCCTATCCAATAAACTCCAGTGGCTCCCTATTACCTCTTGGATCAAATACAAAATCATCTCTTTGGTGTTTGAAACCATTCATAACCTACTCCCTCTTACCTTTCATATGCTATGAAATTTCAGGGGTATTCTATTTTTGTTTTTTTTTTTAATCACCAATCAAAAAGCATTTATTAAGCCTCTATTAGATATGAAGATGATACCACTCTGCTGGCAGAAAGTGAAGAAGAATTAAAGAATACTCTTGATGAGGGTGAAAGTGAAGAGTGTAAAAGCTGGCTTAAAGCTTAAATCAAAAAAATAAAAATAAGATCTTGGCAACTGACCCCATCACTTACTGGTAAAAAGAGGGAGAAGAAATGGAAGCAGTGTCAGATTTTATGTTCTTGGGCTCAAAGATCACTGCAGATGGTGACTGCAGCCATGAAATTAAAAGATGCTTGCTCCTTGGAAGGAAAGCTGTGGCAAATCTGGACAAATCCTACAAAGCAGAGATAAGAATCCATCCAAGGTCAATAGAGTCAAAACTATGTTTTTTCTAGTAGCAATGTATGGCTGTGAGGATTAGACTATAAAGGAAAGCAGAGGGCCACAGAATTGATGCTTTCAAATTGTGATGCTGGAGAAAACTTAAATTAATTCAGACTATTCACTAGAAGGTCAAATATTGAAGCTGAAGCTTAAATACTTTGGTCACATGATGAGAAGAATGGGCTCATTGGAAAAGACCCTGATGTTGGAATCAATTGAAGAAAACAACTCTGGAAAAGGAGGTTTAAAAAAAGCTAAGTGAGGAAAATAATTCCTTAAAAATTAGAATTGGGAAAGTGGAAGCTCATGACTCTATGAGACATCAAGAACCAGACAAACAAAATTCAGAGAATGAGAAAATACTGCAAGCAGTCAGAAAAAAAATTAATATTGTGGAACCACAGTCAGGATTACAGGGGACTTAGCAGTTTCTACATTAAAGGTTTGGAGGACTTGGAAAGTGATATTCCAGAAGGCAAAGGAGCTTGTATTACAATGAAGAATCAACTTCCCAGCAAAACTGAGCATAATCTTTGAGGGGAAAAGATGGACATTCAGTAAAATAGAGGACTTTTAATCATTCCTGATGAAAAACCCAGAGCTGAAGAGAAAATTCAGTCTTCGAATAGAAGACTCAAGAGAAGCATACAAAGGTAAATAGGAAAGAAAAAGTAATTATGTTATTCAAAAGGCCAAACTCTTTACATCCCTACCCAGGAAGACAATACTGTAACTCTTGACAATTGTATCTTTATTAAATCATTTAGAAGGTGTATACATAGATAGAGCAGTGTGGGTATAAGTGGACTTTGATGTGATGGTAAAAGCAATCAATTATAGGATGAAAAAAGGATTGTACTGGGAGAAGAGGTAAGGGGAAGGCAGAATTGGGTAAATTACATCACAAAGAGGTACAAAAGACCTATTATGGTAGAGGGAAAGAAGGGAGGATGGCAATTGTTTGAACCTTACTCTTAACAGATTTGGCTCAAAGACAGAATAATATACACATACAGTTGGTTATAGAAATCTATCTTACTCTATTGGGAGTAGGAGGAGAAAGGGGGGAAAAGAGAGGGGGTGAGTAGAAGGGAGGACAGAAGTAACAGAGGAAAAGGGAAAGAAAGAGAGGGGCACTGATAGAAGGGACGGCAGATTGAGGGAGGCAGGATCAAAAGCAAAACACTGGTGAGGAGGAAAAGGGTAAAAGGAGAGAGAAAAGTATAAACAAGAAAGAAAATAGGATGTAGAGAAAGACACAGTTAGTAATCATAATTGTGAATTTGAATAAGATGAACTCTCCCATAAAAAGGAAACAGCAGAGTGAATTAAAAACCAGAATCCTACAATATGTTGTTTAAAAGAAACAAATTTGAAACAGAGAGATACATACAGAGTAAAAAAGGCTGGAGCAAAATATATTATGCTTCAGCTGAAGTAAAAAGAAGCAGGGGTAGGAATTTCAGACAAAGCAAAAGCAAAAATAGGTCTAATTAAAAGAGATGAGGAAGGAAACTACATCCTGCTTAAAGGTACTATAAACAATGAAGTAGTATCAGTATTAAACATATATGTACCAAATGGTATGGCATCCAGATTCTTAGAGGAGAAGTTAAGTTAGCTACATGAAGAAATAGAGAGCAAAATGATACTAGTTGGGGACATCAATCTCCTCCTCTCACAATTAGATAACTCAATCAAAAAAAAATGAACAAGAAAGAAGTTAAGGAGGTGAATAGAATTTTTGAAAAGTTAGATATGGCAGACCTCTGGAGAAAAGTGAATAAGGATAGAAAGGAATATACCTTTTTCTCAGTGGTACATGGCACTTACACAAAAATTGACCATGTATTAGGGCACAAAAATCTCACAATCCAATGCAGAAAGGCAGAAATATTAAATGCATCCTTTTCAGATCATGATGTAATAAAAATTATATGTAATAAAGGGCCAGGAAAGGTGGACTAAAACTTTATTGGAAACTAAATAATCTAATCCTAAAGAATGAGTGGGCCAAGCAACAAATCATAGAAACAATCAATAACTTCATCAAAGAGAATGACAATGATGAGTCAACATGCCATAAGTTTATGGGATGCAGCCAAAGTAGTTCTTAGGGAAAATTTTATATCCCTCAATGCTTTCACGAATAAAAAGATAAACCTTTGGTTAATGTGATTTAAAAAAGAAAGAAGAAAACCAAATTACCAGTATCAAAAATAAAAGAGTGACTTCAACACCAATGAAGAGGAAATTAAAACAGTAATTAAGAACTATTTTGCCTAACTGTACGCCAATAAATCTGACAATTTTAGTGAACTGGATGAATATTTACAATAATATAAATTGCCCAGATTAATGAAAGAGGAAATAAAATACTTAAATAACCCCATTTCAGAAAAAGAAGTTGAACAAGACATAAATAAACTCCCTAAGAAAAAAATCACCAGGGCCAGATGGATTTACAAGTGAATTCTATCAAACTTTTAAAGAACAATTAATTCCAATATTATACAAACTATTTGGAAAAATAGATGAAGAAAGTTCCACCAAATTATTTCTGTGATACAAATATGGTGCTTATCCCTAAACAAGAGAAGCCAAAACACAGAAAGAAAATTATAAATGAATTTCCGTAATGAATATAGATGCAAACATTTTAAATAAAATATTAGCAGAGAGATTACAGCAACTTATCACAAGGCTAATATACTTTGACCAAGTGGGATTTATACAAGGAATGCTGGACTGGTTCAATTTTAGGAAAACTATAAATGTAATTGACCATATCAATAACAAAATTAACAGAAATTACATGATTATCTCAATAGATGCAGAAGAAGCTTTTGACAAAATATAGCACCCATTCCTATTAAAAACACTAGCAAGCATAGCAATAAATGGACTTCTCCTTAAAATGATAAGTAGCATCTATCTAAAATCATCAACAAGCATTATTTGTAATGGGAAAAGCTAGAAGTATTCCAATGAGATCAGTGGTGAAACAATGATCACCACTATTATTCAATATTGTACTAGAAATGCTAGCTTTTTCAATAAGTTAAGAAAAAGAAATTGAAGGAATTAGAATAGGCAATGAGGGGGAAAAAACTATCCCTCTTTGCAGATAATATGATGGTATACTTAGAAAATCAACTAAAAAACTACTTGAAATAACTGAAAACTTTAGTAAAGTTTCAGGATATAAAATAAACCCACATAAACCAGTGGCATTTATATTACTAATAAAGCCCAGCAACAAGGGATAGAAAGAGCAATTCCATTGCTCCAATATAAAATACTTAGGAGTCTCCCTGCCAACACAAACCCAGGAACTATATGAACACAATAACAAAACACTTTCACACAAATAAAGTCATATCTAAAGAATTGGAAAAAATATCAGGTGCTCATGGGTAGGCCAAGCCAATGTAATAAAAATAACAGTTCTACCTAAATTAATTTACATATTCAGTTTCATACCAATTGAACTACCAAAAAATATTTTATAGAAGTAGAAAAAATTTTAACAAAATTCATCTGGAAGAACAAAAAGATACAGAATATCAGGGGAATTAGTGAAAAGAAATGCAAGGGAAGGTGGGCTAGCTGTACCAGATCTAAAATTTTGTTATAAAGCTGCAATCATAATAGCTATCTGGTACTTACTAAGAAATAGAATGGTGGGTCAGTGGAATAATTTAGGTAGACAAGACACAGTAGTCAATGACTATATCAATCTACTATTTGATAAACCCAGAGTCCAGCTTCTGGGATAAGAACTCACTATTTGATGAAAATTGCCAGAGAAACTGGAAAAGAGTATGGCAGAAACTAGGCATAGACCAACATCTTATACTGTATACCAAAATAAGGTCAAAATGGGTACATGATTTAGATATAAAGGCTGATACTATAAGCAAACTGAGAGAGTGAGGAAGAGTTTACCTGTCAGATCTATGGAGAAGGGAAGAATTTACGACCAAAGAAGAGATAGAGAACATTATGAAATGCAAAATGGATGATTTTGATTACATTAAAATTTTTTTGTACAAACAAAGCCAATGCAACCAAGATTAGGAGGGAAGCAGAAAACTGGGAAACAATTTTTACAGCCAGTGTCTCTGATAAAGGTCTCATTTGTAAAATATATAGAGAGCTGAGTCAAATTTATAAGAATGCAAGTTTGATAAATGGTCGAAGTTATATGAACATGCAGTTTTCAGAGGAAGAATTTAAAGCTATCTATAGACATATGAAAAAAAATGCTCTAAATCACTATTGATTAGAAAAATGCAACTTAAAAAGACTCTGGGATACCACATCATACCTAGCAAATTGGCTAATATGACAAAAAAAGGAAAATGATAAATGTTGGAGAAGATATAGTAAAATTGGAACACTAATGCATTGTTGGTGGAGTAGTCAACTGAATCAACCATTCTGGAGGACAATTTGGAACTATGCCCGAAGAGCTATTAAACTGGTCTTACCCTTTCATCCACCAACACCACTACTAGGTCTGTATCCCAAATAGATCATAAATGATGGAAAAGGATCAATATGTACAAAAATATTTATAAAGGCTCTTTTTGTGGTGGCCAAGAACTGGAAATTGAGGGGATGCCCATCAACTGGGGAATGGCTAAATAAGTTGTCTGACATGAATGTAATGGAATCTATTATGCTATAAGAAATGACAAACAGATGGAGTTCAGAAAAACCTGGAAAGACTTACATGAACTGATGCTGAGAACATTGTACACAGTAACAGGAACATTGTGTGATGATTGGCTTTGATAGACTTAGCTCTTCTTGGCAATACAATGATCTAAGACAACTCCAAAAGACTCATGAGGGAGATCTGAATGCAGAGAGAAGCATACTATTTTCTCTTTTTTTAATTTTGTTTTTTCTTTCTCTTGATTTTTCTCATTTGTTCTGATTCTTCTTTCACAACATGACTAATGTGGAAATATGTTTAATATGATTGTACATGTAGAGCCTATATCAGATTGCTTGGTGTTTTGGGAATTGGGGAGGGGAAGAAGGAGGAAAAAAATTGAAACTCTAAAAAAAAGAAAAGAATTTCTACATATAGGGACCTTCTTGCCCTTTCTTTCTTTTTTTTCTTTTTCTTTTTAGTTTACAACACACGGTTCTACATAATTTTGAGTTCCAGATTTTCTCCCCTCTCTCCCCCCTCCCTCCCCAAGACGGCATGGAATCTCATGTAACTACCACGTATAACTTTGCATTGAATTAATTTACACAGTAGTCAAGTTGTGGAGAAGAATTATGACCAATGGAATGAATCATGAGAAAGAAGAAACAGAACCAAAAAAAAAACCCAAAACAAAAACAAAAGAGAAGAAAAAAAGGCAAGCATGAAGTGTGCCTCAATCTGCATTCAAACTTCATAGTTCTTTCTCTGGATGTAGATAGCATTCTCCATCGTGAGTCCTTTGGAGCTGTCCTTGCACCTTGTGTTGCTGAGAAGAGCGAAGTTTGTCAGGGTTGGTCCTCACGGAATCCATATGTCTGTAGTTGTGTACAATGTTCTCCCAGCTCTGCTCTGCTCACTCACCATTATGTTGTGTAGGTTTTTCCAGGTTGTTATGAAGTCCGTATCATCCCCATTTCTTATGGAACAATAGTATTCCATTACCTTCATATACCACAGCTTGTTCAGCCATTCCCCAATTGATGGGCATCCCTTTGATTTCCAATTCTTGGCTACCACAAAAAGAGCTGCTATAAATATTTTTGTGCATATGGGTTCTTTTCCTGCTTGTGTGATTTCTTTGAGATACAACCCTAGAAGTGGTATTGCTGGGTCAAAGGGTATGAACATTCCTGTGGCCCTTTGGGCATAGTTCCAAATTACTGTCCAAAATGGCTGGATCATCTCACAACTCCACCAGCAATGCAACAATGTTCCAATTTTCCCACATCCTCTCCAGCATTTATCATTTTCCTGTTTTGTTATTTTAGCCAATCTGACAGGAGAGATGTGGTATCTAAGAGTTGTTTTGATTTGCGTTTCTCTAACCAGTAGTGATCCAGAGCATTTTTTCATATTCCTATAGATAGCTTTAATTTCTTCCTCTGAAAACTGCCTGTTCATATCCTTTGACCATTTCTCAATTGGGGAATGACTTGTATTCCTATATATTTGGCTCAGTTCCCTGTATATTTTAGAAATGAGGCCTTTATCAGAGATACTAGTTGTAAAGATTTTCTCCCAATTTTCTGCTTCCCTCCTAATTTTTGTTGCATTGGCTTTTTTTGTACAAAAACCTTTCAATTTAACATAATCAAAATTATCCATTTTGCATTTTGTAATGCTCTGTATCTCATTTTGGGTCATGAATTCTTTTCTTTTCCATAAATCTGATAAGTAAACTATCCCTTGCTCTCCCAAATTACTTATAGTATCAGCCTTTACTCCTAAATCATGAACCCATTTTGACTTTATTTTGGTATATGGTGTAAGGTATTGGTCTATGCCCAGTTTCTGCGCTACCATTTTCCAATTTGCCCAACAGTTTTTGTGAAATAGTGAATTCTTATCCCAGAAGCTGGCCTCTCTGGGTTTATCAAAGAGTAGATTGCTATAGTTGTTGACTTCTCTATCTTGTATTCCTATCCTATTCCACTGATCCACACCTCTGTTTCTTAGCCAGTACCAGGTAGTTTTGATGACTGCTGCTCTGTAGTACAGTTTAATATCTGGTATGGCTAGGCCACCTTCTCTAGCATTTCTTTTCATTAATACCCTAGATATTCTAGACCTCTTGTGATGGGGATAAGCTAGATGCATTCCCAATAAAATCAGGGGTAAAACAAGGATGTCCATTATCACCCCTACTATTCAATTTGGTACTAGAAACGTTAGCTGTAGCAATAAGAGAAGAAAAAGAAATTGAAGGAATTAGAATAGGAAAAGAAGAAACTAAATTATCACTTTTTGCAGATGATATGATGATTTATTTAGAGAATCTTAGAGAATCAAATAAAAAACTACTTGAAATAATAAACAACTTTAGCAAAGTTGCAGGATATAAAATAAACCCACATAAATCCTCAGCATTCTTATGCATTACTGACAAAGCCCAACAGCAAGAGATAGAAAGAGAAATTCCATTCAAAGTTACTGTAGACACTATAAAATATTTGGGAGTCTATTTGCCAAGACAAACCCAGGGCCTATATGAACATAACTATGAAACATTTTTCACGTGAATAAAGTCAGATCTAAATAAATGGAAAAATATCAGTTGCTCATGGTTAGGCTGAGCTAATATAATAAAAATGACAATTTTACCTAAATTAATCTATCTATTCAGTGCCATACCAATCGAACTACCAAAAAATTATTTTACTAAGCTGGACAAAATAATAACAAAATTCATTTGCCCTTTCTTTCACTGCTTTGCAGATATAGAACCAGTAGTGGTATTATATAGTTTAGTAGATTTGGGGTCATAGGTCCAAATTGCTTTCCAGAATAACTGAACCAATTTATAGCATCAGAAATGTTATTAATATACCTGTTTTCCAACACCCTCTCCAACATTTTTTATTTTTTGTTAATCTGATAGGGCTAAGGTTTCTACCTTAAAGTTGCTTTAATTTTCATTTTTCTAATTATTAACAATTTGAAACTTTTTGTATGTCTATTGATAGCTTGATTTCTTCCTTTAAAAACTTATTTATATTTTTTGACCATTTATCAATTGGGAAATTGCTATTATTCTTAAACATTTGAATCGGTTACTTACATATCATAGAAATAAGACCCTTATCAGAGACAGTTACAAATATTCTTACCCATTCATCTATTTCCCTACTACTTTGATTGTATTTATTCAAAAAGCATAATACTTTACACAATCAGGATTGTCCACTTTATCTTCTGTGATTTTTTCTATCCCTTTTTTCATTATAAAAAAATCCACAAATCTGAAAGGTTTTTTTTTCCTTGCTCCTTTGTTTATGTCAACATTTATGTCTAAGGTAAGTATCCATTTATAGCTTATCTCTGGATGTTTTGTGAGATGTCGGCCTATGCCTAGTTTCTCCTAGACTATTTTCCTACTAGTGTTTGCCAAATAAAGAGCTCTTACCCCATTTGCTGGAATCTTTGGATGTTTTAATCACAAGGTTACTGTTTTAATTGTATAACTAATCTGTTCCACTGATCAATCTTTCTATTTCTTAACCAATGCCAAATTGTTTTGATAATTACTGAATCTGGTACTTATAGGATCTTTCATTCCTATTTTTTTTCATTATTTCCTTTGAGATTCTTGAACATTGTTTCTCTAGGCGAATTTGTTGGTGTTTTTTTCCTAGCTCTATAAATAAGGCATTAATAGTTTTGATGAGTTCAGGGTGCACCCCAGAAAATGTTGGGGTGTTACCTGAAATGATGGGGTAAAGACAGGTGGGTTCTAGTGTTCTGAAGGAATTCACTCAGTCTCCAAGTTAAAGAAAGGCATTTACTGGGGTGATGCACACAAGAGGGCCTGCTCCTGATGAGGTATAGGTTACATATACTGATGGGATATAGACTGTGGGAACCCCCTTGAACCCCAACCTGAATTCTTCCCATTTCATCTGGCTTTTCATGCCCAAATAGTCTAGCCTAGCCTAGCCCTCCAGTGTCTGATTACCTCCAGATTGCCTCCAGCTGGTTCCCACCCTTGATCCTATCAAAATGTCTATAAGCAAGTCTGTTCTCTAGCTCTCCATTGTGGGTCATCTCCAGGTAGCCTGCAGCTATTTCCCAACCTTATCCCCATACTGGAATCTGACCTCACCCCTCCTCCCATTACCCCAGAATACTCAAGCACCCTAGATACTTCCCACAACCTTTCTTAATATAAGATCCATCTTGACTCCATGAAGGTGCTCAGATTCAATCTGGCCCACTGGCATTAGGGTCACAAATGCTCAGGCTCCCTAAGAGTCTACCCAATATGGCGAATCTTTAATAAACTTTGTTTTTCTTTGGCTGAGAAGGCTTGAGTTGAATTCATCCGGCAGGACCTGGGGTGTCAGTATTTTGAGGTCTTGAGCACCCCTAAACCTCAACACTCCCATGTGGGAGAAACAGAGCATAGATGGCCCTTATCCCCAATGGAGGCAACATTGCCCTCCTCCCCTAAAGGAGGCAGTGTGGCCCAACTTCCCATAGGAGGCCAAGGCAATTGGCCAGGTTAAATGTCTGGTTTAAATACAATTTTATGGAATAGGGACAAGGGGGACTAGAGAATGGGAGGCGGAGCTCTGGAATACCTGGGATATCAGGTAATCCCAATGTGCCTTTATCATACAGATAAACAAGAATAGGAAAGGGAAGGGGAAAAGCTGTCAGGTTAATTGAGGGTGCTTCCTGAAAGCCCACAGGTAAGTCCAGTGTGGGGCTTCAATGCATAGTCTTCTTTGTTCACTTTTCTGGCTGGTCACACCCTGTATCTTTTCTCATATCTCACAGCCTGCATCCTGCTTGCTCCATCTGCCTGGAGCACTTCTGTCTGTCTCACCTCATCAGTTTGAATGGCACCAGACTGAAGAAGTAAATTAATTCAGGTAGCATTGTCATTTTTATTAGATTGGCTGTGCTTACTCATGAACAATTAATATTTCTACAATTATTTAGGTCTCTTTTTGGGCAAAGAGTAATTTGTAGTTATTCATTTAGTTGCTATGTGTAATTTGGAGTATTTAATATACATTTATATATTTTATTAAATATACATTTCATATATATAAATTCTTAGTTATTTCAAATGGAATTTCTCTTCCTGTTCAGTTTTATTGTTAACATAGAGAAATGCTAATGTTTTATGCAGATTTATTTTTCATACTACAACTTTGCTGAAATTTTTGCTTCATTCAATTAGTTATTTCTTTGGGGATATGTAAGTAAATCACCATATCATCTGGGAGTAAAAATGGTATCTTTGGTTTTCCTTTGCCTACATTTACTCCTTCAATATTTTTTCCTCCTCATATTCTAATATCAAATGATAATGGTGAGAATGGACAGCATAGCTTTACTCTTAAAAAATAAAATTTAGAAAATGAAACTCTCATCTTGCCAAACACATGCTCTCAAGACTGCTTTTAAACTGGGCTGACAACGAGGGCTAAGGAGTCACCAGAAAAGCCAGGTTTGATGGGGGGGCGGGCGGTGTAGGAGGGTGGTGAGGAGCATTAAATCAGCCCTAGGTGAGAGGTGGTAGGGGAAAAGAAGTGAGGGGAAGTTGAAGGATACTTAGAGAAGGTTTGAAGTAAAATGGAGGTTTGGGCAGGAAAGGAAGGAGATCAAGCCGAAGACTTGGTAATTCTCTGAGCCCCTGCATGGCCTCTTTTGGTCTTGTATAAAGAGGCACTCCAGCTGGCAGTTCAACTGGAAATAGCTACACCTTTGCCCCTGACGTTTGCTTTATCAAGGACTATATTTCTACAGTGAGACCTAAGGTCTGGCATAACCACCTAGAAATGGAAAGGGGAAGCCTTTCAAAGTCCCGATTGTATAAAGCACGAACAGAAAGAAGAAAAAGAGAAACAGTGCACTAGCAGAGCATTTTGCAGATAATTAAAGAGAAGACTAACTCTCAGCAGGATCATTTGAGCATACCTGCTGCCCGAGCCTGAGGAGCTCTCTCAATGCCTCTTCCAGGGCAGTTACTCCTATTCCCTTTCAGAATATCCTAGTGAGGGGAAAAAAGGAGACGACGGTATATCTGGGGCAGCAGTGGCAGTGAACACACGCGTGTGCACACGCACACGCACACACACACACACACACACTCTTTTCTTCAAGTTATTCCATTTTTTAATTACTAAAGAGCTTTGAGTTTAAAGTTCTCTGAAAAGCCAATGTGATATTACCATTTCAGATCTACCCCTTGTATAATGGGCAGTAATAGGATCATTCTATCCGGCACTAGAATCCACATTATTTAAACATTCAGCCACCTGATTTTACACTTGGAATGGTCTATGTAATAAACCTGTTTGATCTTTATTATTATTATTATTGTCTGCTTTAGAAATATATGCAGGATTTTCTTTGCTGTAGGAAACGATTTCTTCTGTGTTGTAGAAGAAGTGATTCACCTCTAGGAGGCTAATTTCTTATAGCTGAGTGCAGGATTTTAATAAAGAAACCAAAAAGTGAAGTGCTGTTGTGAACAGCCCTCACACCAGCAGGAGGAATCAGAGAATTAGGAACCTACCCATTCACTCCAAAATACTATTTGGATCAGTATTGGATTTTTAAAATAAATGATAAGTGATTTCTTTTTTCCACATTAATTAAGAACTTACACTACTCTTGAAGTGCTTTAACTCCCCCAGTGCCAAACAAGAATCTCCTGGATTAATCCTGACATATGAAGAGCTCTGAAAAGATGACAATAATAAGAGGGAAAAAACCAAGTGATCAAGAAATCAAGATGTGTGCAGGTGCGATGGAAAATAAAAGAAAAAAATGGCAGGTGGAAATTTGCAAGTTCCACTGGACATATTGCCCAAGTCAAGCAAAAAATTAACATCATCTGTATGCCAGGGGTGGTCAAATAGTCTGGGGGTTCAAGGGATGGTCTTGTTGGGAGTGGTCAGTAGCCTAGAGTGACTAGAGGTCAAATCTTGGGAAGATCTTGATGGGAATGCCCAGTATACTGGGGTGACCAGAGGTAAGATCTTGATGGGAATGACCTGGGGTGACTAGAGGTCTATGCCAGGAACTAAGAAAATGGGATTTTGATACAATCAAGGGTGGACAGTACCGGAAGGAAATTCTGAGGTAACAGAGATTTGGGCATAGAGATAATGATCAAGTGGGGTTTTCAAGGGCCTTGTAGATAAATGGGACCTAAATTCTTTTGGGGTAAGGGACAAAGGTCTCAGCTTGGGCCCATACCCTAACAGGGCCACCCAGATTTGTTTTTGGTTCATTTCTGTGGAGTTGCCTGTCTCCTCAATGTTGTCATCATTATGTGTCCCTTGTACTCTAAGAGAACCAATGACATCATGATGTTGGGGTAAAGGTACAGTGTGTTCAACTGTGGCTGATCAGTCCATTGGGAGCTCTTAAGGCCCCACCACAGGTCAGGCACAAATAGTTGCTTTGAACATTTGTGATGGAGATGTCTCTAGATTCACCCTGTGCTTCAATTCCAGTCCTACCTCAGAATCGTAAGGAGAAATCTGGTTTTGGCTCTAGTCTAAGAGATCCTCCCCAGTATGGGGGGGAATGAAGCATAAAAGGTACCCAAAGTCCAAAGATGAATCAGGTATGGAACAGGAAATTTTCCCACAAAAAGTGAATACTAAGTAATAAAGAATCATAAAATGGTCACAGTTAGTTGAGGTTAATATGCAAACTTTATGGGACATTTGCAGCAATCATTCTTTTGCTATTTTACATTTCACCTCCACTCAGGATAGCCCCACCAACACCAAATGTGCTTTTTCTTGAAGCGATCTCTCATTATGTGGGTGGCTCTTTACTTTATGGCCCAGTAACTAATACCCGTTTGCTGGGAGATGGAGGTGAAGATGCTAGCTGTCTTTCAAAATGTCACAAAGCCCTGTACTGAAAGAAAGAAGTCATAAACGGGACGTGCCTCCATCCCAGACATAGGCTTGCTTTGGAGGCTATGTGTTCGTGGCTTATGTACCCCAGTGTGTGATAGGGCATCACTGCTACTTACCCTCTGGAACCCAGAGAGTCATCCTTAGACTTGAAGGCTAATATAAAGAAGAGACCTGATGGGCAGAGATTTGCCCCTTTAGAATATTAAGAGGGTTCTTGTTCAGCAGTCAATTAAAAGACTCAATCAGGGCCAACAGAAAGCAGAGGATATTTTTGCCAACTCTGAGGTTGGGGGGAAGAAACAGAACTTTGAACCTGCATTTCCAGTGTCTAGGCATACTGTATAATTCCATTTGGGCTGTCATTAAGGAGGTCGTTCGTTGGTTTTTATATATTTTTGAGGTTTCAATTACATTATCCATATTTTTTTTCATAAATTCCTTTCTTTCATTTTTATGTTTCTAAAATTATTGCTTAATGACTTTAAGCTTTCTTCAAGTTCTTCTTTATTTGATCTTGCGATTTTCTTAGCTTTGCCAATATTTGCTCACTTACTTCAAATATGTTGTTTATTTGAGGATTTTTTTCCATTTCTATTGCTTCAGAAATTTTAGCTTACTCAAGTGTTCTACAGTATTTTAAGAATTATATTAGCATTTTTGCTTTGCTTATTTCTTATTTTGATTACTTGTTATTTTTAAAAGCTGTTTTTCTTTGGTGTTTTAACTTGGGGTGTGTGTGTGTGTGTGTGTGTGTGTGTGTGTGTGTGTGTGTGGTTTGGGAGGAGCCAGTCTCTCTTGAACCTCCCATTCTTCCAGAAGAGGCCTCTTGTAATAAATGTTTCAACCATCTAGACATAGGATTTAGAGCTAGAGGAAAATTTAACCTAGCCACAGGGAGGCAAATGATTTGCTCAGGTCACACTGATGACTACATTTACCTAGTTTTCTCAGAGGACACTTTATTCAATTTTTACTTTTACATAGCAGCATAATGTAAAAATGCAAATTCTGAAATTAAGTAATGCAGTGGAAAACATTTCAAGAAATAATCTACCTAACAAGGGACAAAGCAAATCAAAACAATTCCCTTTGTACACCATCGCATCAAACTAAGCTGTAGGTATTGTTTCAAACCTATTATCTAAAAATCATCTAATTTTTCAAGGTTAATGAGTGTAATTTACCCATCTTGAGTTATTGAAAGAGTTATATATGATGAGAAAACTTGAGAGTTCATCCATTTTATTTCTGTTGTTGATTCAGCCCATTTATTAAGATAGTTTTATGAGCACTAATTGATTTGTGTAATTCTGACCATTGCAGATGGATAACTGTTCACAACCACTTGCAATGCATTTAGATTATTATTATACTGATGTTTATTCAAGGCCAAATGGAGAGAATATAAAAGGTGGGATGTTCAATTTAGCATAACAATAACATGAGAATCTATTTGTTCCTAGTAGTAAAATAGATTGATACAGAAAATCGGTTTTCTGAGTGCAGGTGAATTGTTTCTGTCTATGTGGACCCACTAACTATCCAACTTAATTATGGCACAGTCTACTAATTCCACAATATAGTACAAACCCTTCACAAGCACAATAAAAGAATAGTAATCAGGTGCTATTAGTTGTTAAAATTCATATTGAGAACTTACGAACATGAGGAAATATATTACTGCCATGTATTAAAAAATAAGCAAATAGATATGTTTAATAATTTGTAGATCCACATGTCACAGAAGTAATTTTGCTGATGGCACTTAGAACACCAATTGTACAGATCTATTTTAGTCCAATGAATAGAATTTTCACATTTTAAAGATATTAAGTTAAATATTACACTCTATATTTTTAACTAGGAATAAAGACCATTACAAAGAAATGCTACAGTGCTGTATCACCAACGCAATATTCACAGTACAGATGCGACTATGAATATTCTGGCATAGCTCTGAATTGCAAAATATAACAGACTCTCTATATGGAAGACAGAACCAAAACATTTATTCAAACACCAGAAAGCCAAATCCATCAAAGCAACAAAGAAATCCATGCACAATAACAACGCAGGGGGCACCACCATCCCAAAGCCTTCCCCCTGCTCAGGCCTTCCCACAAACAAAAACTCAAAGCTTGCTGCTTCCTCCCTCTCCCTCGGCCCTAACTGCTTCTTCCATTCCACACCTTTCCTGTTCTACCCTTCCAGCTCCACTCTTCCTGTTCTATCTGTTCAGCAAGCTCTGCCTACCTCAGTCTTCATGTGACTTAGGCTTCCATATGACTTAAGTGGATCACGTAGGCCTATTAATGGATGGAAAGATCTTCAAATTAAGCAAAAATACATTAACAATACAAATGCCTACGTATAAACTTTTTTATTTATTTTCTTTAGAATTTCCATCTGGAGAATTTGTACTCATCTGATATTTAAATGTGAAAATATATATATCAATTTGAACAGAATTAATGGCCAATTGTGTACTTGTCCTGATTTTTTTTTAAAAAAGTTATTAGATATGAATTGAAAGTTTAATTTTCCCTCATTCTTCAGTCCCTTCATCCTTCTAGGAATTGCTATGTGTGAACCCAAGATCATGCATATAGAAGGAGGGAATAAACAACAAAATAACTGTGCCAAATGTAGCAAAAGTGATGGAGAACACATGATAAGAAAAAAATGGTGAATGATGACTACTTGCCTAATCATTAATAAGGACTAGACATGAGCAGTCCTCTGCTCAGCTGGGTGTTCATGTATGCCACCCAACACCAGAAGTACTTGGGAGAAATGTAGATTCTTTATGACTCCCAGAGAGAAGGTGACCTCTGTCTTGTAGCTCTGACCCTTTTGTACCTGTTCCATTATTTTGTGAATGCATACAATTAGACTCTTGACTTGGCCCCAATCCACTTTACTAACTTCCCTTGCAGTTGAGTGCTAATGAAATTTAATAGTATGAATATGGCATATTGGAGTCAACCATACCAGCAAGTCTTCTCCATATAGAGTTTTTACTCATGAACATAGAAACAAACAGAATAAAATCAGATATATTTAAATAACTACTGTATAGGCTACACAGTGGTGATTCTTCCAACACATTGACAGCTTGTAACTAGTCCATAGGCATGCCGTAACTCCTTTAGATCCAAGAATACAATGAAAGTGCTTGAACTCATACCTCTCCATCATTTGCTCCCACCAGGAATCAGCACTCTACCAGTCAAATGAGGGAACACAGAACTTGGGACATTAGTTCCTCCTCTGGCATCTTTTACTTGCTTACCAGTCTCACAGGATGGGTCCTGCCCAGCAACTGCTTCCTTCCATTTTTATTTTATTGATTATAAAGGATCTCAATTACTTCTTTTACCTAACAATCATTCATTAAGTACCTGATAATGTGCCAGACACTGAGTATTAAAAAGACAACCTTAAACTCAAGAAGCCTACATTTTATGGGACTTGTTTATTGCTAATGGAGCAATAGAACAGATTCAAGGGCAGGCCCTGGCACGTAGGGAGCCTCCCTCTCATATATGTCATTCCTCAGACTTATGTCTCACCACCACTTCTTCTGTCACTTCATTCCTTATTCCCACCACATTCTCATGTGCCCTGGCAAGGAAGGATGGCACAGAATGAGGAGAAGTTTAATAGTTTTCCTCTGCTATTTAGATTGTTTTAAAAATGTTTTGATGATATTCTCTGGCAACTGGAACGTGATTCAAACTCAGGTCTTCAAGTCCAACATTCTATTTAGTACATTACCTTGGTAGTGTTAAATCTTCACTTCAGGAACTTTGGTCAGGGACTTTGTATAGTCCTTGATGTTTGAAAATATTCTGAAAGATAATTTCCTGTTCTATCTTTCCTGCACTAAATAAATAAAAGGGGAACAAAACTAAGACTTTGCCTTATTTGAACCTGATCAGGATTGAATTTAGGGGCAGAGGAGATGAAGAACCATTTTTTAAGTTTAAGAGAAAAAGGAGCATTCACCTATATAAGAGAAACAGAAACTTTCTAGAATGGTTAATCATCTTTATCCCTACTTCTCAAGCATATTTTTTTACACTATGGATTGTTACAAAGCTATTTCAAATCCTGTTTACATCCTCTTAAACAATAGCTAGAAGGGCAGGATTTACAAATAAGCTCCAGATTTGAGCAGAAGTTTAACACAGATGTTGGGTCATTTTTTGATATTTTAAAAGGTTCAGATGAATCAATGCATTCCACAGAGACAGCCAAAGAGTAATACAAGGACATCAATTCAGGGCTCACCTAAAGATAATTTATATCCTCCCTGTCACAGGAGTCCAAACTTCCTTACTTGGATCTGACCTTTGCACAACAGCTCAAAACCTGTGTTTAAAAAAGAAAAATAATGTTTGAAAACAGGAATTTGTCAGCTTCTGTTCTTTTCTACGACTGATCTCAGTTAAAGGGAATAGAAGCCAAAAGTAACACAACAGTCCTCCACATTTCTACCCTACTTAAAATCAGAATTAATAAATAAGTCTGTTAAGTATATTTATGTAGGTCAGAATTCCACAATGACAGAAGTATAATTAGTAGATGACAGAGACAGTAAACAAAGCCTTTTGGCTTCTCTCAATGAATGCATTCTAAGTATTCCTATGTAAACTGACACCTTTAAAAGAAATATAGTTGCTGATGACATGAAATTTGGAAGCTGGAATTTTTCTTCCTAAAAACTTAGAAAAGCATTTTGACATTTAAATCCACTAGAAACAAAGGTGTAGAAAAATTATCTGATTATTCTTACAAGGTCAGGATTCAGGAGTTATAAGATGACAGACCCCACTCAATTGCCAACACACCTAATACCTAGATTTGTGGAATATTTTATTTTCTCTGTATACTGTTGCTAACGATTTTTCTTATATACTCTTTCTGTATATGTGTAAAAGGCTCAATGATCTCAAAATATTTTAAATAAGAATTTATCTGTTCTAAAAGGGGTTAGGATAATAGTTAACTCAATTTTTCTCCAAGACCCCCTATTTAGAACCCTTCTACTACATAATTACATTTAGACTTTAATAATTAAGTCAATTATTTTTATGAAAGACTAAGCAAGTAACTGGAGTATAATAATGTCATTATCACATCAGCGCAGTCAAAACTTGGCCAAATTCATAAAAGTTGGAAAAAACTAAAGTGCTATATCTCCTTGGAAGAAAGGAATTATACAATCTTTTATAGCAGAGGCATCTTATAGGTAGATACAGAATATGATTCTTAACATTTTCTAAGTTTACTATAGTTATTTTCTCAACTTAAAATAACTTTCAAAATCTTAGGAAAGTTTATGCTTGGTTGAGTTTATATTTTATTTTTAATTTACAAGGAAAAACTTCTCTTTAATTAGTTGGCTTGCATTCTGACCACGCTGTAAACAGACAACCACCCTCTCTAAAAAATAGAGATTTGTAACATTATAGCTTGGACAGTAAGTAGATCATCAGGTAGTACTTAAAGAAATTAATTCAGGCTATTCACTGGAAGGTCAAATACTGAAGCTAAGGCTTAAATACTTTGGCCACATAATAAGAAGACAGGACTCACTGGAAAAGACCCTGATATTGTGAAAGACTGAAGGCAAAAGGAAAGGGGATAGCAGAGGAAGAGATGGATACATAGTGTCATGGAAACAATGAACATGAACTTAGACTTTGAAAGATATTTGGCTTGTGATGGCCCATGGGGTCACAAAGAGTTGGACATGAATGAACAGCAACAAAAGTTTGTCTTTTCCTAATTGAAGCTGGGTTTGAAAGCTTTGAAAACTTGGGCCTTCTTTTTAAAAAAAATGGAAAATTTTCAACCAAAGTACTTGACATCTCCCAAACTAGACAACTTTAGAATATTTGTTTATTGACCCAATTTAAAGCAAACTATATAAACATTACCATCCAGAACAGTTTACCTACAGTAAAATGGTTACAGAAAGTGTTCTGGTAGCAGAGTTAATACATATAATACACAATACATTGATTCTCAATCTATCATAAGATTCTTGAAGGAAGGGAAGATAGTGGTGGGGGAGGGAGGTTGTCTTGAAGGAAGGGAGGATAGTGGGGTTTTTTTTGCCTCTGTAGAGATTATTTCATTTTTTGTTAAATCTTCACTTGAGGAAGTAGCATGGAGTATGTGTTCAATGGGTATATCTTGGTGCAATGGATGAAGAGCTGTACCTGGAATCAGGAAAAGCTGGATTTAACCCCACAGTTAAGATAACTGGGTGATCATAGAAACATCATTTAACATCTCTTAGGACAATAACTATAGCACCTACCTCACATGGTTGGTATGAGACTCAGATTACGCAATGTATTATGGTGCTATACCTGTATAAATGTTAGCTATTATCAATTATTGAATTAAATTTTCAAGAAATTTGAATATAATAAAACATGTTTAAAGATATTTATACCAAAAACAATTTAATCATTTTGTCAGGGATCCATCCACAAAAGTCTCATGCCAATCAGTGCCTCTTCATTTCAAAGAAATAGCCTCTGCTTCTCAAAAGCTATGCCGCTGGAGTCCAAACTCCAGCACATTCTACCATGGAGAAAAGAGTTCAAGGATGATCCCAGGAACTGACTGAATCTATTTTCTGCAGACCAGCCTACAAATAGTAGAGAGGCACCTTGCCAGGAAGCCAGCTACTTGTTAATGAAACTCTTCTTGATGTTGGCAACCCAACAATGAACAATGAAAAAACCTTAGGTCCTGTGCACCCAGGTCCTACCTTTTTGCAGTTTGGTGGCCAAGTTGTAGGAAAGGGTGTAGCAGGTGCTAAAGATCACAGTTTTTAGAACATCAACAAACTTTAATTTGACAGCCGTTACTCTAAATCCTTGTCTAAGTGGACATATTTCTAGAGGAGCCAAATCAAATCAATCTTGACATTTTTGTTATAAACACAACCAAAAGAAAGAAGAAAGTTATGGAGGGATGACTCACACATGTTCCCCCGAGAAGCAAAGAAAGAATTTGACAGAAAAAGTTTTCTCATACACAAAGTACTACATGAAATATTATTTCATTTCATTCAAATGAAATATACTATTTCATTTCATTTCGTTATTTCATTATTTCATTATTTCATCATGTATTGAAGTCCTAATGAGTATTTGTAAAAACCTCTATAAAAATAATTGTTAATTTATGTACTAACATTATTTGTTAAGGAAAACATAGTAGAGAAATTCTGTGAAGAACTTGATAAGACCATCAAGATCAAACCAATATACACTATGATACCTGGTGACCTCAAAAGTGGGAAAAGGTGAAAACAGAGAGAAATGTATAGTATGGTTTAGGAAAAAGAAATGAAAGAGAATGAAGACTTAGCTTTTATAGAATGTTTTTGACTCTATATCATATATATATAATTTTTCTTCAAAAAAGTACTTATAGATAATAGATGTGGTGAACACCAAACAATATCACTAAGAATCAAACTGAATACTTTTAACAGACAGAAAGTAATTATCACGGACATGGGAGTTATACTGGAATTAGTTGTCCGCGCACGCAGACAAGTTATCAGAGCTAAGATTAGAATCTATAATAAATAAGAATATTAATGAGAAAAAGACATAAATTTTCTGAACTATTGAAAATTTTAAAATGAGAAATTGATAACAGAAATGACATTGACACATCCAAAAATTTCATCTGGAGGTTTTAAATCTATGTAAATTCATTGCTACCAGAAGGAGAAGTGAGCCTAGAAAGTGCATTACTAAGCAACCACTTGACTTTCTTGCCAAATGTTGAGAGTAGCCTATCAGAAGCAATGCCTGGTTATAATATAAACTCATCTGTAAAATTTTATGAAGATGGATAACATAATTATGAGTAGTATCAATACATAAAACAGAGAAATATAATGAAAGACAAAACCAATCTAGAGAAAGCTTAGTATGATGTCCAACTTAGCAAAATCATTCTGGGATTTTCAAGGATGAAAAGAGAAAAAAGGACTATAAATGGAAGAAAAATGGAAAAGATTTACAAAAACCATAACACCAAGCTATTTTCTCCATTAGGGACAATGAAACCGCTATATGTGGGACCTAAAATCACAGTCCCTTAGGCTCTTAAAGAGGAAGTAGGAAGGACACTAAAGAAAACAAAGAGAGGCAAATCTGCCAGAGTGAAACAAGTATATAAAAAAGAGATCCTTGTCAGAAGAAATATAACTGTGGGGGCATTGAAGGACTGATTTACAAAGTATCCAGAGGAGAAGACGAAAAGTCATAGAAAGAAATTTCTGGTCTTATAGATTTTTTTTTTAAAAGGCGACTAGTAAAACTTCAACCATTGACCTATGTGCCTACTATTCAAAATCTTTATGAGGGCCATCTATACCCAAAATGAGGGCATCAAAATTAGTAAGTTCACAAACTTTCACAAGCAGTGTTCAATGATGGATTACATCTTCACCATATCACAACTTAATTAAAGGTGTAGAGAATATATAAGATCCCCTTATGCTTATTGTTTACAATTCTTTTGAGTTGGTAAATCAAAACGCTTTTACAGGCTCCTTTACAACAAAGTTTCTCTCATTCATATATGAATATTATTCAAGATTCCTTGAGAGATATAACAGAAATAGTCCTGTTCAATGACCCTCTAACCATAAACATCAGGTGACTCTAAAACAGAAAGAAGCATCATCACCAAAGGTGTTCATAACTGGGATGCAGCATAGAGTCAAAGTTGAAGTGGATGGTGAAGTCCTCCAAATATTCTGGTTTGCAGTTGAAGAAATCCTTCTCCACTCAAAGGAGTTTGGCCTGATCATTGACACAGAAAAGACGTTTCTACTGCCCAGATTACAACATGCATTTGGATAAACAAGCTATAGAGCTTATGGAGCATCTGTACGTATATCTGGGATATACAGTAGAAATGGATTATAAGTTGGGCCCAGAGCTGGACAAGAGGAAGAAGGCAGGCTGGTTTGTCTTTGGGAAACCAAAAAGTTCCTTTAATGATCCCATGGAAGCAAAAGCTGATCTTTCAAATACCAGCATTTCTATCAGGGTGGCATTTCTATCAGTGGTGCAGTGTGATAGGGTGCTCAGCATAAAGTCAGGAAGACTCGTCTTCCTAAGTTCAAATCAGGCCTCAGATAACTTACTGTTTGATCCTGATCAAGTCACTTGGTCCTGTTTGCCTCAGTTTTCTCATCTGTAAAATAAACTAGAGAAGGAAATGGCGAATTTCTCCAGTATCTCTGTCAAGAGAATCCCAAATGATAATGATGGGGGTGGGGATGTGATTTCTGCCTATATGTTTTGGGACAATGTAGCATCTTTGCCAAATGGGCTGTTATAAAAGATTTTTTAAATATAAGGCAATGGAACAAGGCCAATGCTGAATTCCTCTAGTACCTCAGAGAACTTTTATAGATTGAGCCAGGACGAGGCTGCTTCCCTTTAATGATTTCTTTCTTTTGGTATAGGTAGGCCTTGTGAGGATTTAGAAGGCCCTTCTCGGGCACCTGAGCATCATGTTATCAGCTACTGGAGCAGTTTCAGGGTTAAGAACAGAAGAAGACAAGCTGAAAGTCTCCCACAAAAAGACAGACCATCAGAAAGAAAGAGTACATGGTGTCAATCAGATTGCACTCAGGAAGGGAAAATATAAAATGGCTAGTTAGCCCTCGCAGAGAAACTGTTTGCAAATATACCAATGAATCTTGAAAATATGCCTCTCAATTATTATTCTAGTAATCATTAGTTATTAGAATATATCATTCTGTGATTCTTTATTGTTTGCTATCCCATTTTTTGTGTAGGAATAAAACCACCTGTTCCATATCTGATTCGTGTTTGTACTCTGTGTACTTTTTTTTAAACTTTCTCCTCTTTCAGGGGAGAAACAATAAACCAGAACCAAAAATAGAATTGTCCCAAAGTAGCCAGTGTGGGCATGGTAGAATAAGAAGCCTATTTCCTGTATTGAGAGGTCAGTTATCTCAAACTAAACCTGAGCAAACCAGAAAGGCAGGTAAAGAACAGGGATTGGACATATGCTATCAAGCCCTGGGCCTTCAGCCCAGTGATACATGGCTATTCACTGTTCTAGATGACTATTTACACTATTCATAATGTCAGATACTTAACTATAGTTCCCTGTTTATATTTTATGTTGCTGAATTTATACATAGACTCCTTTGCCTTGACAAAAGATTGTCATGTTTATCAAAACTTGGAAAATAAGATTACCTTTACCAGATTTGTTAACTGCTAAATTTCTAACATCCACGGTACTAAACTAATTTAATGTGACTATTCGCAACATTAAAATTTGTGATGCAATCAAATTTCCAGCACATTTCCTTCCCTAAGATCAAAACAATGCTATGTATCCCTAGGGGAATGTCTCCATAGGAGAGTAACTAGCACTCAAGAAATGTTTGGGGGATGGTCTGTTACAGCAGACTTAGAATCATGAATACCTGAGTTCAAATCACTTTTCATACACTTACTAGTCATGTTACCCTGGGAAGGCCACAACTTCTCTGAGCCTCAGTTTCCTCATATGTATAATGAGGATAATGGTTCCTACCTTACAGTGTTGTTATGTGGGTCAACTGAGACAATTATGTAAAGGATCCTGCAAATTTCAAAAGACACTGTAATCTTGAGATATGATTTCTTGAGTTTAATTTGTTAAGTAATAGTTCTTTCAAAGAAGGCTTATGAATAGTACAATCACAGGGACCCTGAATATACTTGTCACTATAACATATAATCATTCAGGTTGAAAAGAAGACAATTCAACTCTTTGGGTAGAAATATAGATAAAAAAACTTCATCCTTTTCTCAAATATACCTTTGTTAACCTATCCTTTTGCCAGATTTGCAGCATGTTAAGGCTGGTGCTTTCCTTAGCCTTCTAAGGAAATAAGCCGGCTCATTGTTCATGGTTAGTTTCCACTGGCGTGTGACAAAAACAGCTAGCTGGCTAGTCAGCCTCCGTCAGTGTCTATTTATGGCAAAATGTCAAAAAAAAGAATGCCCTGCATTTGTGGTTCAACAATAATGAACATGGCTAAATCTGAAAATTTAACAAAAGAAAGTGAACAGCTTTTTAAATTCTGAAGAACATTAGATTCTGGTGTCCTTTTTGTTCTGATTGTTGTGGCTTTAACACTCTGAAAAGACCACCTGTTGGGCAGCCATTTTGTGATTGTATTAAATGCAGTGATTGCATAAAAGAACACTTTTCAAAATAACCCAGCATTATTATTCACTTATTTTATAGTAAATCTGCATTCAAAACCTGTAGTAGAGTCTGAGGCTTTTTTCTTTAGTGAAATTTAAAGCTGTAAGTTTGCTGCAAATGCATACTTAACTGCAGATGCAGGATTTTATGGTCAAAAGTATTATACTTGCACTTAAAAATGAGATCAAGTAAACATTTGATATGGCAATTATTAGGGTACCTACATGTCGAAGAAAAGTAAAACTGTTAAAAGTGATGCACAGAAAAGAAAATCCCACAGGAAGCGACACAACTTGATAGCTAATGATTATCAAGCTGGAAATAATATGATAGATGAAAATATTGTTGTCCATTAAAAGAATAGGCTCCCCCTCAAAGGCCCCAAATTACTTTTACCAGTAAAATAACGTTGAACTTGAGAATAAGAGGAAATCCATGTTGGAGCACATAGGCTTACATAATCATATATGCTAGAATTTCACATTGATTCCAATGTAAATAAAAATTCCCAGTCAATTTTAACTGATTAAAGTTTACAAAAATCACAAATAAGTAAAAGGAAATGACAGGGACAGAAGATAAATAACAGGTCCTAGTATGAAGAATATGTGATGCTGTGTGAATCATGTTAATGAGTTTAAAAAATAAACATGGTAAATATTTTCATTTTCCCAATCATTAGAATGAATGTGAAAACATTTGACATATGATTTCCTCTATTTTAGACTAGAATATTATATAACTTAGCATTAAAAAACAGGCTTTGTAACTATGTAGTAGCCTCAAAAGCAAAATCAATGAGATAATGTACATAGAACACTTTGCAATCCTTAAAGTGTCATATGTTTTATAATTATCAATAAAACATTTTCAGAATTTTGACAAAATTAAGCAAATAATCTTCCATTACTTGTTTACTGTTGTTTTTAAAATATTTTTATCATAACCATTCCTAAGATTTCTGAGATGTCTCAATATTCAGTTTTGCTATGATTTTATTTTCTTCCTTTTGTATTGAAATATTGTGAGCATTCTTTCAATTATTTTACAATTGCAGTGTTTAATGAATTATATTTCAGTGGTGAAAGAAAAAGTTGGATTGTCTTATGTTTCTATATATTTTATTGTTGGTATAAGTCTAAAGAGTTTTGTTTTGTTCCTATAAATTTTGCCTTCATGGCTTCAACTTCTATGGATTCTGCAGAATAAAATGTTAGTATACATTGTTATATTAAATGAGAATGATGAAGAAAAACAAAATCAGCAGCTGTAATCTTTGTTTTTCAAAGTGAAAAGACTATTTAAATTTAAATACATATGCTTTAAAAACAGATCACATTTGTAAAGAAAATCCATTTTGATAAGTGTGAAATTCTTGGCCTATTCTCTTTTATACATACAGATGGGGATTTGTTTTTTGTTACAAATTAAATCAATTTTCAGAATTTAAATTGTTGAAGAAGACTTGTGCAAGCAAATTATAGATTTTGCATATTATAAACTCTGGAAATTGATTCTAGTCTTGAATAAAGAAAATTATAACCAGTAGACATAAATTAAGATTTTGCTTCTAATAAAGATGCAGATCGTTATATCTTCTCAAGTTTTATCATATCAAAGCAGTGTTAGATGTCTTCTGTTTTTGTTGTCATTACAAGGAATGGGAGGCAGTGCTCCACAGTGAGCCTTAGAACTAGGAAAATCTGGGTTCAAGTGTCTCCTCTGACACATACTGGTTATATGATCCTCGGCCCATTTAACATCTAGGTAACTTTAAGTACAGAGAAGATGCTGACCTGCACTGGCACTTGAGATTTCTCTCTATTGGTGAAATCACAGATCAAGTCATAATCCCTATCATAAGAGTAAATATTCCAGGTTTTTAGTAGTATCATAGTTTTATCTCATTCATGCTTCAGAGTCACAAACAGAGAATGATGATTTCAAAATATGATCGAGTGAAAAAAAGGGTGCAGAGACAGAGATGAATTAGTGGATGGGGAGGAGTCTAGAGATGGAACGACTTCACAAATATTCAAAATTTTCAGAGCATCAGAGAAACCATAGATGCATATAAAAATAATGAACATTTTCCCAGCTAGATGGAGAAATTCAAAACACAAATCTTTCTCTTCTCCCACATATTTGGATTCCTAAAGATTTGTGTATATTTTCACTTAACATAAGTGGCATTTAATAGAATATTCCTTATCCCTAAAATAGACAAAATAAAAATAAAAGGCATAGTTCCATGTTGAAATCTTGTTATAATTTGATGCTAAACAGTTCTTGAAAATCAGTGACTTCATCAAGAAAGCGTAAAATTCTGTGTGTAGTTATTTCAACATATAAGATGAAAAATATGTCTTCTGTAAAGGAAAAAGTAGTTTCTTTGGAATTCAAAATAAAGGCAAAATTAAATAATTTAGGGTAAATTAATTCATGGGCTTGGCTGTTTGCTGAAAAGATACTGGTACAATCTAATCAGAATTATGGAAACTTGAGTCTACAAGGTCAAAACGGCTCAGGTTTGAAAAAAAGAAATATATTCTCTAAGACTGACACAATATACCTGGAATCCCGAGAGTTAATGAGAGGTAAGCAGGTGAAGGGGAAGATGAGATGAAAGAAATAAGAGAAACTGAATAGATGAAAGAAATGATTCAATGGGAGGTATTGTTGGTCACAGCTAGGTATCAAAAACAAAACTAGAAAAATGGGAACTGCTTTAACATGAGAAGGAAATTTTTTTAAAAAAATGAATGTATACCACATACTAAAAAGAAAAAGAAAATAAGAAATAATAAAAAGGCTTTCAGGCTTACTGCAGAACGTGTCTATGAAGAAATAAAGCAAGCAATGAAGAAAGGAAGCAGTGAAATTGAAATTTCCTCCAAAGGTATCTCATGAAGAAGGCTTCATTGTACCTTCCCTTTCACATCAAGAATTTAATTTTGCATTTCTTTTGTCTGTCTCAAGGCACACTTCTAGTTTATTCCACATTGATTTCTTTTTTCTTTAAGGTCACTGTTATTGGCTAAGAGAAAAGAATAAAAAAGAAGTCCTCACCTAATCTCATTTTTGGCCTCAAATTGAAGCAAATATGAAGACCCAAAATAATTTGGACTGTTTGCTCACTATCTTTTCCTTTACCACACCGGTAGCAACTATCACTAGATTGGATTTCTAGATGAATGCAAAGTATGTCACAGGTTGGTAGGACACATTTCTTATAAATCTATTATTTATCCTCAACTACACATTGAAGTAAATAGGTCAACTTCAATCAAACAGTAAAGTCTTAAGATGTACCTATCATCAGTCAATAAAACAGAATCTAGAAAGAAAGCTGACCTGCTCTTCTTACATCCACAGGTTCATAAATGAGTCTAATCTGGAGACCTTTCTCATTTCTGGTCCAAAAGATGCCAGGAAGATCAGATTGACTCCTTGTATAAACAAGGAGAGTGGAGCCTATCTAGGGTAAGTTTACTGGGTTAATTAAATCCACAAACAAAGACCTACTCAAGATCCACATTTTAGAAGACTCGGACTTCAGTTTTGGTGTCATAACCCACTCAGTTTCCTTAGGATCCATTAACATACATCAGTTGGCCTTAGACTCTGATCTTCAATCCTGAAATCCTGGGGCTGGATTAGAACAGAGATGGATAGGACAGATCACTTACCTCTACAGACATAGAATATTCTATGCCATTTCTGCTCAATTATTATTTATTTAAATTATTTGTGAGAAAGCTAAAAATCTTAATTGGAACTAGAAGCAATTGTATTTGCTTACAGGGTAACTCTCCGGTTGTCTTATTACCTGACTGGAACCTCACTTTATCCCCTCATGAAATGGGAGCAACAACCTTAGATCACTTCAGAGGTGAATTGTGAGGATTAACTGGCAATAGATCAGGTGCTAGAGGCCCAGATCTATGAATTACAAGTAGCTTTTTTGTGATTCCTGTGGAATTAAAGACAGTATAATTCAGTTTTTTTTTAAGAACAGAAAATTGTATTTGTGCCCATGCCCCACAAATTTCCTCAGGCAGTAAGTATTCCCTACCCTACTCTAAATTTCTTTCTGGTGCCTATAGCAACCCCATCTGAATATTGAAATATTACTGCAGGATTTTTTAGAGCTTGCCTACCATACTTGTGCAGAATTCACAATCTGAGCCTTAACATCTGAATTAAATCAGGCACACCCACACATCCTGATTTTACGAACCATTTTAATTGCCCAACCCTTCATAAAGGTACATTGCAGAAATAATTTTCTTATTTTTATCATTTCCCCAAAGTGCTAAGGTAGCATACTGCATTTTAGGAAGGGCAAACTAACAATAACTTCTTTATAAGCCATTTTACTATTTCTTTGATTGTGTGTGTGTGTGTGTGTATACACACATGTATATGTATATATGTATGTATACAGAATTCATATATGTGTTTATAGATATATACAAATATATACTGTAATAACTAATGTAAATGTGTCTTAAAGAAAACTACTTGTACAATCACATACCTAGGAAGTTATAATAAATCATTTTAAAAATCTTACTTGTATCTTAGGCCATTTCATTTATTAAACTGATGGATATTCATTAAAATACCTTAAGGGATATTCAAGTATAATAATATATTTAATATTTATTTTTCATGCTTTGTTGATGGTTCACAGATGGAGGTTCACTGGTGCTGAGTATAAATTGCAACTCTAAGGAAAATCACTTGAGGCAGAAAAATGCTAAGAATTTAAACTGGTTCTAGCTTTGATAATAGCTCCTGCCTCAACTTCCTTTTTTCTCAAAATAGATCCATGATGTCTCCTGATTTAGGGCATTTATGTTTTCCCCTGGTCTCATAACCTCTAGCAGTTTTCTTCTGCCCACTTCGCTTCTTACAGTTTTTCATGATTATGAATAATATCTTATAGTGCTCTTTGATTACACATTTTTTCCTGTCTTCCTTTATTTTTTTCTAATGGAGATCTGTTTGAAAGTTAAAATCATGCTAGTTCCTTCATTTTCATACCAAGGCTTCATGAACTGCTCTAGAATATCAAGTCAATTAGAAGAGCTAGAATTCTATTGCAGAATCCCTTACCTCTGAAATGCAGCTTCTTTTTGAATGATAAGCAATGGCTGTGGGATAGTTTTAAGCAGCTAACACTGCATACTTAGGGCAAAGGAACGCTTTTCTTTGTAAAACTATATGGCAACTAGGAAACACAGGATCAATTTCCCAAATGGGAATTTGGTCCTGGTTCATGAAAAAGAACCCTGACTTAGGTAAAGACCTGGATTCTACTCCTTGTCCAAAAGAAGGCTGAGTCATCACCTGGGGTTGGACTTGGAGAGGGGATGAGGGAAAAGGCTGAAGCTACAGTGTTTTATTAGGGGTTATAGGGCAATCTCATTAAAGTCCTGAGCCAGTTTGGTGAGGGTCAGGTACTATAATTTTGACAATAAGTTACTATACTCCTTATGAAAACAGACAAAAACAGAGAGCAAAAATGCTGTGGGGAATTTAAGAATGACTCAGGAGAAACTTAAAATCCATCAGTTTCCCATAAGAGCTCTGAGTACAGTAACCCATGCATGATGGCTTTTTCATGTGAAGTGTTCTGTAATTATCTCTGTGACCATGACTTATTTATCCCAAGCTGTTACTAACATAGATATTCAAACAGTTAATGAAAATCTCCCTTCCAAGTGCCAAAGGCATTAGTTCAAGACATTAGGCTTTAAAAACAAAACCATGCCAACCATCCCCCACTCTTATCTCAAACAAATAGTATTTATAAAGTCCTGAGAAGATAGTGAATACTAGCAACAATAAATATCATGTATTTTAAACTATCTTCTTTTCCTAGAAAAATGGAAAACAATGCTTAAGGTTGTCATATCTAATAAAAATCTAAAGATATGTGTCATAGAATTTGAAATAATCCCAAGCCTTTATGAATATATTATTTTCTTTGAGATATTTGAAGAAAAATGGCCACTACAAAAATATAGGCAACAGCTGTGCACTGGACTCTGACACATAGTGGATGACCCAAACAAGTCACAATGCCCTTTCTCTCTAAGCAACACTTTAAAGCTATAAATTTCAAATTCCTTGTAAATCTGCATTGGTAAATGTGAATTTGCTCACTGAAGGTTCCTTAAACCAATGAAATCAGAGGTGTGGTCTCCTTCTCCTTCCTGTCCTCACCCTTTCCTGAAAAAAGTAGGCAAAAGGGTTAATGTTGCAGCTTCAACATTAGAGAAGAAAAGATTCTAGCTTATCATTTGGGGAATGAGGAGAACAAGCTGAGGAACTTGAGTTTATATTAAACTGTACGATTTCACATTAATTCTAATATAAAATAATACTGAAATTCTGACTACATTCTCATGATGGATGGATGAACAGTATCACTTTTTTTTTCAAAGAAGATGTTTGAAGTGGGGGAAGGAAGTTTGAATTACTACAAAAGGGAAATGAAGATCCTATTATCGAGTCATCAGTCTAACATGTTTTGAGAGAGGGTGGTATAGTAGATAAAAGATAATTCATTATTTAATAGCTCTGTGACTTTGAGCAAATTATTTCATCTCTTTGGGGTTAGATTTCTTCATCTGTAAAATACTGAGAATGATGCTTTGCCCTATCTCGTGTAGTTAATATCAGGAACAAATGTGATAACAGACTTGAAAGAACTTTGTAAACGGTGGAGCTCTATACAAATGTTATTTGTATTATCACGAAGTGCATCTCACCGAGGCTTTTTCATGATAAAATAAACGAACCTCTGATACTTTTCATTTGCACCTGATGTCTCCACAATCTGAGAATTAACTATTCCACCTGTCCAGTCCCACTTTGCAAAATATTGTACTAATTCTATAGTTGCACTATCACGGAGTCTCAGGCCTTGCCCCAAAACGGTGACTTTCCCTGACAGGTGTGATACATACTAATGAGATATCTACTAATCACTATAATGTGATATATACTAAAGAGATTATTCATCCCAGGAAGCTCTTACAATATGGCTGAAAACAGAGCTGGTACAAAATGAATTCTCTGATGCATTGCTTCAGTTTCCTATTATATTATCAGGTTTATTAGGAAAAAAAATATGGAAAACTTAAACATTAGGATGTGAAAGTACATTACTTCTTCATAGACTGGGGAGTGAACGGTTCAGGACTTCCTCTTACCTTACAGAAAATTGATCCTGATCCACACCTGGGAAAGGGGAATATCAGTAAGCATTATTAGAGCTAATGAGCAAAAGCAGGGACACCTGGTCTGTAAAGAATTAAGGAAAAAAAAAAACAAACTACCTGTTAGTCTGTTGGCATGTGACGACCCAATAAGGCTAAACAGGTTTTGGTGTTGTTGTTTTGTTTTGTTTTGTTGGGTTTTTTTTTTTTTAAGCAGACCCTAGGAATTTTCTCGCGCCTTCTTTTCTTTAGGGTTGCCCCCCTCCCCCATTTGTACTTAATGGAGATCTTGAACTGCAGCAGTGTCAGAACTCAGATGGTTAACATTCACTTCGTGCTGTTTTATTGCATATTACTGCGCGCTCCGGAGCAGCAGGAGCAGATTCAGGCAATTACAATCAAGTCAGGGCACACGCCGAGGCTGAGCAACACGATCATGATGAGGATACTGATGAGGCACTTATCGGAAACCCCACATCATCCACACTCATCAGCCACAACATGTCACCCCAAATGAGGCATCAGCTGCCTTCAAAAGGCTCATTGCACAGTGTTTATCGCTTCCCTCGGACCCACTTTTCATTTTGCGGTCAGGCCTGAGTTCAAACAGCAGCTGACTGGCAAGAGGCAGCTTCCCCTGGAGTCAGGCTTTGTCCTTGGGATCTTGGGGGCGGGGGTGGCAGGACTGCAGGGAGTGTACTGGTAAAGCAAGTGTCCGGTTCCATCCCTCTCAAAGAGGAATCTCCTTCGGAGAAGGGGCCATTGATTAATTTCAAGCAGTAGCGCACACACACACACACACACACACACACACTGTTGGGGAATAAGGAAATACAATAAGGAGCATTTCACAAATATTTCATCATCCCTAAAATAGCAACAGGGTGGGACTACTATACCTCTCAAATCTCAAACTTCCAGGAAAGTCAATCTCAGATCCAGCCCACGAGAGGAAGCCAGGAAGAACCATTCACCTGATGACACTGGTAACACTTTTTTCAAGCTTTAATTTTTTTAGCTACTATGTCTTAGGTATTGTGAGGGAAATGGTCATTAAGTATTTTCAATCAGAGTTAGCATTAGCTCCTTAAAGCTTTGGTTTTCCCCTCTGCTTTGCTTTAGGAGGCCATAGTCATATTGCTTAAAATTATTCCTTTGTACATTGGATTAATGCAGCTTTAAAAATAATCACCTGCTGAGAGCATCTAACTATTTTTGGTACTTTTTTAGATCCACACTATCCCATTAGTGGATATTCCCCTCACTGGCACAGGCTGCAACCCCTCCACCTTCACTTATCCTGTGAAGTTCTCCTCCATATTTTTCCATAAATCTTGCATAGAGATGCTGCTCACCAAACTGGAGGCCTTCCAGTTTATGGAGGATACCAATATTCTATTCACTATGTTTATGTTTTGTCTCCCATTCAGGATACGTGACTAGCCCATCCACTTCCTATTCTGGTGTCACTTGTCCTTGATAATGTTCTATCTATCACTTCTTTCGCATAAGTCATTGTTGATAACATGCTGCAGCCTGCTTACATGAACCATGCATTCTTATTGCTCTTTGTGTTAATTTGTAATAGCGCTTCTGAAATAGTGGTGTGTCCTCATTCATAGCCACACAACACTGGGAGAATGTTAGCATTCAATAAATGGGCTTATGCAGCAAGGCTAAATCCCTAAAATGAACTCATTACTTATTCTGGCCAAATTGTACCTAACGTTGAAGCAATTAAAAAAACACCTTTGTAATTTTAGGAGTCAACAGACCAATATATACTTAGTATTTATTGGCCTAGTTCATTTAATCAGAGTAAAAGTCATTTAAGCATACTAGAAATAACATTTTTTCTCTTTAATTTTTTTTGTAATTTTTGAATGTATCAGATATTTCCATATACAAAGAACAGAAAAATATTAAATATGAAAGCATGAATCTCATGAAATACAGCTTTTAAAAAGTAAACACACTAGTTTCAAAGCTGTCCTGCTTGTCTGTCTCCTTAAAATTTCCTTCTGTTCTCTTCTGTGTATTTAAAAAAATGCTTCAATCACATACTTTTCTTTTTTTTTCTTTTTATTGTCATCATAACTCCCTCTTCCTCTCCCACATCAATTCCCTCTGCAATTTTTTTTTCCTTTTTTAAAATAACAACCCTCCCTTGGGACAAATTAACATAGTCAAGCAAAACAAATCCACACGTCGGCCATGTCTGAAAGCGTAAGTCCCCTCTCAATAGGTAAAAAGTATGCTTCATTATTGGTCTTCTGAAATAATTGTTGGTCAAGTGAATTAAAAAAAAAATTAGTCCTTATCCAAGTGCTTGGGATACAAATACAAAAACAAAGACAATTCCATTATTCAAGGAGCTTATATTCTAAAAGCAGAAAAAAAGTGTCTAGGGGACTAGTGGCCAATGCAGGATGTTTTGGTCACTAAAGTTATAGAAGTGACAAGAAGCTATAGGAGTGTCTATTGACATACCATTCTTAGGAATGATAGCAGAGTTAATTAAACTATGATTCTAGAATTGGGAAGGGGGGGGGCGGTTAAGAGGTGAGTTACACAAGCTATTGCCAAGCACTAGGGTAGCTCATGAGAAGTGGATAAGCTGGGTAAATGAAGTGAAGGATGGCTGGAACCTTGTCCTAGATGTAGTGGACAACTGAAGCAACCACTAATTCAGACAGTGGGGCCCCAGAGAAATCCTTCAGGTCTTAGTTTACATACCAGGTGTAATGGTGATTGGCAAGAAATGTAGTCGTTGGAGAAATCAAGACATGTTCATTACATTAGTCAATTCTCATCTTTCAAGGTTATTTTTGTAATTGTATAAATTGTACTGGTTCTGTTTACTTCACTTGTCACCAATTCATACAAGTCTTCAAGGGTTTCTCTGAATCCATCCCTTTGTCATTTCTTTTGGTGCAGTAATATTCCATTACATTAAGATATAATAGTTCAACAATTCTCCAATGGATGGTACTCCCTTGGTTTCAGTCTCTTTCTTCCTTCTGGGTTTTACTGGAAATACACAGAAATGCTTATGTTTTATGTGGATCATTTTATATCCTGCTACTTCGCTGAAGTTGCTAATTGTTTCAATAATTTTTAATTGAATGTGTAGGATTCTCCAGATTGGCCATCATATTTTGTTTTCCTTTTGCTTTTGTTCCCTCAGTTTCTTATTTGTGTCTTATTGCTACATTTCTAGTACTTATCAAATAATAGTAACAATAATGTACATCCTTGCTTTATCTCTGATTTAATTGAAAAAGCCTCTAGCATTTCTCCATTACAGATAAAGCTGTATTAGATGCAATTTACCATATTAATGAAAAGTCCATTTGTTACTTTGCTTTTAGTGTTTTTAAAGAAATTATTACATAAATAGATGCTGTATTTTGCTGTATTGATATTATTACATGGCTTTTATTGTACTCTTATTAATACGATCCATAAAGTTTGTTTTCCTAATATTGAACCAGCCATACATTCTTGGCATTTCTCCAGTCTAGTTATAATGTAAAATTTGTTTACTATGTTATAGCCCCTTTACTAGTTTTATTCAATATTTTATGTCATATTCACTAGTGATGTCTTTTTCTCTGCTTTGATCATAATAGAAATTTAATAGAATGCCTTTTACTTGTTTTTGCAAGAAGTATATGTAATATTGGAATTTTTCTTTCAATGTTTGATATAATTCACTTGCAAATCCTTCAGATTCTGTTTTTTTCCTTTGAGAGTACATTCATGATTTGTTCAATTTCTTTTTCTGATATTGTTTTTTTTTAAATTCTGTTTCATCCTGTTAATATGGGCATTTTATATTTTGTAAGTAGTAAATCCATTTCCTTTAACAGTTCTGCTGGCATATAGTTAAGCAAAATAGTTTCTAGTAATTTCTTTTCATTCCCCTCATTTGTTGTGAATTCTTTTTTAATTTTTGATATCCTTTTTCTATTTTTTAAAAAAAATCAGACTAATAAAAAGTTTATTTTATTAGTTTATTTTTAAAAAATCAACTCCCACTTTTATCAATGAATTGAATGGGGAAGTTTGCTTTCAATTCTGATTCTTTGATTTTCAAAATTTCTATTTTGATGTTTAGTTTGATTTTTAATTTTTAATTTTTTAAATTTTTATTCTTTCTAGTTTTTTTAATTAAATTAATTAATTTAATTTTAATTTTAATGTATTAATTGAATGCCTTATTCATTGATTTGTTTTCTCTCTTTTGTTGATAAAACTCTTTAAAGATATATATTTTGCCTCAGGATTGCTTTTGTTAAAACCCCCAAATTTTGGTATGTTGTCTGTTATTGTAGTCATTTTCTTTGATTAAATGATCAGTTGTTTCGTAATTTGTCTCCTGATCTACCTTTTTTTTTTTTTTTACAGCTACCTTATTTAGTTTTGAATCATTTCTTCCAAGGCCCTTTATTAAATTAAAAATATTAAAAATAAATTGAGTTATGGTTAGTAAATTATATTTAATACTTCTGCTTTTCTGCATATATTTGTGAATTTTTTATGTCCTGGTACATGATTGATTTTTGCAAAGCTATTATGTACAAGTAAGACATACGCAACTGAATGGAAAGAGAAAGAAGTATGTGTGGGGGTGGGTGTTGTGTGTGTGTTGTTCATTCCTTTTGGTATGTTGTCTCGTGATCTTTTCTTTGATCTGATTTATTGTGTCTCTGATTTGTTTTTTGATCCACTGATTCTTTTTTTTATTTAATTTATTTAATATATTTAGTTTTAGCATTGATTTTCACAAGAGTTTGAATTACAAATTTTCTCCCCATTTCTACCCTCCCGCCCACTCCAAGATGGCATATATTCTGGTTGCCCTGTTCCCCAGTTAGCCCTCCCATCTATCACCCCAGGCCCCTCCCATCCCCCTTTCCCTTCTTCTCTTGTAGGGCAAGATAAATTTCTATGCCCCGTTGCCTGTGTATCTTATTTCCTAGTTGCATGCAAAAACTTTTTGTTGTTGTTGTTTTTGAATGTCTGTTTTTAAAACTTTGAGTTCCAAATTCTCTCCCCTCTCCCCTCCCCCCCTCCCCCACTCTCCCTAAGAAGGCAAGCAATTCAACATAGGCCACTTGCATATTATTATGTAAAACCCTTCCACAACACTCATGTTGTGAAAGATTATGTTTTGCTCCTTCCTAACCTATCCCCCTTTATTGAATTTTCTCCCTTGACCCTGTCTGTATTCGAAAGTGTTTGTTTTTGATTACCTCCTCCCCCTGTCTGCCCTCCCTTCTATCGCCCCCCCCCCTTTTTTATCTTCTTCCTCTTTCTTTCCTGTGGGGTAAGATACCCAACTGAGTGTGTATGGTATTCCCTCCTCAGGTCAAATCCGATGACAGCAAGATTTACTCATTCTTCCTCACCAGCCCCCTCTTCGCTTCCTAGAAAACCACTTTTTCTTGCCACTTTTATGCGAGATAATTTACTCCATTCTATCTCTCCCTTTCTCCCTCTCTCAATATATTCCTCTCTTATCCTCATATTCAACTCACCCTGGGACCCTGTGCCTTCTCTCTCTCTCTGTCTCTCTCTCTCTCTCTGTCTCTCTCTCTCTCTGTATATATATATATATATATATATATATATATATATATATACACACACACACACACACACACATATATACATATATATACATAAATATACACACATATATATACACACACCTACATACATACATAGACACACAAATATGTATATATATGCATACACATACATATATATGCATATTGCTTTTAGCTACTATGATATTGAGGTCTCATGAATCATACACATCATCTTTCCGTGTTGGAATGTAAACAAAACAGTTCAACTTTAGTAAATCCCTTATGATTTCTCTTTCTTGTTTACCTTTTCATGCTTCTCTTGATTCTTGTGTTTGAAAGTCAAATTTTCAATTCAGCTCTGGTCTTTTCACTGAGGAAGCCTCAAAGTCCTCTATTTTATTGAAAATCCATATTTTACCTTGGAGCATGATACTCAGTTTTGCTGGGTAGGTATTTCTTGGTTTCAATCCTAGCTCTATTGACCTCTGGAATATCATATTCCAAGCCCTTCGATCCCTTAATGTGGAAGCTGCTAGATCCTGTATTATCCTGATTATTTTTCCACAATACTCAAATTGTTTCTTTCTGGCTGCTTGCAGTATTTTCTCCTTGACCTGGGAGCTCTGGAATTTGGCGACAATGTTCCTAGGAGTTTTCTTTTTGGTATCTTTTTGAGGAGGCAATCTGTGGATTCTTTCAATTTCTCTTTTACCCTCTGGCTCCAGAATGTCAGGGTAGTTCTCCTTGATAATTTCTTGAAAGATGATATCTATGCTCTTTTTTTGATCATGGCTTTCAGGTAGTCCAATAATTTTTAAATTATCTCTCCTGGATCTATTTTCCAGGTCAGTGGTTTTTCCATTGAGATATTTCACATTGTTTTCCACTTTTTCATTCCTTTGGTTCTGTTCTATAATATCTTGATTTCTCATAAAGTCACTAGCTTCCACTTGCTGCAATCTAATTTTTAAGGTAGTATTTTCTTCAGTGGTCTTTTGGACCTCCTTTTCCATTTTGGTAATTCTGCCTTTCAAGACATTCTTCTCCTCACTGGCTTTTTGGAGCTCTTTTGCCATTTGAGTTAGTCTATTTTTTAAAGTGTTGTTTTCTTCAATATTTTTTTCAGTATTTTTTGGGGTCTCCTTTAGCAAGTCATTGACTTGTTTTTCATGGTTTTCTTGCATCATTCTCATTTCTCTTCCCAATTTTTCCTCTACTTCTCTAACTTGCTTTTCCAACTCCTTTTTGAGCTCTTCCATGGCCTGAGACCAGTTCATGTTTTTCTTGGAGGCTTTTGGTGTAGGCTCTTTGACTTTGTTGACTTCTTCTGGGTGTATGTTTTCTTCTTCTTTGTCACCAAAGAAAGATTGCAGAGTCCGAGACTGAATCTGGGTGTGTTTTTGCTGCCTGGCCATGTTCCCAGCCAACTTACTTGACCCTTGAGTTTTTTTGTTGGGGTATGACTGCTTGTAGAGCAAAGAGTACTTTGTTCCAAGCTTGAGGGGATGTGCTGTTGATTTCAGAGCTATTTCTATACAGCCAGCTCTGCCACACCAGCACTCCTCCTTCCTCAAGAACCACCCACCCAGACCTGAAGCAAATCTTCAGCAGGCTCTACACTCCTGCTCTGATCTGCCACTTAATTCCTCCCACCAGGTGGACCTGGGGTTGGAAGTAACTGCAGCTGTAGTTCTGTAGCTGCACCTCCCCCGCCATCCCTGGGGAGGTGGCCCAACCGAGAACTCTGTCCCCCCAAGCTTTTCTCACTAACCTTCTCTGTTGTCTTTGGTGTTTGTGGGTTGAGAAGTCTAGTAACTGCCACAGCTCACTGATTCAGGGCGTTAGGGCCTGTTCCGCCCGGCTCCCTGTCTGGTTGGTCTTGCTGCCACCCACACTGAGCTCAACTCCCCTCTGCTCCTTGCGCGATAGACCTCATCCAGCGACGATCCAGGCTGTCCTGGGCTGGATCCCTGCTTCTCTCTGCTATTTTGTGGGTTCTGCAGTTCTAGAATTTGTTCAGACCCATTTTTATAGCTGTTTGGAAGGTCTTGGGGGAGCTCATGCAAGTCCCTGCTTTCCAGGTGCCATCTTTGCTCCACCCCCGACCCACTGATTCTTTTGGAATAATTTATTTAGTCTCCATTTAAATTTGAATCCTTTCTTTAAAGGAATACATTTTTACTGAGATGTGATCTGTGTGTGTATGTATACATATACATGTATGTATGTATTTGTGTTTATACATATACATACATGCACATACATACTTCTTTCTTTCTATTCCCATTCATTAATATCACCAGAAATCTATTCTATCTTTTTCTAAAAGAAAAACAAATTCTACTGAAGTGGTTCTTTATTAGTTTTCTTTTGATAGATTTATCTACTGTGTAGTTATCTAGAACGTAATACACTAAGGTCCCCAACTGTTTAAATTTTGGGGGTCTATAATTGGGTCTGTAATTTGATTTCAGTCCTTTACATACTCAGATTTTATCACACTCAATGAACCTATATTAAGTATTGGTATTATTTTATTGTACATGGTGCCCTTAAATACAATGAAGTTTTCCTATTAATCTCTTTTAACTATTTCAGTTTGCCTTGTCTGAGATCATGTTTACTGCCTTGTTTTTGTTTTATTTATTTTACCTGAAGTCAACAAGGATCTATGAAGGGCTTACTGTGCTAAGCATAGAGAATTCAAATACAAGCAGAAAGAAAGGAATCCCTGCCTGCAAGGAATTTACATTCTAACAACGTAAAAAAGAGCTGAAAAGAGGTATCTGTGTGTGTGTGTCTGTCTGTCTGTGTGCGCTCACACACGTGTATGTTTGTAGAAATTCCTGTCACAGGGGCATGGTAGAAAAAGTCCTATGGAAAGTCATGAAGATACTATCACTTGGGCCTTTTCCTTCAAATGGAGGTTCTGAGTAGGAACCAGACAATCTGATGGGGAGGAGGCAGATATGATCATTTCTATTATAACACTTATTTTGAAAACACAAATTTGCTCCAACAAAATTAATACACTGGGGGATATTTTTAGCATAATGAATTTCGAGTTTGCTTCTGTGAGATTTCTTCCACAAGAAATGGCAAAAATGCAGAAAACTGTAACACCTCATGATAATTCAGAAACAGCTTTCTTCCACAGGCAGACTTCTTCTTTGTCAAGCAAAGTGCCATTTTTATCATATTTCTTGAGGGTAGTAGGGTCTGTAACACCCGCCACTACCTTCTGCCTGGGCTAGAGGGATGCCATTGCAGCCTACCCAACTTGTCAGAGACCCAGCCCCAAGGGAATTGGAAAACAAACCGAGCAGCAGCCAGAGGCTGAGGATGCTTCTATTTATTGTAATATTTATAGATGGATTACTTTGCCTTAACATGTAACTTTGCCACCATTCTCTCATTCTCTCTCTCTCTGTCTCTCTCTCCCTCTCTCTCCCTCCCTTTCCCTCCTTCTCCCTTTACCTCCCTCTCCCTTTCCCTCCTTCCCTCCCTCCCTCTCTCTCTCTCAATGTGTCACTGAAAGTTTTGGGGCATTGTTGCCTTAACCCTAGTTCCCTCCCAAGGCCTGTGGTTTTTATTGCATGATTTTGCATGATGTCATGCTTTGGGGGAACTGACTTACTTCCAAAGTAAGAAGTCATGGTGGGTTGGTGGGAAGGTAGAGTAAGCTTCCAGGGTGAAAAAGGTCTCAATGGTACGATAAACAAAGGCCTGTGGAGAGTCAGTATTGTAGCCTGGAGAAGAATGAATAATAAATTTTGCTATTTGAGTATTTGTTTAAAGTGTTTTTCTTGTAAACAACATGTCATTGATTTCTTGTATGTAATCTGTTTTGCTATTTTTTGTTTTTTGAGTAATTCATCCCTCTTAAAGTTGTGGTTATGATTGTTAATGGTGTATTTATCTCCATCCTATCCTTATACTTCTCCCTTTGTTTTCCATCACTCTACAAGGAGGAAGAGCATATAAAAGGGGATGTAATCAACACTAGTGATCAACACAATTCAAACAATGTGCTTCCATTCCATCATTCCTCATCTTTTCCTCATACCCAAACCATGATTAGTCTTTTTTTCATTTTTTTCTTTCCTTTTAATCCCCCCTTTGTGATCAATTTTCCAAAGTTGAAGTTTGCTTTATTTATGATTATTCCCTCCCTGAATCTTCTCTCCCTCTTAAATTTCATTCTCCATTTCTCTGCCTGTTTCCCTTTTGAGGTCAGTGTATGTCAGATATCAAACTCTGTGGTGTTCAACCTACCTCTATACAGTCTAGATAGAAGAGATACCTACTCTGCCCATGTTTGCATACTATACTTGTATACCCTGATTTTGAAAACAGTAAGTTTTGCACCCTTTGTCCTCCTTTCTTTCTTATCGTCTTCCTTTTCTCCTCCATTTCTTTCTTCTTTTAAGATGACCAAAAGACAACAAAACCATTCTAAGGCCCTTTGTTTGTCTTTTTTGCTCTCTCTGTGATCTTTGAAGACATTAGGATTCTGAGACTTGTTTCTTTTCTCCTCCTATAATATAAGCAATTCATCATTGTATAGTCCCTTCCAATTGCTCAGGTGTGTTTACCAATCTAGATTTCCGTTGACTCCTATGTTCTCATTTCAGAATTTCTGCTGAGCTCTGGTCTTTTCATCAGAGACATTTGAAAGTTCTCTATTCCATTACAGGTCCATTTATTTCCCAGTAGGATTATACTCCATATTTGTTTCTTGTTTATATATCTTTTTAAATTTTAAACTTAAATACAAAATGAGAAAAGAAAAAAAAAACGTTGCCACATACACAGCAGATCATAAGAGAGGATTCAGTAGAAAACAGTAAATTTCCATTTCAAGAAAACCTATATAATAAATACTGCACATTGTTTGCTGCCTAACTTTACTTTGCTTCCTTGTTGGTTTTCTTTTGTTCTCTGTTGTGTACTTTTTACTTTATTTTTCCCCTCCCCTCACCACCCAAAAGAAAGCTACACACACATAGATATACATGCATATATACATATACATATATGTATATACACTTATATATACATACATATATGTGTGTATGTATATATATGTATATATCTGTGTGTGCATATATGTGTGTATATATGTATGTACATATATACACACACAGACTCTCATACACATCTACATAAGCCCATATTATGCGTATTTCCTCCTATCACCTGTTTCTCTGAAGGTAGATAGCATCTTCCTTCATAAGTCCAATTCTTTCCATGTTTTTCTAAATTAACCAGTTCATCATTTCCTATACCACAGCAGTGGTATAGATTCCAACCCAATCACATCCTATCTGAGAGATTGTCTATGAAAGTTTTCTTCCCAATTTTCTGCATTTCTTCTATTTCTGGCCTCACAGATTTTATTTATACAAGAAAATTTTAATTTAAAGTAATTGAAATTATCCTTTTTATATTTAGTGTTCTCACTTTATAATATAGTTTAAGGGCAGTTACTGCTAAATCTACTTCCTTTACATCTCTTTTTCCCTGATTTCTTTGAAGTTCCTGACCTTTTGTTCTTCCTAATGAACTTTGTTACTATTTTCTCTAACTCAGGAAAATAATTTTTTAGTAATTTAATTGGGATGTCATTGACTAAATAGATTAGTTAGGTAAAACTGTCATTTAAAAATTATGTTGGCTTTACCTACTGATGAACAATAAATATTACTTCAGTTATTTAGATCTAAGTTTGTATGTATAAAAAGTGTCTTATATTTATGTTCATATAGTTTCTGTGTCTGTTTCGGCAGGTAGACACTGAAGTATTTTATACTGTCTAGGTATTTTAAATGGTTCAAAACAGTATTGAATAATATTGGTGACAGTGTAGTTTCTGTTTTTTCGCTTTTGATTAAATCTATTTTAACTTTAACTTTGAGATCATGATTACTATCCCTGTTTTTTTTTTACATACTAGACTCTACTGCCCTTTATTTTATCTTTGTGTGTATCTCTCATTTTTATAATGTTTCCTGAAAGCAACATATTGTTGAATCCAGATTTTTAATCTGCTGTTTTTGTTTTATGGATAAATTTGTCCCATTCACATTCTAAGTTTCAATTACTTGTGTATTTTCCTCCTTCCTATTTTTCCTCACTTTCGTTCTCACTTATTTACCCTATCCCTCCTCACTCCTCAACTATGCTTGTACTTGAACCTTGTCCTGCTATGCCTTAACCTACCCACTCCTCAAAGAGTGCCTCCCTTATCCTCTCCACCAATCCTATCTCCTTGCCTTCTTATTTCTTTCTGAATTTAGAAGACTTTTATACCCTTGTAGATATTATGTTGCTCCCTCTTTAATTCCTCCCTCAATTCCTGATGAGAGTAAGGTTCCAACACTACCCCTCCTCCCCCCGATAGCTTCTTCTGTATTAATTTTTCCTTTTATGCCTCATTTGTATGAGATAATTACCCCATTTTTATCTCTCTCTGTAGAGTTTTATTTTTTAGAATCACCCAGTCATACTCAGCTCAGTCCATGCTTTACTTTCAGACTACCCAAATAGTAATGACAGTTATGAGAGTGCCACTAATATCTCCACATATACAAAGTAAATGATTTGACCTTATTGGTCCCTTATATTTGGTTTTTAATGTTTACCTTATATTTCTCCTTATATGTCAAATTTTCCTTAAGTTCTGGGGTTTTTGTCACAAAACCTGAAAGTCTTTGAGTTCCCTAAGTATCATTTTTTTTTCATTCAGGACTATATTTAACTTTGCTGGGTAGGTTACCCTTGGTCTTAACCCCAGCTCTTTTGCCCTGTGGAATATAGTAATCCAAGACCTACTGTCCTTTAGCATAGTAGCTGCTAGGTCTTGTGTAATTCTTATTGTAACTCCATGATATTTAAATTGATTTTTTTCTTGTTGCTTCCAATATTTTCTCCTTATTCTGGGTGCTTTGAAACTTGGCTATGATATTCCTATATGTTTTCCTCCTGGGATCTCTTTCAGGTGGTGATTGGTAGATTTTTTTTATATTTCCACTTTGCCGTCTTGTTCTAGAACTTCAGGAAAATTTTCCTTGATAATTTCTTGTAATATTGTATCAAGATTCTTTTTTGTCATAGTTTTCAGGTAGTCTGACTGTTCTATATTATTTCTCCTCAAACTTTTCTCTAGATCAGTTGATTTTCCGATGAGATGTTTCACTTTTTCTTGTATTTTTTCATTCTTTTGATTTTGTTTTATGATTTCTTGGTGTCTTAGAATGTCATTAGCTTCCCCTTGCCCACTTATAGTTTTCAAGTAATTATTTTCTTCCTTATGTTTTTGATTTTCTATTTCCAGTTGGTTAACCTTCTTTTTATAATTTTCTTTGATTGCTCATAATTTTTTTCTAATTTTTCCTTGATCTCTCTTATTTGACTTTTAAAGTTCTTCGTTTTAAGTTCTTCTACCATTTGACATTTCTCATTGAAAAAGGATTGGCTTTTTTAGCTCCATTATCTTCCTCTAAATATGAACCCATATCTTCTCTATCCCCATAGTAACTGTCTATTATTGGGTTCTTTCTCCTTTGCTTACTCAATTTTATTTATTTGTTTTTGTTTTATTTTGTTTTTAGCAGCTATTAGTGTAATTAAGTTGTAGTCCCAAGGTATGAAGAATGATGCCCCAAGCCTCAGGTCCTCCTTACTGTTATTTTCTGGGGTCTGTCTTGGAGCCCAACCTTCGGCTATCCTCTCCCCTCCAAAGCTGCAGCTAGAGCTTCCAGCCACACTGTCCTGCAAATGATCTTGCTCCCTGCTGTCCTTCCAGTGGCTACAAACTACAGCTATCCTCTCTGGCCCAGAACTGAAACCAAGGACTCTACTCTTCTGTAAGTGACCACAGCCAGCAGGGTCCCTGCCCCTCACTACTGCACTCACCAGATGTGTAGTAGCTCCTTCTCCCAGAAGCCACAACCCAGGACACGTTTGGTTAGCACAGGTGTGCTTGGCTTCCCTTGATGCAGAAGATCCTTCAGTCTTCTGCCCAGTCAGATCCTCACACTGTCTTTGAGATGAAAGTTTGTAAGGCTGAGGCTGCCTCTTAACCCAGCTGCCCCCAGGGCTTATTATTTGTTGATTCTTCAGAGTCAGCCTGCACTTCACTCTTGCCATACCATGGAGGTCTGGTTTTTCCTGGGGTCTTCTCAAATTGTCTTAGATACCTGCTTTATCTAGTGTCTATTTCTGCTGCTCTGAGGCGATGTTCTGTCTTTTTTTTGGGAGGAAATTTGGGGAGCTGAAAGTTTTCTGACCTACTCCACCATCTTCCCAGAATCCTCAAGTATACTCAATATTGCAGGGTAAGTTATTCTTGGTTCCCTTTGGAGATATTGTATTCAAAGATTTATTCTTCTTTAGTCTTAGCTGTTGTGTTTTGTGTAATTTCTTGGTATTTTAACTTTGCTGTTGGCAATATTTTTTTCTTTTAGCAGGTTGCTTTGGACTTTGCAACTTTCTGGGGACTTTTTGTTTGGAAGTTTCTTTCAAGAGATAACAAGTCTTTATATTTTCACTTTTCACGATCTGCCTCCAACATGCCTTTCAGACTCGTTGGGCATTACTATTCCCCGTCCCCTCTACATACTTTCCCTGCTCTCTGCAGTCCAGCCACACTGACCCTTTCTACTTCCTCACTGCCATCAATTTCGTATGCCTGGATTGCACTCCCTCTTTACCTCTACCTTCCAGAGTCAGTCTTCTCCTTTTAAAACAAAGCTTAGCTACCATATTCTTCCTGAAGCCTTTCTGGATCTCTGCCTCCCCTCACCCTCCTGCCAGTGTTATGGCCTTCCCTCTCAAAAAACGTTGCATTTTACTACTTTGTATCTATTTGTATTATTCACTTTATATTTTTTCTGCATATGTAGATGTACTTCTCCTCTTCCCTATTAATTCCTAGAGAGTAGGGATTGTTTCATTCTTAGTATTTATATTCTCAGTGTCTGTCACAATGCCTAGCATATAATAAGTGCTTAAATAAATACTTGTTATTTGATTCATGCCTGTTGTTTATCCTTAAATACTTTCCCTTTTCCCGTGCAGTCTTCCCTGGCCTTCCTTGTAAGGAATTATCTTTCTCCATTCTTGGGTCCAAAGTAGCATTTAGTTTGTACCTCTTTTATGCACTGTAATAATTGTATCCCCATTACCTAATTTTAAGAGTCCTGATTCCAGGGAATGTCTTATTTAATATTTGTCTCCTCCTCTGCACCTTCAGTCAGCCTTTACTCTTAGTAAGTGCTTTTAAAAAAATGATATAGAAAACATATAGGCCTACAGATTACACATAATGCATATGCAGTGATAGATACATACGATGCATATGCAGGATGCACATATATACAATGCCTATGTGGATACACATACATGCATGTATAGGCTACATACTTTACATATGCATTCACATACTGACAATATAGTACAGTACATATGTAGAAACACCACCACACATGTGGAGACACGTGCAACACAAGTGAACACATTGCAATGTGTTGGCATATGTATAGCGCCTATTCACATGTGTGTAGACATACATTTTGCATAGCATGTATGAAATATAGTCGTGTATAACTACACTCTCTATATAAATATATACATATACACACATATATGTTTATATGTGTGTGTATATGTATGTGTGTATGTGTATATACATACATATGTGTGTATACACACACACACACACACATATATAGATTGATATAGATATACATTAGCACCTGTGACTTCATCAGTGTATAGAAGTTCCCAATGCGAAATTCCCTCCATTAATACAGATTGGTAGTTGCTCTGTAGCTTAATCTAAGAGAGTTACCAGGGACACTCAATGTTTAAGTGACTCACCCATGATCATACAGCTAGCATGTGTTAGAGGCAGGGTTTGAATGTAGGGCTTCTCGATTCCTAGGCCAGTCTTCTAATCATTATGTGACAGTGTTGCATCTATTGCTGATGTTTTCTCCTTTGGTGTCCCTTAAAAAAAAACAAATCTCACTTCTGAATTTAAGCTACCTAGTCTAATCCAAATCTGTGATGGAAGACCCCCTAGAGTGTCCCATGACAATCTCTCTTGAAAACCTTCAGTAAGGGGAGGTTTCTCCTTTGCTTCCAGAGGCAGTCCCACTTTTGGACAGCTCTGACTATTGTTCCTTGACATTGAGCTGAATTTCTACCTGTCTAAAATTTTACCGATTGAACAGGTTCTGACTTCTGGGGAAAAGTACAAAATGTTTAATCATTCTTCCCCAGTACACTTTCCTTAAGTAACTGAGGAAAAGGAAAATGGCTTTCATGCCTCTGTTTTGTAAGGTAAATATCTTCAATTCCCTTAGCCATTCCTTATGTGCTGTTTTCCTAGCTCCCGTTTTCTGGACATGCTGTAGTTTTTAAGTATGTCCTTAAAATGTGGGGCTCAGAATGGAGTGCTATATTTTATATATTGTCTTACCAAGGCAGAGTAGGGAAGAAGTATTAAAGGAATCAGGTGGCATGGTGGATAGAGGGCTGGACCTGGAGTTAGGATGGCCTGAATTCAAATATGGCCTCATACACTTATTACTAGCTTTGTAACCCTGGGCAAGTCATCATTTGCCTGAGTTGCCTCTTCTGTAAAATGAGCTGGAGAAGGAAATGGCAAACCATTCCAGTATCTTTGTCAAGAAAACCCCAAATAGGGTCACAAAGAGTTGGATGTGACTGAAACGACTAAACAATAAATTAAAGGGATTGTAGGAACTAAAGTTGGAAGGAACTTTAGAGATTACCTAGTCCAACAGCCATATTTTGCAGGCTTAAAGAGTTCTACTCAAAGTCACACCAGTACAGTAGGGCTGACATTTGAACTCAGGTTTTCTGACTCCAAATATTGGTGATCTTTCAACTATGTCATAGTCTTTCCCTTCCTCACTATGTACGTAACCTATGGCACAGGTTATTCCCAAACTCTGAGTCACGTAAACTAAACACAATCTGAGGGGCTTGTCCACAATTCTCTTTGTCCCCACCAGGAGTTTACTTTGAGAAATCATTGAAAATAGCTTATGTATTGCTAATATGTCTGAGTTCCAGCAAATGTGGATCATAGGGTCCTCAGATTCTGTGCAGGCTCTCAAGGAAACAAATGCATATGAAGTAGAGGACTGAATTTGTTATATCCCACAGAAAATACAAACATTGAAAATGGCTCATAGAAACCTCTATGTGTGTATATCTGTCTATCTGTATGTGTATGTATATATGTATATGCATACATAATCTACAATCAATAAACATAGTTTTCTTTCCCCTCTAATGGGTCTGCTTTTCAAAGAGAGTTCTAGAGTCTTCTGATTCAGTGCCACCCTATAGTTTAAACTCCCTTAGAAGGGAATTGAGGACTGCTAATGGGACAATACCTGGACATTTTGGTAAGTTTTTAGCAGTATCTTTCAGACTTTAGATCAGTGCTTTAGATTCCATCCCTACCGCTACACCACAAAAGCAGTTTGAGGATTTTGGGTTGGAAATTCGCTTTCCAGCGCAATTGTACACTGTTTGAATATATATAGTAATAGCAGAGAGAAAAATTCCAACCTTCTGCTTTCCCATTTCATAGCTTTAGTCCCTTAATACTCCTTCATCTTTGGGTAGGGTGTGTGAGTTTGGGGGGATGGGGTGGAGAAAATAGGCACACTATTAAGTATCATCCTTTCTCTAGAAGGCCACATTACTGAACTCCTGTATTTGGGGTTATTCATAAGGTAACCCCTCAAGGCTTATACTGGCCCATAAAACCTCCCTTCTGTGGTGAGAAGGCTAGGTTTTGGCATCATGTGGCCTAGGAAATCACCCCTCCTCTAATGAGGAGGGAGGGCTTTACAAATAATCTTGTCCATAAACTCCTTTCTTAGGCCAACATGCTTGCATTGACCCAGCCCATTTTATAAGGCAACTGTAGGATTTCTCGGTAATTCAGCAGTGTCTTGGCTCCTGCCTTCGCTCAGTCTGGGACAATCTACTCTTAGGAACTCAACCCTCACTTAGAATGCATGTGCATCTGTCAAAAAGCTAGTAAGAGCTTGTGGGAGGAGGAAAGTGCACACACAGAGGATTCCTCCCACTCTACAACTGTGCTTCTCTCTTTGCCTCTCAGGATCTTAAAGACAAAGTAAAAAGAAACTCCTAAGAGCTGAGCAGGTATGTCAGCTGACTTTCATAGCTTAGCACAAAGCCATAGCTGCTCCCCAAGAGTCCATCCTCCCAAGACTCTAGGCCAACTAGGCTTGGGCTTTTGAGGGCCATTAATAACTTACCTATTGCTTTATTTTAAAGTGATTTTTAAAGAGAAGCATTATGCTCCAAAGTGATAGGCTTTTGGGAGACCACTGATTTTTGAGAGGCTCTCCCCATTTTGAGGAAAAAGTCACTTTAAACAATCATTTTGCCCATTGTAAGAAGTTAATTTAAATCATCCTTTCAGGAGAGGCTCTTTTAAAGTTTTATACCTTCACCATTCTCTTTCTAAGAGAATGTATCCTTATTTTTCCAGATCTCTTCTCATCTTGATTTTTTTTCTTCCCTTGAGGCAGGCCTACTTGTGGCCTGCCAAAGGATTTGGGGTGGCCTGTGAAAAATGTAGAGGAAAACATCCTAATGGCCTGTGGGCCGCAGGTTGTGCCAGCCTACCTTAATATCTTCTTTTTTGGTATCATTATCCTTTATCCTTGAGGGTAACATTTACCTATTTAATATCTCTAAAAGAAACAGAATTCATACCCACCTACCCCCATTCTATGAAAACATTTACAACTAGGCCCACTCCTCAAATTTGCAATTCTCCCTAAAAAACCATTCTAACATTTCTGTTCTGCCTTTCCTACTGTATCTTATGGGGTGTGTGTGTGTGTGTGTGTGTGTGTGTGTGTGTGTGTGTGTGTGTGTGTGTGTGTGTGTGTTTTACTTCCACCAAGAGTCAGTGCCATGCTCACTGATTCAGAGAATATCATGAGAAAGTATCGAGACAGTTAATGACAAAAGCAAAGGACAGAGAAGTCTGACTGGTTTTGTTATCTTAGAGGATGACCAAGAGTGCAGCATTTTTTACAGATGCATCTTCTGTGGAAAAGTGGGGGTTTAATTGGAATTTATTAGAACATGGAAGGTGAGAGCTTAAAGAGTATTGTGAAGACATAAAGGAACTATGCTTATGTGCTACATAGAGGAAAATTTGGAGATTAGGTAACTCAGGAGCATTTAACATTCATTCTGATCCTTCAAAGGTCTTTTCCTTACTGGTTTTCACAGGCCACATCCTTCTTGACTAAAATAAGCCTTTTCCTTCATTATAAGTAACAGCTATGGTATATTGTGTATAAAATTCAGTAAAATGATAGAGAAGAGGAGCAGTAACCTAATCAACTGTAGTCCTAAATGAAGAAGGTAATATGTTTGTGTGAACTTAATGGGAACTTGATAGGTCTTTTAATCAACAATGTTTGTATTCTAGTTCTCAGGTTTTAACAAATCTTCCTTCTAATTCTCTCTAACAATGGATTCACCATTGGCATTGGATTTTCTTTTTTCTTTTCACACATTCAAGCTACCCTGAGAAATCCAGAAAGCTATCTTGGGAGTGAGGGGAAGGGAGGAAGGATGTGTAGAGGATATTGTGAATCAAGATGCAGCATCATAATTTCCAGCCAATTGTCTGGACTAAATGAAAAGGAATTATTCACGGAGAGAAGGAAAAAGAAACTAAATGGTCAGATGGATATTGAAACCCCAGCCACCAATACCTTTGCTTTACGCATACATAGTAAATATGCATAAAGCAGAGGCACTATTCACAATTCTGGACAGTCCCTTCTGGTAGCTCTGGAGGGGATCTTGGTCAGGAAAGTGAAGGTTTACATTTGTGTCTATGCACTGGAGTGCATATTATCTTTTGTGGGGGAGGTCATCATCTAATGCTCTTTGTGATGCACATTCTAAATTAGGCAAAAGGGATGCATCTTTCAAATGCAGATCATGTTTGCTTTAGAAGAGCAATGAGAACACTTGTCACTTTCAGAACATTTATGTGCTAGAAGTACTGTTAGCAGAAGAGCAGTTTAGATAAATTCAAGACATTTTTTTTTTGCTGATCACAAACATTAAGCTTCACACCTGAAGCCCTCAACCCCCTGCTGTGCTCTAATCCTAGCACCATTCACCCTTAGAGACTCAAAAGTGCTGTGTCTCAGCTCTCAAACATTTGATTGCCCTTAGTTTGAATGCCACCACCTGCAAAAATGCCTTTTTATTCCCTTTGAGCCTCTTGAGAAGGAAGTAAAAATGATAATTCATGACAGACATTAATTAATTGTTTACAAGATGATCTTTTCTTTTTCTAACTTCTGTTCAGCAGACATGTTGAACTGCAAGATTCCACTGTGATGCCAGAGTTAGTCAAGAGGTTTGCATTGTTGTTTAGCACTGAGGCATAGGATATAGACTGCGGGTCATTGTCTCTCCAGTTCAAGTAGTCCTGTCTGGCTTTTGTTTGAAGAAGGGAAGTGACATGCATGAGTTCCTAAGCATAAAAGGACTATGGGTTCTAGGAAGGAACAAGAGTTTAGCCACTAATGCAGAGTAAATAAATATTTTTCACCACCTCTTGCTCCATGTGATTTTTAAAGGTCAAGAGCTACTATTACAGTATTTTAAAAGCTTCAAATTATGTTTAAAGAACATATCACTAAACTCATAGAAATCTTATCAGAATTTAGGAACCTACTGTGATTGTTTAGGTCCTTGAATTTATCATCACTGAAAGGTGCATTTTTTTTAAAGGAATGCAGATCCCCTGTTGTTTCTGATGTCTTGCAATTTGCTCTTCTATATTTTTTTTTTACAAACTATGAAAAATGTTTGAACCTCTTAGATTTCAGAATCCTCCGTAATCCATATTGCAGATAAAATCATTTGGATAGACAAGTAATGCAGAGGATCAATGATGACTTATCAATTTTAAATCTCTTAGAGAGGATGTATATACAAATGTGTATGTATATCAATCATATATGTAATCAGTAATATCTATATATATATATATAGATGCCCTCTTTATCTATATAATTTATATCCATACCATCTATATGTTAAAGAAATAAAAAGCTTACTTCAAGGAAGTAGAAAGTAACAGTGGCAAGATTTCATCAGCAACTGAGGCTTTCAGATTACAAATTAGAAGCCCTTAGATCACGGCTGCTAGGCTAAAAATCAATTCTATATTTTCTGAGTTAATACTAAGGATTGCACTTAACAGACATGGAGACTAATAAGGTATGCAGAAGGAGTAAAAGCAGCACACAGACACACACACACACAAATTCAGGCCTTAGTCTTGGCCATGATCCAGCACAATGATGTTTCAACCAGATCTGAAAAAAAAAATCAATAACATCTGTGGTATAATGGTTAATTAAAGAAGCTCTTCAGTAGAGCTCAAGATGAGAGGCTCGGCCTGAAATTCAGACAGCTGAAGCTTGATTATCAGGAAAGAATGCTTTTTTAGCTAAGAGTGGATAGGCCAAAAGCTGCAATGTGCCGAAATGGGGAGAAAAATTGCTTTTATTTTAACTTTCTTTAAATAATCAATACATGCTTTTCACTAGCATTAGGGCTCTGCTCAGCTCCAAAGTCTGTTTTTGCACTTCAGCACAAATTCTAGTCACTGCCTTTTGAACCCGTAAGTTTTAAAATGAAAAGGAAAAAAAAAACAGAAGAAAAACGTTGCCATATGCAGGTCTGGGTGAATGTTTTTGGGAACAGTTAAACCTTAGGCTCCACAGAAGTCACTGGGAGGGTTTAATTCATAAGCTATCAGCAAAGTTGTCATGACCTTGGGACACTCAAAGGTCATGTTAGAATGTGAAAACTACATAGCAGCACTACTAAAATTTTCTCAAGGAAGCTGTTTAAGTAAGGCCAATTTTTTTTTCCATCTTCTTCGTTTAATCACAATAATGGTGATAATTCCTTTATTTAAAAAAAAGGAAGTCAATTTATGTGGCTGCCTCAACAGATTTGGTTAGTGAATCTCTGCGAAGAATTCAGAATAACGTGTTTTGATTACTATTTATAGCACTTTTTCCATCTTAAGGAATTAAAAGGGAATTAAAACCATTTCTTCTTAAACACCTTTGCTCTTGGGGAGACTTCTCATTTTTCTTTTCTCTTTTTTTTGGAAGGGGGAAGGCAATTGGGGTTAAGTGACTTGCCCAAGGACACACAGCTAGTAAGTGTTTCAAGTGTCTGAGACTGCATTTGAACTCAGGTCCTCCTGACTCCAGAGCTGGCGCTCTACTCACTGCGCCACCTAGCTGCCCCTGACTTCTCATTTTTTTAAAGTGAGAGAGAAAACTAAAGTACAAAGAGGTACTTGATCAGAAAAATTTCTGATAGGCTCAAACTCAAATTTGGTCTGGTGCTATGTTTTGGTACAAACAGTTCCCTTTACTCAATCATTTATTCACCACAGTCTGACTCCAGCCTACCTTTGTAGTCCTATTTAATACAACTCTGTTTAATAGACTCTTAAATTCTAGCCAAACTGAATTGCTAACCATTCCCTGAACCCAGGACTTCATCTCTCATATCTGAATAGTCACATAAGACCATCCTCATTTCAGGATACAGTTCCTCCTCATCTCCATCTCTCAGAATTCTTTCTCCCATCAAAACTTAACTTTCATGCCACCTTCTCTGTGAAACCATCCACAATCCTCTAAATTGTTAGTGGTCTTTCCTTTCTCAGTTTTTCTTGTTCTATATTAATTTGTGTTTGTGTTGTATCCCTCTGTAGAAGGTAAGCTTCCTGAAGGCAGGGACAGTTTCCTCTTTGTCTCCCCTTCCCCTCCCCCCCCTCCGCCCTGAATCTACTACCAGCTCTTACATACACTAGATGCTTAATAAGTATTTGTTGAATTGAATTCATTCAGTTGAATAAATGTGATGTAATGGAATGAGTGCTGAATTAGGAGCCAAAAGACTAGAATATAGGATTCTGGTGCTGCTACCTTGGGCAGTTTCATTAATGTCTCTGAGAGCCAGATTCATCCTTCTTAAAATGAGAGAGTGAGACTGGATGGTTTCTGAGGTCCTTTCTAGCTCTAGATCAGGGGTTCTTAATCTTTTGCGTGTAAACACTTTTGGCAGTTTGATGATGCCTATGATCCCCTTTTAAGAATAATACTGTAAAACAGAACCCAATATATTGAAATAAAAAGGTAGTTGTTTTCCTCAACCAAGTTGTCACTTCTTCTGGTTCAATAATATTCTAGTTATATTCATATTCCATAATTTGTTCAGCTATTCTCCAAATGATAGGTACCTCCTTTGTTTCCAGTTCTCTGCTGTGACAAAAAGAGCTGCTATAAATATTTTTGTTCATGTGGTTCCTTGTCCTCTTTCTTGAATCTCCTTCAGGCATAGGCCCCAGATATGTCAGTGAATTGATGCAGTTCATACTTGCGATTTAGCTCCATAAAAATTCTTTGAACTTTTTAGCAATAACCCATTTCGAAGCCAATGACTCCAGCTTGTGAATGAGATAGTGAATCTCATTATCTCTAAATACTCTGCTAGAGATGCAACTGATTTCAGTTAAATTTCCCTGTTTGGTACAGGACTGCTTCTAAGCCGTCCAGGCTAGAATCTTTAAAAATAGATAGATAAATGAATGAATAAAGATAAAAAGCTTAGTTGAATATACATAGGCCAAAACTGGTATATGGATGAGACAGGTGACCAAGTCTTTGAAAACTGTTTTTTGCACTGGTCCATCCATCAATCTCCAATTGACTTAAAAGGTTTTATTCTTTGCTCTCCTGGTTCTCATCAATCCTGTAATCACAAGTGATATCACTCAGTGGTATAGCAATAGAAGCAAAGTTCTTAAAGAATTTGTGATAACTACCAAATCCTTTTAAAAAATCCCTTAGATCTTGAATGTTCTGTGGATGTGGCCAAATTTTCTGTGCTTCTATCTTCTCTGCATCAGTGCTTATACCTTGCTATGATACTGGGTGATACAGGCTCTGCAAAACTAGCACTTGTCAGTTGATAGCTACTGACAATTTCCTTTTAGATGATCCAGAACCTTCCTTTGTCTCTCCTCATGTTCTTCTACCATCTTCCCAAAGAAAATAAAGTCATCAGTGTATACCCACACCTTTAAGTAGTTCATAGGTCCAACTACTTTCTTAATCAGTCATTAGAAGGTAGGAGGTACCTCTCAAGATACCTTAGAGTATAAGCTAAAACTGGTTAAAAACCCAGCCGGGCCCGTGAAAGCAGGCTTCTCCTTGTCTTCCCCTCCCATGTGAATCTGATAATGGCTGTCATGTAAGTCCAATACTGGGAACCACTGACTGTCTAGCAGACAGTGCAGGACATCTTGAATTCTTGGCAGGGTGTACTGGTTCATTTTGACTCTTTTGCTCAATGTCAAATAGTCTACATGTATTTGAATCTTTCCAGTCTTCTTCTGAACCACCACTATAGGTCCTGCATATAGGTTGTTGGACTTTGTGATGATGCTATTGGCTATTACTTCCATAAGGTAGTTTCTGATATTTTTTGTCACAGAAAAAGGAATCTTCCTAACTCATTTCCGAAAAGAGTAAGAGTTGGTGAACTGGACCTTGTGATTTGTTCCTTGAACACATGAGGTATTCAATACATGTAGTAAGAAAGTGCCAGTACTCTTGCTGTATTTCTGCCTCAAGCACTTATATTCTTCTTGTAATGGAGAACTCCAAAGTCAAATTTCTTGGGATCCATTTCTGAAGTGGGAAAGTGGTGCTCTTATGATGTTCACTTCTGTTTGCCTTTCTTTCTTTGGACTTCTGCATAGACTGCATGAGTAGTTATTGTGTGCAGGTTGGGCCTAGCTTGTTGTTTTCAGTATCCTGCTTATATTTTTAATGTACAGGAGTTGGTTCCAACTAATGCTGATACTCCTAAGATGGTTGGTCATACCATAGCCATGGGGATCTACTTTCTTATTGATACCAGCTACCTTTTTTAGAAAACTTAAAACTTAATTTTATATATCCCAGATATGTGTAGAGTTTGTCACTCAGTTAACCAAGTTCCAGCCCTTACAGAGACTGTAAACGTATTTTTCTTAAATATGCCTTATTGCATAATTGGAAAAAGATGGTAGTGTAAGATTTGTTATCCAAGACAGCATTTTATTCTTTGTTCTTAATATCCATCATTACCTCTGTGCAGGATACCATGAGTCCATATGGGATGTACCTATAGCCAACTGATGAGGTCCTGTTTACTGTTTTGGGAGTCTTGGGTAACTATCTTCTCTGACTGCATTGCATTTGATCATCTCTGGAAATATAATAAAAAGTAATACTGCCTTTCTAGTTGCCTATATTTATAATCTCCATTACCTTGCACTTTTATCTAAGAAAAATTATTTTGCTCATGGCTTCAAATCTTACAAAATTTTCTGTGAGTTTTGGCTGTGCAAATATGACCATCAAATAAGGTCCCTTTCTTATCTTCCATGGCCCATACATTAAAAATGTTCCTGAGGTAGTTGGAGTTGGGCATTTGCAAAGGGGACCTTTTCCCATTTGTGTGTACTCCCCCAATTTTTTTAAAGGTTTTTGCCTGCTTCGTGAATGTATCACAAGGCTATGGCACTTTTTATGTTTGTAGCAATTATTAGAGATAACCTTAGTCACTCTAATCCTGTTATTTTAGGTGATCAAAGAAAAAGAAAGAAAGAAAGAAAGGGGAAAAAAAGCTTTGGCAAAAAAGAAAGTGCACCTGGTTATTGTCCCTCACTTTTGTATGAGACAAACCTGGAAAGAAAAATTCAAGTTCCCAGATGTAGGTCACTAGCTACCAGCAGGTGGAGTCGATGAGCAAATCATTATAAGGCACAAGTACACCTGAGGAGGACAGGTCCTTTGTCCCTTTTTGTGGAAAAATGGCTTTCTTTCAGTTCCTTCCTCCTTTAGGGGGAATTGTTTTCCTTTTAAACTCAGCTCATTAAAAATGGTAACTGGTGGGTCAAGAGTAAAAGAAAGCTCACCAATGCATTGCTTCCTCATAGCCTGTGACTCTCATCACTTTGTGATTTATTTCTTTGTTGTTGTTCAGTCATGTCAGACTCTCCATGACCCCACGGACCATACTTTATACATGGGGTTTTCTCAGCAAAGATATTGGAGCAGTTTGCCATATCCTTCTCCAGTGGATCAAAGCAAACAGAGGTTAAGCGACTTGCCCAGGGTCACTCAGCTAGTAAATATCTGAGGTCACATTTGAACTCAGGTCTTCCGGACTCCAGGCTCAGCACTCTATTCACTGAGCCACCTAGCTGCTTCCTGTGATTTATTTCTACCAGATCCCAAGTTCATATGCCAGGTCTGTATGTCATAAATGCTTCTTTTGTACTTTGTCCTAACAGCTCAAAACCCCTAGGTTAGCTCCCACCGATCAAACCTTTCAAGACTTAAGAATGACGAATGTGTTCTACCTTATCCTCTCTCTACTTGTAAGTATTAAATGAAATAGACATAGTTTAACATTTCTACTACTCACCAGGGTTTTTCAGTAAGTAAATGAGATCCAAATTGAAACCAACAGGAAAAGATTACTCACCCGGCTAACCATAAGGTGGGGTGAAATGGTTTTGCCTAGAGGTAAAGGTCTGTCCCATCCCTTAAGCTGGCATGTAACTTCCCAGAGCTGAGAATCCCTGGGCACTGGCATTATATGTACTCTGGTACAGAATCAGTTCAGATCTTGTGCTGTGCTCTTACGTTTTGTCTCTTAGTAGCTTGCATGTTTTCTTGGATGCTTGAATCTTGAATCCCTTCTTCATGCTTGATCTGCTCTGATGTTTTCTAACTGTAAATATTTTTTTTTCATGAGAGAGGGAGGAAGAGTCAAGTTTAGATGTCAGTCAGTCTAATTGTGTCTTCCCCAAGTCTCTATACCATCACAAATTTAGGTTCAGAAAGGTCCATTCCTCTATTATCCTAAGCTTACTGAAAGCTCCTTTTCCAAAGTTCATTTCTTCTTCATCCTTCCTTCAAAGCCATCAAAAACTTCTAGAAAGTTTTTCATCTACCTTGGCATTTTTCTTTGATTTGGGTAGGGAATGGAACCTACCATTTTCATTTCATTGCCATGGATTATATATTCCTAGGACATTTCCAAAAAGAGCAAGAGTTGATGAATTGAATCTTGTAATTTGTTCCTTGTGCACATAAAATATTCAGCTCATGTGGTGGGGACATGCCAGGCCTCTTGCTTGGTTTCTGCCTCATACTCTTCCATTCTTCTAATGGTATAGAACTCCAAAGTCACATTTCTTGAGATCCATTTTTGATGTGGGAAAGTGGTACTGTTTGCAGGACTTTCAGTTGAAAATTATATAATCAATTTGATTTCTATATTGGCCATTTGGTGATATTCATGTATAGAGTCACTTTTTGGGTTATTGAAAAAGAATGCTGTTATGCTCATAAGTCTTCTCCAGTACCACAATTCCAAAGCATTGATTCTGTGGTGCTCAGCTTTCCTTATAATCCGGCTCTCACAGCCACACATCGCTACTAGAGCAGCCATAGCTTTGGCTATATGGACCTTTGTTGGCAAGGCGATATCTCTGCTTTTCGGGATGCTGTCCAGATTTGCCATAGTTTTCCTTTCAAGAAGCAAATATCCTTTAATTTCATAACTGCAGTCGCCATCTGCAGTGATCTTTGAGCCTGAGAATATAAAATCTGACCCAGCTTTGTTTCTTTTCCCTCTCTTGGCCAGGAAGTAATGGGACCAGTTGCCATGATCTTGGTTTTTTTTCACATATTGAACTTCAAGCCAGCTTTTATACTCTTCTGTTTCACTCTCATTAAGAGGTTTTGTAATTTGTCTTCCCTTTCTGCCATCAGGGTGGTGTTATCTGCATATCTGAGGTTGTTGGCATTTCTCCTGGCAACCTTAATTTCAGATTTTGATTTATCCAGCCTGGCACTTCTCATGATGTACCCTGCACATAAGTTAAATAAGATGATGATATAAACAGCCTTGTCATTCTCCTTTTCCAATCTCAAACCAATCAGCAGTTCCATATTTGGTTCTAACTTTTGCTTCTTGGCCAGCATACAGGTTCCTCAGGAGAGAAGTAAGATGATCTGATACTCCCATCGCTTTGAGGTTGCCACATTTTGTTGTGATCCACACAGTACAAGGTTTTAGTATAGTCAGAGAAGTAGAAGTAGTTTTTTCCCTAGAATTCCCTTGCTTTCTCCACAGTCCTGTGAATGTTGGCAATTTTGTCTTTAGTTCCTCTGCCTCTTCAAAAACCAGCCTGCTCTTCTCGTAACTCTCAGCTCACATATTGCAGAAGCCTTGATTGCAGAATCTTAAGCATAGCCTTGCTGGTATGTGGAGTAAGTGTGGTTACTTGGCAATTTGAACATTCTTTGGCATTGCCTTTATTTAGGATTGGGATGCAAACTGATCTTTTCCAATCCAGTGGCCATTGTTGAGTTTTCCAAGTTTGATAGCATATTGAGTACAGCATTTTAACAGCACCATTTTTTGGAATTTTAAATAGCTTAGCTGGAATTCTGTCACCTCCACTAGTTTTATTGTTAACAAAGCTTCCTAAGGCCTACTTAACTTCATTCTCTAAATGTCTGCCTCTAGATTAGTAACTGCACCATTGGAGTTATCAGTGATGTTAGGATATTTCTTATATAGTTCTTCTGTATATTCTTGCCACCTCTTCTTAATCTCTTCTGCTTCTGTTAAGTTCCTATCATTTTAGTCTTTTATCATGCCCATTTTTGCATGAAACATTGCTTTGATATCTCTAATTTTCTTGATCTCTTATATTTCCCATTCTTTTTTATTTATTCTTTACATTGCTCTCTTAAGAAAACCTTTTCTCAAGCTGGCGTGTGCCCCCCAAACGTGGAACATAGAACTCTTTAGTCTACAAGCAGTCATACCCTGCTGAAAAACTCAAGGGTCAAGTTAGTTGGTTGAGAATATGGCCAGGCAGTGAAAACACACCCAGATTCAGTCTCAGACTTTGGATTCTTTCTTTGGTGACAAAGAAGACCAAAACATGCAGCCTAAAGAAGACAACAAAGTCATAGAGCCTACACCAAAAGCCTCCAAGAAAAACATGAACTGGTCCCAGGCCATGGAAGAGCTCAAAAAGGATTTGGAAAAGCAAGTTAGAGAAGTAGAGGAAAAATTGGGAAGAGAAATAAGAAGGATGCGAGAAAACCATGAAAAACAAGTCAATGACTTGCTAAAGGAGACCCAAAAAAATACTGAAAAATACACTGAAGAAAACAACACCTTAAAAAATAGACTAACTCAAGTGGCAAAAGAGCTCCAAAAAGCCAATAAGGAGAAGAATGTCTTGAAAGGCAGAATTAGCCAAATGGAAAAGGAGGTCCAACGGACCACTGAAGAAAATACTACCTTAAAAATTAGATTGGAGGAAGTGGAAGCTAGTGACTTTATGAGAAATCAAGATATTATAAAACAGAACCAAAGGAATGAAAAAATGGAAGACAATGTGAAATATCTCATTGGAAAAACCACTGACCTGGAAAATAGATCCAGGAGAGATAATTTAAAAATTATTGGACTACCTGAAAGCCATGATCAAAAAAAGAGCCTAGATATCATCTTCCAAGAAATAATCAAGTAAAACTTCCCTGATATTCTAGAGCCACAGGGCAAAATAGAAATTGAAAGAATCCATCAATCACCTCCTCAAATAGATCCCAAAAAGAAATCTCCTAGGAATATTGTTGCCAAATTCCTGAGCTCCCAGATCAAGGAGAAAATACTGCAAGCAGCCAGAAAGAAACAATTTGAGTATTGTGGAATCATAATACAATCATAATAACCCAAGATCTGGCAGCTTCTACATTAAGAGATTGAAGGGCTTCGAATATGATATTCCGGAGGCCAATGGAGCTAGGATTAAAACCTAGAATCACCTACTCAGCAAAACTGAGTATCATGCTCCAAGGCAAAATATGGATTTTCAATAAAATAGAGGACTTTCAAGCTTTCTCAGTGAAAAGACCAGAGCTGAATAGAAAATTTGACTTTCAAACACAAGAATCAAGAGATGCATGAAAAGGTAATCAAGAAAGAAAAATCATAAGGGACTTACTAAAGTTGAACTGTTTTGTTTACATTCCTACATGGAAAGATGATGTGTATGATTCATGAGACCTCAGTATTAGGGTAGCTGAAAGGAATATGAATATATATATAAGTGAATGTGCATGTGTGTATATATTTATGTATATATTTACATATATATGTGTATATATATATATACATATATATATATATATATATATATATATATATATATATAGAGAGAGAGAGAGAGAGAGAGAGAGAGAGAGAGAGAGAGAGGACACAGGGTGAGTTGAAGATGAAGGGAAGATATCTAAAAGAAATAAAATCAAATTAAGGGATGAGAGAGGAATATATTGAGAGAGGGAGATAGGGAGAGATAGAATGGGGTGGATTATCTCACATAAAGGTGGCAAGAGGAAGCAGTTCTGTGGGAGGAGGGGAGAGGGCAGGTGAGGGGGGAATGAGTGAATGTTGCTCTCATCAAATTTGGCCTGAGGAGGGAATACCATACATACTCAATTGGGTATCTTACCCCACAGGAAAGAAGAGGGAAGAAGATAAAAAAGGGGGGGATGATGGAGGGGAGGGCAGATCAATGGATGGATGGGGAGGTAATCAAAAACAAACACTTTGGAAAGGGGACAGGGTCAAGGGAGAAAATTCAATAAAGGGGGGTGGGTTGGGAAGGAGCAAAATATAGTTAGTCTTTTACAATATGAGTATTGTGGAAGGGTTATACACAATGATACACGTGTGGCCTATGTTGGATTGCTTGACTTCTTAGGGAGGGTGGGTGGGAAGGGAAGAGGGGAGAGAATTTGGAACTCAAAGTTTTAAAAACAGATGTTCAAAAACAAAAAAAAAGTTTTTGCATGCAACTAGAAAATAAGATACACAGGCAATGGGGCGTAGAAATTTATCTTGCCCTACAAGAGGAAGGGGAAAGGGGATGGGAGGGGAGTGGGGTGACAGAAGGGAGGGCTGAATGGGAAACAGGGCAACCAGATTGTACGTCATCTTGGAGTGGGGGGGAGGGTAGAAATGGGGAGAAAATTTGTAATTCAAACTCTTGTGAAAATCAATGCTGAAAACTAAGTATGTTAAATAAATTAAAAAAAAAGAAAACCTTTTCTCTCCTTGTTATTCTATGGAATTCTGCATTTAGTTGAGTATATCTTTTTTCTGTTGCTATCTTTTGCTTTACTTTTTTCCTCAGTTATTTGCAAAGCCTCCTTGGGCAGCCATTTTGTTTTCTTGCTCTTCTTTTTCTTTGGAATGTTTTTTCTTGCTGCCTCCAGTACAGTATTGTGAACCCTTAAATCTATTCATCACCTTCACTTCACATTCATAAAGGATGTTATTTACCTCATCTATATGGTCTGATGGTCTCCCCTACTTTCTTCAATTTAAGTCTGAATTTTGTAATAAGAAGCTAATGATCTGAGAGCCACAGTCAGCTCCAGGTCTTATTTTAGAGCTTCTCCAGTTTCTACTGCAAATTATGTAGTCAATCTGATTTCGATATTGGCCATCTGGTGATATTCATATATAGAGTTACTTTTTGGATTGTCGAAAAGTGTTTGGTATGACCAGTGAGCTGTCTTATTAGTCTCTTCCCTGCTTCATTTTGTAATCCAAGGTCAAACTTTCCTGTTATTCCAGTTATCTTTTGATTTCCTACTTTAGCATTCCAGTCCCCCATGATAAATGCGACAGTGTGTGTGTGTTTTATTTCTAGAAGATGTTGCAGGTCTTCATGGAACTGATCAACTCTGGCCTCTTTGGCATCAGTGGTTGGAGCATAGACTTGTATTACTGTGATATTGATTTGTTTGCCTTGGATTCAAACAGATATCATTCTATCGTTTTTGAGATTATATCCCAGTACTGCTTTTATTGACTATGAGGGCTACTCCATTGCTTCTGAGGGATTTTTACCTATAGTAGTATATGTAATGATCACCTGAATTAAATTCACCCATTCCTGTCCATTTAAGTTCACTGACACCCAAGATGTTAATATTTAATCATTACCACCAGCAACAACTGCTTAGCAACTGGCACTAATAGGCAGATGGGCACAATAACCCTGGGAGTGGCAGCTCCCCCTACCCCTGGGACTCCTGGTTTTGTTTCTATCCCAGTCTTCACAGCCATCTTGGGCAGCAGCCCCTGTGAAGAAGGGGCCAGCTGTTCTTACCAACTATCAAATAATTGACACAGCGCAGGCAAGCCAGCTTAATTGAAACAGTGGGACAGTCTGAGGGTGAGACAGGAAGTAACATATACTTGACAGACAGGTTAAACCCCCTTCATCACATTGACCACTATGTCCTCTCAGACATTAGAGACAGCCCAGGACCCTGAATCCAAAAGATCTTTGGAATAGCAGGGTATTCAGCCCAGTACCATAGGCATCACCCTGGGAAACATCCTCTGTAAAGATGCAGCCCGGTACCTGCTGCAGAAGATATAGCCACAGCTACTGAAGGCCTAGAAAAGAAATTCTTGTCATTGAAGATCTCGACATCATCAAATGATTTAACCTCCAAAACTGATATGAAATAAACAGTAGAAATGACGTCAAAGAAGAGGCATTTCTATCTGCTTTGGCATTGTACCCTAAGCACCATGGGTCCTTTCCACCTGACTTATATTTGAAACCTTCCATATGTTTTTCCATTAGTATGTGAACTCCTTGAAAGAAGAGGTTTTAATTTTCGATTTATATTCCTTAGAACTTAGCACAATGCTTTGCACATAGTAAACATTTAACAATTTTTCAGAATTCATTTCATTGATTAAATATTATTCCTTCTACATTTCTCTTTTTTTCCCAGAGGAATGAAGAGTTTATCCTAATTTGCTTGGCTTTGTAGCTTACCTTCTATTAGCATGAAAATAATGTTTTATGGTATATCTGTTGCTGATTATTTATTGAATTACTGTATCTATATGCATATTTTAAATGGCTGGTATGTAGATAATTATTTGTTCTATGTTGGTATGTGAAAACAGTTACTGGCACTGTTTTTCATGATTTTTATTCATGCCTGTAACTTTGATATTTCATTAATACTGCTCAGTGTGTTAAAAGCAAAGAACTTTTCTGTAAGAGTACACATTTTTATTTCTCAATGCTTATAGGTTGTTGATAATATCACACAGAGAGCAATATCATAAAAATATGGGAAGTGAAAAATTGAATAGTATTATCATACATTTGGTGTGGAAAAACTGAGAGATATCCTAGTATTAAACATATACCTAGATTCTAATGATAAAGATATTTTAAGACTATTGAACAGGAATGTGAAGTACAGATAAAATCACAAATGTATAAGCAGGTGAGATGACTCAGGAAGATTTTGTGATATTACCTGTCATTTGAATAAACATAGATGTTTTCTCAAAGAATTCAAAGTAAGTAGCAATACCTAGGAACTATATAGCAATCCACTCTTTGAGGAAAAAGAATACCCCACTTCATCCCCCCATCAAAAAAAAAACCCATACAGAAACCATACTAAGTAAAACAGTTTTTGTCAAACAGAAATTGAATGTGACAAATCTAGAAATGTTAATTCATATATTTAGATATGTAGATAAGGCTGAGACCATATTGCCTGTAGGAGATATCACAGACCCCAAATTGGAATTTTCTATAGTTATGAAATATGTTCCCCCGGAGAATAGCACCAGGAATTTAGATTGGACAGGCAATGGTGAGCTTACAATGATGGAAGGTGTCTTAGAGAAAGTAACCAGTCTATCAGAGGGTCTGAAGAATAGCCTTAGTGGCAATAAATAGTCTCACTGGTGCCAATTGAGTATCAGCTAGAACAAATGTATACAAACTTTAGCTGAAATGCTTGAAAGGGGTATATCAATAGAAGAAGTGAATGCCAGTCTTTCCATTAATGCTAGGAACTTAATTGAAATTTTACTTTTATCTGCCTAGATGGATGCATTGGATTTTGAGAAGGTAGATAATAGTAAACTAATTTTCTAGGTAAAGGCTTTATAAATGACTTTTGCAACCAGCGTCATTGCTACTATGCAGACAATGAAATCACTGAGGTGAGAGAGGTACTCCTGAACTTAAAAGGTCAATCTGTTATGAAGGACTCAGCCTCAGTTCATTTAATACCCTCTTCTAGAGTGTGGGCCACTGAGACAAAGCAAGGAAACAGCATTCACCCATAGAGAGCCAAATGTGCAGGCCCAAAATTGATCCAGTGAGAAAGATACAGGGTATGGTGGGAAAAAAACAAAACATTTTCTTGAATATTTAAAAGACCAAGAGAATATAGAGCAGCAAGGACTGACATGAGAGTACCTCCTTTAGATAGTAACCAGAAAACCTGACTCCTCATTTGTTATAATCATAGATTAGATGACCATAGTTACCTTGGATGTGATAATGCAAGGCATGGAGATTTATTTGTATAAAAGCTAAGCTCTTTGTTTTTCACCTAAAGAAACCAAGGTGGACTAGTATAAAGTGGTTCAAGGTACCCTGGATTAGTTTCTAGGCAACCTGTGGTTTTTAAGTCTTGGTTTTGTGATGGCTACTGTGTGATTGCTCTGGTTAAGGAAGACAAAGAAAATACTGTTTTAATCTGTCCAGCTGGATTTTTACCAGTTTGATAAAAAGCTCTGATGCATTCCAGGAGTATCTGCCACTTTTCAATGACTAATACAGAAAATAGTTGGAAACATGTACTTCCTGGAATTGTTGGTGTACTGTGATGGCATTGTTGTTTTTTGAAAGAGGCATAATAGGAAATGAAGTAATATCAACACTAAACATATATGTACCAAATGGCGAAGCATCCAGATTCTTTTAAAGGAAAAGTAAAATGAGTTGCAGGAGGAAATAGACAGTAAAACTATACTAGTGGAGGAATCTCAACTTTCCCCTGTCAGAGCTAGGTAAATCTAACCATAAAATAAGTGAGAAAAAATTGATTTTTCAAGGAGATGAATAGAATCTTAGAAAAGTTAGATATGTTAGATGACTAGAGGCAGTTGAATGAGAATAGCTTTTCCTCAGCTGTACATGGCACCTTCACAAAGACTGCTCATGTATTAGGGCATAAAACCTCACAACTGAATACAGAAAAGCAGAAATATTAAATCTGCCCTTTTTTAAAAAACAAGGAAAAAAATCTGCCCTTTTTAGACTATAATGCAATAAAAATTACATTCAGTAAAGAAGCATGGAAGCATAGATTAAAAATTAATTATAAAGTAAGTAAATCCAATCCTAAAAACAGTGAGTGGGCCAAAGAACACATCATAGAAACAATCAACATTCCAAAATTTGTCAAATGCAGCAAGGGAATACTTAGGGGAAAATTTATATATCTAGATATGCACATCAATAAAAGAGAGAGAGCAGATCAATAAATCGGGCATGCAACTAAAAAAAGGAGAAAAATAACAAATTAAAAATCCCAATTAAACACTAAAATAGAAATCCTGAAAATCAAAGGAGAGATAATAAAACTGAAAGTAAAGTAATAAATAAAACTAGAAGCTTGTTTTACAGAAAAACATGAAAATAGATACTATTGCTTAATTTGATTAAAAAAAGAAAGAAAACCAAATTACCAGTGGCAGAAGTGGCTGAATGCACCACCTATGAAAATGAAATTAAAACAATTCTTAGGAGTTATTTTGCCCAATTATAGGCAAGTAAAACTGATAATCTAAGTGAAATGGATAAGTACTCATATCTTTCTTATACACTGGTTTTGGCTTATGCAGATTCAGCAAACCTTATGTTCTCCACACAGAGGCCACGTTTGAAGTTTTGGGAACTATACTGTACCAAATGAGTGATAACCACTAAAGACAAATCATATTTGTCAGCAGAAGCTTTACTGACAGTGAAATTAGTTATTCCATCCACAAGCATGAGTTCTTGGCTTTTTGAAGTATACTTTCATTGAGAAGTTCAAAGATATGTTCATGGAGCAAAATTCGCAAGTACGGACTGACCACAAAATAGTGACATGTTTTTACCAGTACCAAGTTGGATGCTGCTTGCAGAGATGAATAGCAGCACTGGCATTTATGATTTCAGCATACACTGCAGGCCTGATGAGACTGTTTATGCAGGTGCCTTAACCAGCATGCCACATGACACTAGACCTTGATACCCAAGGAATTGGACTACAACCTTGTATAGCTGTGAGGTTGGCACTTCTGATAGCATGCCAAATATATATGTAAACCTTTTACCATTGAACCAGTCTTCCTTTCCTCAGTTTCCTAGATGATTGCCTGTGAAACAGGTGACTGAAGGACTAAGAGAAGTGATATGAGCCAGAAAGGAAAAGATCCTAAAAACTTAAGTTTCACGTAACATTAATACCTTTACTCCTGAGACAGTGGCAGAACTTAGATTTGAGAATTGGTTGACTTTGGAACATTGAATTAGAAACAGTTGCTGCTATCCAAAGCATGCATCATAATAGTCATAAATAACTGACTTTGAACATATGGGTCAAAAAGGATCCTAGAACCAGTAAGAAATAGGTTTTTCTGTTCCAGTGTGGCTACAGAGGTCACCAAGAAGTGTGAAACATGTGCTAGATAAGTAATGTGCAGAGAAAACCATTACCATTCCATGCTCCATATTTGAAGAACATATTTACCAATAAACCTTGCCTGCATTGTCCTTCTGTCTCTCAAAGTATACAGTTATAGTTTAGTGGAGATTGACTTTCACTATTTCTGTTACCAACCTGTGTTTCATATTTAGAGAATGTAATTGCCAATAAGCCTTTGAAATTTACCTGTATTGACTTTCTATATATGATTTTAGTGTTGACTGATCTTTTCACCAGGTGCACAATCAGAAATCAGTAAGTGTCTACTGTGGCCAAAATACTGTGGGGAAAGCATTTTAGTAGAGCAATTCCCTGCCAGAATTCACTCTGAATAAGCCAAATACTTATGGACTCTCAGAAGGCCACATGTTAGAAAGCTAGGAAAAGAGATCATTTTTCCTTGGGACTTCCTGGAGCCTCTGTTCCAAGATACCTGTAGAAACAATGACTATGTTTGATATTTCCCTATATCTATTCATCATGAATACTTTATTTGTAAAAAGAATTGGTAGTTTCTAGAAATGGATTATAGTTGAACAGAGAGGAAACAACTAGTTACTGATGAAGAAATCATTTGTGAGTCAATTATCTTTGTACAACCACATCACTGACTTGTTTGGGCAAAGAGCAAAGTCAGTACAAAGAAGAAAAAATAAAAGTGAGAAAAATGTGGCATTCAATTGAAACAATCTATGCAAACAAGTTAATTAAAAACAATAATGAGTAGAAGAAAAAACAAAAATAGACTGTAACAATTTCATATAACAGTTTAAATTAGTTCTTATATCAACAAGACCAAAAAAAGCCTAAAATTACAAACATTGACTTACCAAGTGGATGGAGATGTCAACAAACGGATCACCAGTTTCAAATATAGAGTTATTTGTAAAATCTCATGAGGAAAGATGATGGAAATTTGTGTACAGCATCATCTCATAAACCAGAGAAAAAGAGAGTTCAAAGCAAATATAAAGAAAGCTTAGCAAGAGATTCAACTAAACAAAATCATCTCAAAGGCATTTAAGAATGATAATGGAAGGAAGACAAAAAGAAGAAAAATGGAAAAGATCTGCATTTTTAAAAAATAAAATTTTTCACCACCAAAAACAAGAAAACCACCACACTTGAACTTAACATCACAATTCTAGATGTTAATGTACAGGATATATGTGGCACTAAATAATAAAGACAAATGCATTAGACCATATATATCCCTATAGGAAATCTATGATGAAATGACACTGTTATGAGATTATTGAGAAATTAATTTACAAGGTTTATAAAGGAGAAGATACCAAAAGCATGCAAAAATCCCACATCATATGCATTCCAAAAAATGACAGTAACTGGAGAAATAACAAGAGGAAAAGTTCCAGCCCAAATTTGGCAGATTATATCAGACCACTACCTCACGATAAAGGATGCAAATTTATATGTACTTGTGTTGACAACTATTCAGGTGTACTAGTGGTTTGTCCTTTTAGAATGCAACTCAGAAGACACCTAGGTATCATAAGTCTGTGTCATGGAAGATTCAAAGTGACAATGAGTCACATTTCAAAAGTAATGAAATGAAGACATATTGTGTATTAGACAATATAGAGTGGATATGTCATATTCCATATTATCCACAAGCATCTGGGTTAATTGAAACAATGAATGGATTATTGAAAGAACAGTTAAGAAAATTAAGTTCTAATAATTCATATCAACATTGGAAGGACAATTTGTTCACTGCTTTATGTAATTTGAATAATAGACCCAGAATGATGACCCCAAATCTGCAAATTAGAAAATAGCAAACACATAAGATCTCTAATACTGAGTATTTGACTGTGAGGGATGATGTCCCACCACTGTGTTCAGGAATACCTGGTTCAGCAGTATATGATTTACATTGTTTAGAAAACTTTTGGTTGGATAGAAAAGAGAGAAGAAAAATCTTTACTAGAATATGTATGAAAATCCCTAAGATTCATTTTGGACAGATATTACCTAAATCAGGATGAGCATCTTGAGGAATACATGTATTGACTTGAGTGATAGATTCTAATTATCAAAGAGAAATTTTTGTGACATTCCAGAATTTGGGTAAAGAATCTACACAGTTTCATAAAAATGATAGAATAGTTCAATTGATTATTATTTCTTGTTAAATGGTACCCCTTGTGAAGACTGACCCTCCTTCCAAAATAACTGGTAGAGGAATGGAAGTGTTTGGGTCTACCGATAGAATAAAATTGAGAGGTAAAGTATGAGTAAAATGGAAACTCGATGTTGTTCCAAAAATTATATTATGTTCCAGAAATTCTAGCACAAGGAAAGGATAATATTGTAACTGTTGTTTACCCAGGAGAAAACAATTATCAAATTAAATCCTTGATTCATGTATTCTATTATAAATGAGGCTATGATTGTTTCCTTGTTTCTTTTTAGCTTTTTTAGCTTTTCTTTTTTTCTGTTAAATTTTTTGTTGAGATTTGTTTTCCACAGGCTTAGTACCATCCACCTGCAGATGCATAATCACTTAAGCCAGATGCCAGCCTCTGATGTGTTTGGATATCACCTTTGGACCTGTCCACGACCATGATGTGTCATCCCTGGACCTTGCATCGGCTAAGTTCTGGATGCCAGCTTAGTTAAAACTGTCCTCTCGAATGGGACTCTTGACCTGTTGGGGCAGGGACAGCTCTACATCCAATTTCAGTGAGAAGAAGCTATGGAGGATAAGACCTTCACCCCTTACCCCAAGATGTTGAGCCCCATTCATTTGAGGGGGGAATGATGATATTATTTTATATACTTATTTTATGTTATCCTTGTTATATTGTTGTAAAGTTCTGTTGACACCAGTTATCCCAAAACTCCTATTGATTGCCCCATTGACCCATGTAAAGGATAAGAAAGATCTTGGGACTGAAAGTAATAACAATTTAGATTGGAAGATCTTTCCCACCTATTAATAGGCCAAGTGACCTGCTTATGTCACAGGAAGCCCAAGTCAGAAGGAGCTTGCTGAGAGGAAAAGGAAAGTGTGTCACAGGAAATGCTCAAGGAGAGAGCAGTTAGAGCTGAGGGAAAGAGCAGATGTGGTGGCTGTGCTGTGAGTGATTGTTGGTGGCAATGCCGCAGGAGTGGGGTGGATGGCTTTGAGATGGGGTGGTTCTCTGCTCTGATATTGTGTATTGAATTCTTCACTGCTGTGATGGATTGGGCTCATTGGTTTTGGGATCTGGTTCTCTGGTGTCTGAATAAACGTTTTACTTCTTCTACCTTCTATATGGAGAGTCTCTTATATTTTGCCATACAGATCCACATAGACATTTTGACAATTATTGCCTATATTGTGATTATTGCCTTGCTAATACAGAGGGAAAGGTACCAGCACCCTCCCCATCCTCTGTTATGATACTATCAAACAAATCAGGCTCATGTCCTGCCGAGGCAAGCCAAAGCCTAGATATCAAGCCCCCACCTTTCTGCATTATATCTTTTCCCTGTGCATAGGCAACTGAACAGTGATCTTCAGATGAATGTATCCATGTTCTCAGAGCTGGCTGGCAGAAGGAAGAGTTTTCTCAAACTAGACCCTTCTCAGAGAAGATGACTACCACCAGGAGGATGAGACCAAATCTTGCCCTGGCTGACCAGAAGATATGAATCTTGAGGGATTTGTTCAGAAATTGTAGATCTGGGGTGAAGGTGAAAGTTTATTCAACAAATGATCCATGTAAATGGTTTAAGTTTCAACCTCACAAGTGATTATAGAAGTATTTATGGGTTATTGTATTTAAGTTTTTGTGCCAGAGTCTTTTGGTTAAGTTTTTATTTCATGTGGAAGAAATAAATAGTTGTCCTACATCTGACCTACATTGCACATTGTAAAACTTACTGCTCCCTTTTGGGGAGACCCTAGAGATGAGCCTTGAAACCTTTGAGACACAATGCTTAAGCTTTAAGGGATACTTCCTAGCCCTGAAAGCACCAACTTATTGTATTTATAATCAAGGGAAGCAGAGTCAATAAAAGGAAGCAACTTTAAGTCCCTTCTCTGCTATGCTATACTTTTTAGTTCTTTATTCTTGGAAGTAGGAGCCAGGCTTCCAGCGACAGAGAAGCAGACATTTCCATGACATTTCCAGAGAAATACATACTACTACATCCCTTTTAACTATTAAAATCCCCTAAGACACTCAAAATAAATGTTTTAACATCTAGTCTGTATGGGGCAAGAGCTCAGACTGCAATAGCTTTAGAATTAGGTAGAATATGGAATCTTTTATATCTAGTGCTTTTAGGAGTTGTGAATATCTACTTGGTTAAAAATCACTCTTACTATTCAGTGGTGACCCCCATGATTTCTTAAACCTCTCCAAAACATATTATGCATTAGATAAAGCAAGTTCATCTGTCTCCATGGTCTAGGAATCCCCAAAACCCAGAATCCAAAAGAAGGTTTAAAGAAAACCAACGAATTGACATTTACTGACCCTGATCTCAGCACCCCTCCTTCACCTTCCGTAATACTTATAGGGAGGTTCCATCAGCAAACTCAAGGACACAACACAGGTTTACAATAAAAACTACCCCTAGACCCAGATTCTACCTCCCTCTTTCTAGTGTTGTGGAGATCTTGGCTCCAGGCTATGGGAATTTGCTTGGGCTATGGTAGCCATTGTGGTGGTAGCCTTTCAGGAGCAAAAGCCAGCTGAGTGACCACAACCTTATAGCATTAAAGCTGTAAAGCTGCTGGAGAAAGTAGTACTGCAAAATTCTGCACTTCTGGTACCAGTCCATAGTGGAATGGGGGAGTGGCACAAGTCACCAGTATGTCATTCTATGTGTGTATTGTGTATTTGCGTGGGGAGTAGTGGGCCATGTCGTACTCCACTAAACCTGAGAGAAAGAGACAGTTGGAGCCAATTCTGATCACTCAAAAGTCACTTGGGGCACAGACTATGCTGATGAACTTTGAATCCCCAGCATGAAAGGAGGTTGAGGTGCTTTGAGATCCAGCTCCCAAGGAAAGCACCACTAGAAGGGATAGTCAGAAACTAAATTGGTGACAATCAGGAAAACAATTCTCAAACATCTCAGAAAGAAAAAAAGCTCAAAGACTTTGAACATAAGCAGACAAATCAACACAGAAAATACTAAGAACAGAAGGAAGTATGGTCTCCAGATCTAATAAACAAGTTCAGACATCTATAAGGCAATATTGCAAAAGAGATGTAAATTATCCAATACTTGACAAGACAGATGCCCCTGTGGAATGCCAAGAAAACATGAAACACAACACACTGTTCTTGAGGTTTAAATAGACTGTAATGAAAATGAGAATTACAAGAGCAGAAATTATGGCCTTCATAGAAAAAAAAATAGTGGGCAGAATAGAAAAGCTGGAATGTATGATGTCAGCCAAAAGATAGAATAATTTGAGAATGCAAATATTCAAAAGTGAAGGACAACCTATGAGAAGAGAAGTAATAAACAGTAACATTAAAAGAAAATATGTTCATTGTGCAAGCAAAACATTGATCTTGAAGATAGGATGTGTTTTTAAGACAGTGAGAGCCAAAGAATCATAGGTCTCCCAGAAGAACAAAAACCCTTAACACTATAATAAAGTAAGTCATAGGAGATAACTGGCCAGAAGTTTTAAACATAGAAAATTAAAGACATTTTTTTTAAAAATCATAGATCATGCCAAGAAAAAAAATAAAGGCTGCAAACTCTAAGAAACATAGTGGTTAAAATTAACAATTCAATTCAGAAACAATTTCTATAAGAGATCAGGAGAAAGACTTTCAAATACAAAAGAAAAGGAATTCAAAAGTGCAAAATTATTTTGCACCCACCAGAAAACATAGGAGGGAATGGAATGTGTTCTGAAGAGCAATGTATCAGGATGCATCCCAGGGTGACCTATCATGCAAATCTGACTCTAACCATACACGAAAAAGAGATGAATGTTCAATAATAAAGAGCCATTTTAAAAAAGAAAAACAGAAGTGAAGTGATTATTTGCTTCTTGAACACCTCAAGCAACATAAATGCAAGAAGAATGCTGAGGATAGCAATAACAACAGCAACAATATGACAGCAAAGAGACCAGTAAGAATTTCATTCTAAATGTACACAAGGAGAAGGGAGTAAAGGTTGGAGTTTTGGGGCATTATGGATAGAATTTGGTGACACCCTACCCTACAGGTGAATCAATGATTATTTTATGGGACTGTGCTAAACCATGGGAGGGACATGCCAGGATAAAATCAAGGGGTAGAAATGAGGGGGAAGTGACCCCTGTGGTCTCAGAAAGAAAAGAACCTATAGGGGAGTGATTATAGATGTGGGGAGAAGAGTTCAAAAGAGGAGGAAAGGTCTTGCTTCAGTGGAAGGAGAAGGTTCCACTTATGAATACTACCATTAATGAAGAGAAATGTTCTGTGAAGGGAAATTGGAGACCTTGCCCTTCCTGAGACCTGGGGAAATTGGTGCTTGAAAAGTCTACTCCTCCTATGTCAAGAAGGGGGAGTTGGAACTCATGGGGACATCTGCACCCAGAAAAAATGGACATAGGGAGATTTTGAGGCAGATAAAAAGGTAATCAGGGAGGGATATAGATCGTACTCTCATATTACTGCTGTTGCTGTCCTCAGCTGCTGCATTTATTCACTCTTCCTGCCTTTCTGTTGTTTGAAGTGTTTGAAAATCAAATAATCACTTCAGCTCTGTTTTTTCCCTCTAAAAATCTTTCAGATACTATGCCCAAAGGGCATACAAACTGTGCATACCCTTTGATCCAGCAGTATCACTGCTAGGTCTCTATCCCAAAGAAATCATAAAAAAGGGAAAAGGACCCACATGTACAAAAATATTTATAGTAGCTCTTCCTGTAAGTGGTAAAGAATGGAAAATTGAGGAGATGTCCATCAATTGGGGAATAGTTGAACAAGTTGTGCTATATGAATGTAATGGAGTACTATATTGTCCTATGAGAAATAGTGAGCAGATGGATTTCAGAAAAATCTGGAAAGATTTACAGGAACTGATGCTGAATGAAGTGAGCAGAAGCAAAAGAACATTGTACACAGAAACAGCAACATTGTGTGATCACCAATTTTGATAAACTTAGTTCTTTTCAACAATACAATGATCTAAGACAATTACAAAAGACTCGTGATGGAAAGTGCTATCCACACTTAGAGAAAGAACTACAGAATCTGAATGCAGATTTGTGATGGCAAGCAAAGTGGGACTTTTTGCTGTTTTTTTTCTTTTGGAGTGCTTCTCAGCACTAAGGCAATCAAGTGCCTTTGATTCAGCCTTGCCTTTGTTTGAATCAAGAGTCTTTGATGTCCTGCTTAAGTTACAAGAAAGCCTAAGTCACATGATTTTTAGTCACATGGTCATGATGCTCTCTAACTCTGAAGAAGTGTATATATACTCTGAGATTAGCTTTTTGCTTTGAGGCTCACTCATTGAGAGAGTGTTTGTGTGATTTGGCCAGATGAAACTCTGGGTAACTGTTAAGGAGCCCCTCAGCTTTGGAAACCCAGGTGTTGGTGCTTCTCTCAGTGTTAACTATGTATGTATTGCTATGGACAGACAGTTGGAAGCCCTATCTGCTGGTTTGTGTTATTTGCTCTGGTTATATAATTTTTGCTTGTAATTTCTGTTGGTGTTTTATCTGAAGTTCAGGGTGCTGACTTTTCCCCCTGAACTAAGTGAATTGTACATGTATGTTTAATTAAAGTGAGATTGTAAACCCCTTAAAATTGCTTTCCTTAGAAAAGCAGATCAAAGAACATGTGCTAGCAGCCCTCCTGTGTGCTGGTGTTATTGGCCTCACACCTCCACAGCAGCTGCAAACAGCATTGTTGTTACAAGATTGAAGCATACTATTTTCTCTTTTTCTTACTTTCTTATGGTTTTTCCCTTTTGTTCTGATTCTTCCTTCATAACATGATTAATGTGGAAATGTGCCTAATGGGATTGTACATGTATAGCCTATATCAGATTGCATGCTTTCTTAAAGAGGGGAGGGAGGAGGGAGAAACAATTTGGAATTCAAAATTTTATAAAAGTGATTGCTGGAAACTGTCTTTACGTGTAATTGGAAAAAATTAGTGGAAGAAGTGTTGTAGATATCTCTTTATTATTGAACATCTATCTTTTCATGTATGGTTAGTCAGATTTGCTGGGTAGGTCACCCTAGTTTGTATCTTGATTCATTGCTCTTCAGAAAATGTTCTGTTGTTCTGGGCTGTAGACTGCATAATCAGGGATGTGGTAGGGAAAATGTCCTACCGTGGGGCAATATCTTCTCTGAAATGACAATAATCATCATTATTCTGTCAGGGAGACACAATGGAAGAGGAGAGTCCATAGGACAAGCCCTACAAGACAGTGGTAGAAATAGCCTAGAGGGGAGACTCTAAAATGGATACCATGGAAGCCTTGGTTGCATGAGGAATACTGAGAAAAAGAGATACTAGAAAATCATAGGGATTTTGAATCAGAAAATGGGGTTCTAGAGTAGCCAGAAAGAGAAGATGGATAATGAAGCAAGTGAGGGAAATTCTTTTGGGAAATTGGCACAACAAATAAAATCTCAAAACTAGCAAATAGGACTAGTTGAAAAGGAGAAGAAGGGGGAATATATCTGATTAAATGAGAGGGGAAAAAGGAAGAATTATAACCATACAAAATCAGGAGAGAAAAAGGAACCAATAAGCAAAATCCCAAAGAGAAAAGAAACAAGAGGAGGGGATCAAAGGTAAGGGAAAGTAAATCAATGGGAATAGGTTCACCTTAAAAAGAAATATTAACAGAAAGTAGCTGAAAAAACATAATCTAGTGTTTATAGCAGAAGAGGAAAAATAATAACTTTAAAAAGACAGTATTAGAGACAGATGATAGAAAAATATAAACTTAAGTCTCATCATCTTAAATGTGAATATATTAAACAGCCCAATAATATGAAAAGGAGTGACTGTTTAGGAAAACAAGATTCCATAATCTGTTACAAGAAAACATTTAAAAAACAGAAATATAGACAAAATAAAACTGAGGGGTTGGGGAAAATACTATTTATGAAAAGAATGGAAAAAAAGGAGTTGCAATCTTGCTAATATGAAAAAGCAAAAACAAATATCCAAAAATAAAAAAGGGATAAACAAGGAAACTTATGCTAAAAGGACTCATAACAAACCAATATCAGTAATAAATTTATACAATCCCAAGACCTTAGCCTCGAAATTCATAAAAGAAACATTATGTTGAGCCACAAGAAAACATAGAAAGTAGTATAGTGATAGGAAAGTTGAGTATCCCTCTTGGAGTCTCAGATGAGTCTAACAGAAAGATAAACAAAAGGGATAATAGGAAACTGAAAAAATTGCTAGAGAAACTAGTGCTGAAAAACATGGCATCTTCTAAGTTGGACAAGAAGAGAATATACATATTTCTCTGCACCACATGTAACCTTCACAAGAAATGGCCTTGTACTAGGTCACAAAGATATTGCAAATAAATTAAAGACAGAAATAGTTAACAAAGTCCTTTATAGACCAGAAAACAATAAAAATAGTAACTGGTTCAGGGAGCACAGACAAGAGATGGAGACTTAATCAAAGAACAAATTCTAGAATCATAACTATGTAAAATAAAATGCTAATACCAAAATGGGGTAATATAACTAAAGTAGTCTTCAGGGGCATATAATTTCCTTACAAATGTACATAATAAAGAGGAAAAATAAAATAAAAACCTAATGAAATGAATATTCCTTTAAAATTTAGAAATCCACCCAAAACACCTAAAATAAGCAAAAAAGAGGAGATATTATGAATTGGAGGATAAAGATAAATTGAAAACAATAAAAACAAAGGAATGGCAAAACCAAAAGCTGGCTCTTTGAAAAGATGAATAACATTGACAAATCATTAGCTAATCTGATTAAAAAGAATCAAAAAGAAATAACAAGAAAATCAAATCAATAAAATAGCAAATTAACAAGGTGAAGTTATAGCAAAACGAGAATAAACTACATAATAAAAATATACTGTGCATATTTATATGCTAACAAAGCTCTCAGCACAAAAGAAAGAGAAGAATATGTTCACTAACATAAAATACTCAACTATCAAAAGACAAGATGGAGATCTTAAATAATCTAATCTCAGAAAAGGAAATAGATTTAGTTGTAAATGACCAAACGACCAAGGAAAAATCTGTTTCCAATGGATCCACTAGAGAATTGTCCAACTTTTAAAGAATAATTTGAATCTATACTTCAAATATTGTTCTCAAAAATTGAGAAAACATTCTACCAGAATCCCTTTATGAGCCAAATATAGTCATAGTACCTAAGGAGGGAAAAATAAAACACATAGATTCAAAAAAAGCATTTAACAAAGTACAATACTCATATGCTAAAATCTCTACAAAGGAAAAGTACAGAGGGAGCTTTTTAATATCATAAAAAGCATTTATCCAAAACAAAAAGCAAGCATCATATGCAATGGAGAAAACTGGAACCTTTTCCAATACATGAGAATGAAGCAAGGATGCCCCCTCTCCCCACTTTTATTTGCTATAGTTCTGGAAATGTTAGCAATAGAATAAGAAAAGAAAGAAATTAAAGCATATAGATAAAGAAATAAAACTATCCCTGTTTGCTGATATAATGGTTCATTTGGAAAATCCTAGGGTATCAGAAAAGATGCAAATTGAGACATTTAATAGCTTCAGCAAAGTTGTAGGTGACAACTCTTCAAAAATAAGCTTATCTATATAATTATAAAAACACATGGAGCAATAATAGGGAAATACAATTTGAAATAATTAAAAGTACTTAAAATACTTGGGGATCAACCTACCAAGGCACACAAAAGACTTTTATAGATTCAATTATAAATTGCTCCTTAAAGAAATAAACAACTTAAATAGCTGGAGGAACAGTCAGTGCTCATGGTTAAGTCATGTCAGTATAATAAAAATAACAATAGGTGAAGTGAAGATGGCAGAGTAAAAGCAGGGACTTGCTTGAGCTCTGCCCTAACCCCCTTCAAACACCTGTAAAAAATGACTCTAAACAAATTCTAGAGTAGCAGGACCCACAAAATGACAGAGTGAAAGAAATTTCCAGCCCAAGACAACCTAGAAGGTCAATAGGAAAAGTCTGTTGTACCAATCTGAGAGAGGAGCACAGTCCAGCACAAAATGCACTGCCGTTGAATGGGCCTTAGCAAACTTGGGACAGGCTTCAGGGGACTGAATCACTGGCAGCCATGGCAGTTTCAATATTTCTCAACCCACAAATGCCAAGGACAACTTAGAAGGTCAATAGAAAAGGTCTGTTGAGCCTGGGTGAGAGAGGGACATAGTCTGGCCCCAGCCCCTGACAGCAGAGGTGGTGGCAGCTGCCTCTGGAGCTGTGGGCCTACAGATGGTGGGGGAATCAAATGGCTGATCAGAGCAGGATCACAGGGATCTCTTTACTGGCATTGAGGCAGAATTCTCTTGCTTTGCCCATGCTTCAATCTGGGTGGCAGTCCTGGATGGCAGTCCAGGCAGTCCAGCATAGCAGAGCTTCTGATGGCAGTGGAGAGGGAATCCTCCTCGTAATTCCAAGGCAGAAAAGAGTGCTTATGGTCACTCACAAACCAGAGCATAGGCCTGAAGAAGAGTAAATACCTCTCCTTAGATCATACCCCCTTGGAAGAACTGAAAATTTACAGGTGCCTGGAAGTATCTCTGAAAACAACTGCACAAAACCCCTGAAGCTTGGGACAGTACATCCCCCACACTGGAAACAGAGTGATACCATAAAAAAGAGATAAAAAGTCAAGTAATTGGATGGGAAAATGAGCAAGCAGTGGAAAAAATTCAGACTATAGAATCTTACTTTGGTGACAAAGAAGATCAAAGCATACAACCAGAAGAAGATAACAAAGTCAAAGCTCCTACATCCAAAGCCTCCAAGAAAAATATGAATTGGTTGCAGGCCATGGAAGAGCTCAAAAAAGATTGAAAATCAAGTAAGAAAAGTAGAGGAAAAGTTGGGAAGAGAAATGAAAGTGATTCAAGAAAATCATGAAAAACAAGTTAACAGCTTGTTAAAGGAGACCTAAAAAATACTGAAGAAACTAACACCTCAAAAATAGACTAGACCAGATGGCAAAAGAGGTCCAAAAAGCCAATGAGGGTAAGAATGCCTTAAAAAGCAGAATTGGCCAAATGGAAAAGGAGGTCCAAAAGCTCACTGAAGAAAATAATCCCTTAAAAATTAGAATGGAGCAAATGGAAGCTAATGGCTCTATGAGAAATCAAGAAATTATAAAACAAAACCAAAAGAATGAAAAAATAGAAGACAATGTGAAATATCTCATTGGAAAAATAACTGACCTGGAAAATAGATCTGGGAGAGATCACTTAAAATTTATTGGACTACCTGAAAGTCATGATAAAAAAAGAGCCTAGACATCATCTTTAAAAAAATTATCAAGAAAACTGCCCTGACATTCTAGAACCAGAGAGGAAAATAGAAATTGAAAGAATCCACCAATCACCTCCTGAAAGAAATCCCAAAAGGAAAACTAGGAATATTATATCCAAATTCCTGAGTTCCCAGGTCAAGGAAATATACTGCCAGCAGCCGGAAAGAAATAATTCAAGTATTGTAGAAGCACAATCAGGATAACACAAGATTTAGCAGCGTCTACATTAAAGAATCAGAGGGCTTGGAATATGATATCCTGGAGGTCAAAGGAGTTAGGACTAAAACCAAGAATCACCTACCCAGGAAAACTGAATATGATCCTTCAGGGGAAAAATGGGTATTCAATGAAATAGAGGACTTTCAAGCACTCTTGATGAAAAGACCAGAGCTGAATAGAAAATCTGACTTTCAAATACAAGAATCAAGAGAAGCATGAAAAGGTAAACAGGAAAGACAAATCATGAGGGACTCATTTTATAAAGTTGAAATGTTTACATTCCTATATGGCAAGATGATATTTGTAACACAAAAGACCTTTCTCAGTATTAGGGTAGTTGGAGGGAATGTGTGCGTGCGTGTGTGTGTGTGTGTGTGTGTGTGTGTGTGTGTGTGTTTGTGTGTGTGTTTGCAGAGGGCACAGGATGAGTTGAATATGAAAGGATGATATCTAAAAAATAAAATTAAGGGATGAGAGAGGAACGCACTGGACAAAGGAGAAAGGGAGAGGTAGAATGCTGTAAATTAGCATTCTAAAATTTGCACTCTAAAAGACACAAGAAAAAGCTTTTATAGGTAAGAGGTAAGTGAACCTTACTCTCATTGTATTTGGCTTAAGCAGGGAATAAAATATACACTCAATTGAGTATGGAAATCTATCTTACCCTATAGGAAAATAGGAGGGAAGAGGATAAGAGAAGGGGGGAAGGTAGGAGGGAGGGCAGATTGGAGAAGGGGGTAATTGGAATCAAACACTTTTGAGGAGGGACAGGGTCAAAGTAGAGAATAGAATAAATGGGGGGTGAGATAGGATGGAGGGAAATACAGTTAGTCCTTCACAACATGACTATTATGGAAGGGTTTTACATGATTACACGTGTATCACCTATATCAAATTTCCTTACTTCACAGTGAGGGTGGGTGGGTAGGGAGGAAGGGAGAGAATTTGGAACTCAAAGTTTTTAACAACCAAGGCTAAAAATTGTTTTTGCGTGGAACCGGGAAATGAAATATACAGGCAATGGGGTATAGAAATCTATCTTGCTCTACAGGAAAATAGAAGGGAAGGAAATAAGAGGAAGGGGATAGTGGTAACAGAAGGGAGGGAAGATTGGGGGAAGGTGTAATCAGAATGCATGCCATCTTGGGGTGGGAGGAGAGGAGAGATGGGGAGAAAATTCGGAACTCGAAATCTTGTGGAAGTGAATGTTGAAATCTAAAAATAAAGAAATTAATAAAACAACCATATTACCTAAATTATTTTATGCTTTGAATGCCATACCAATTAAATTATGAAGGATATATTTTATAAAACTTGATGAAATAATAGTAAAATTCATTTTAAAAAAAGTTTCCAATATAAAGGGAAAAGACGAAAAAATGTAGGGATGAAGTACTTCCAGACCTAAAACAATATTAAATGGCAGCAGTCACCAAGATTATGTTGTATTCTGTTAAAAAAAATTTGTAGGGGGGACAGAGCCAAGATGGCAGCTGGAAAGCAGGGACTAGAGTGAGTCCCCTGCCAGGTTCCTCCAAAAACCAATAGAAAATGGCTCTGAACCAATTCTAGAACCACAGAATAGCAGAGGGAAGCAGGGCTCCAGCCCAGGGCAGCCTGGAAGGTTGCTGGGTGAGGTCTATCACACACAGAGCTGGGAGCAGAGTGGAGCAGAGCCCAGCCTGCGTGGCGTGGACCAACCAGACCAGGAGCTGGGCGGAGCAGGCCCTAGCTCCCTGAATCAGTGAGCTACAGCAGTTACCAGACTTCTCAACCCACAAACACCAAAGACAACAGAGAATGTTAGTGGAAAAAGCTGCTGGGGACAGGGTGATAGAGTTCACTGTTCAGCCACCACCCAGAGGGCAGCGGGGGTGGTGCAGCTACAGAACTACAGCTGCAGTTGCTTCTGGCCCCAGGCCCACCTGGTGGGAGGAATTGAGTGGCAGATGAGAGCAGGAGTGCAGAGCCTGCTGAAGATCTGAGTCCAATCTGGGTTGGGGGTTCTTGGGGAAGGAGGAGTGCTGGTGTGGCAGAGCTGGCTGTATATAAACAGCTCTGAAAACAATGGTGCATGCCCTCAAGCTTGGAACAAAGTACTCTTTACTCTGCAAACAGTCATACCCCGACGAAAAACTCAAGGGTCAAGTAAGTTGGCTGGGAACATGGCCAGGCAGCGAAAACACACACAGATTCAGTCTCAGACCTTGGAATCTTTCTTTGGTGACAAAGAAGACCAAAACATACAGACAGAAGAAGTCAACAAAGTGCAAGAGCCTATACAAAAAGCCTCCAAGAAAAACATGAACTGGTCTCAGGCCACGGAAGAGCTCAAAAAGGAGTTGGAAAAGCAAGTTAGAGAAGTAGAGGAAAAATTGGGAAGAGAAATGAGAAGGATGCAAGAAAACCATGAAAAACAAGTCAATGACTTGCTAAAGGAGACCCCCCAAAAAAACTGGAAAAAAATACTGAAGAAAGCAACACCTTAAGGAATAAACTAACTCAAATCAAAAGAGCTCCAAAAAGCCAATGAGGAGAAGAATGCCTTGAAACGCAGAATTAGCCAAATGGAAAAGGAGGTCCAAAAGATCACTGAAGAAAATACAACCTTAAAAATGAGATTGGAGAAAGTGGAAGCTAGTGACGTTATGAGAAATCAAGATATTATAAAACAGAAGCAAAGGAATGAAAAAGTGGAAGACAATGTCAAATATCTCATTAGAAAAACCACTGACCTGGAAAACAGATCCAAGAGAGATAATTTAAAAATTATTGGACTACCTGAAAGCCATAATCAAAAAAAGAGCCTAGATATCATCTTTCAAGAAATTATCAAGGAGAACTTCCCTGATATTCTAGAGCCACAGGGCAAAATAGAAATTGAAAGAATCCACAGATCGCCTCCTCAAAAAGATCCCAAAAAGAAATCTCCTAGGAATATTGTTGCCAAATTCCAGAGCTCCCAGATGAAGGAGAAAATACTGCAGGCAGCCAGAAAGAAACAATTTGAATATTGTGGAAACATAATCAGAATAACCCAAGATCTAACAGCCTCTACATTAAGAGATCGAAGGGCTTGGAATACGATATTCCAGAGGTCAGTGGAGCTAGGATTGAAACCAAGAATCACCTACCCAGCAAAACTGAGTATCATGCTCCAAGGCAAGATATGGATTTTCAATCAAATAGAGGACTTTCAAGCTTTCTCAGTGAAAAGACCAGAGCTGAATAGAAAATTTGACTTTCAAACACAAGAATCAAGAGAAGGATGAAAAGGTAATCAAGAAAAAGAACAAGAAAAAGAAATCGCAAGGGACTTACTAAAGTTGAACTGTTTTGTTTACATTCCTACATGGAAAGATGATGTATATGATTTATGAGACCTCAGTATTAGGGTAGCTGAAGGGAATAAAGGGAATATGCATGTATATATATGTATATATATACATATACATATATATGTGTATGTGTATGTATATATATATATATATATATATATATATATATATATATATATATATATGGAGAGAGAGAGAGAGAGAGAGAGAGAGAGAGAGAGAGAGTGCGCACAGGATGAGTTGAATATGAAGGGATGATATCTGAAAGAAATAAAATCAAATTAAAGGATGAGAGAGGAATATATTGAGAGAGGGAGAAAGGGAGAGATAGAATGGGTAAATTATCTCGCATAAAAGTGGCAAGAAAAAGCAGTTCTGTAGGAAGAGAAGAGAAGGCAGGTGAGGGGTAATGAGTGAATCTTGCTGTGATCGGATTTGACCTGAGGAGGGAACACCATACACACTAAGTTGGCTATCTTACCCCACACAAAAGAAGGAGGAAGAAGATAAAAAAAGGGGGCGATGATAGAAGGGAGGGCAGATGGGGGAGGAGGTAATCAAAGACAAACACTTTCAAAGGAGGACAGGGTCAAGGGAGAGGGTTGGATAAAGGGGGTAGGTTAGGAAGGAGCGAAATATAGCAACATGAGTATTGTGGAATGGTTTTACATAATGAACCCATGTGGTATATGTTGAATTGCTTGACTTCTTGGGGAGGGTGGGTGGGAGGTGAAGAGGGGAGAGAATCTGAAACTCAAAATTTTGAAAACATGTTCAAAAACAAAAAAAAATTCTCATGCAACTGGAAAATGGGATACATAGGCCATGGGGCATAGAAATTTATCTTGCCCTACAGGAAAGGAAGGGAAAAGGGGAAGGGAGGGGTGTGGGGTGACAGAAGGGAGGGCTGACTGGGGAATGGGGCAACCAGAATATATGCCACCTTGGAGTGGGGGGGGGGAGGGTAGAAATGAGGAGAAAATTTGTAATTCAAACTCTTGTGAAAATCAGTGCTGAAAACTAAATATAATAAATAAATTAAATTTAAAAATTGGTAAATGGAACAGACTAGACAAGGAGTAATAAGAAAGAATAGAACTCAATAATCCACTGCTTGTTAAACATAAATTACCTAGGGAAAAAATCCTTATTTTGCAACAGCTGCTTGGAAAATTGTAAAGTGGTCTGGAAGAAATTAGGCTTAGATCATTACCTTACACTATATTCCACAATACATTCTGAATGTACAAGTGACCTTAATGTCAAAGATCATGGTACAAAAAAAAACCAGATCATATACCTCTCACACTAAGGGTAGGAGATGTATTCTTATCCAGTCAAAAGACAGGCAATTACAAAAGATAAAATAGATAACTTTGCCTACTTGAAACTGAAAAATTTTTGCACAGACAAAATTAAGGCACCTGGGATAAGAAAAGTTGTCAGTTTTCTGATAAGGATTTGGTATCCAAGATACACACACACACACACACACACACACACACACTACATATATATATATAATATACATATATATATAATATACATATACATATATATGTACAAATATATGTACATATATGTTTTTCATGTCTGTCCAACTCCCTCATTTTATTTTATTTTTATTATTTTAAATTTATTTTTAGTTTTCAACATTCATTTCCACAAGATTTTGAGTTACAAATTTTCTCCCCATCTCTCCCCTACCCCCACTCCAAGATGGCATGTATTCTGATTGCCCCTTTCTTCCCTCCCTTTTATCACCCCACTCCCCCCCCCATCCCCTTTCTCCTTACTTTCTTGTAGGGCAAGATAGATTTCTATACCTCATTGCCTGTTTATCTTATTTCTCAGTGTGTGTGTGTGTGTGTGTGTGTGTGTGTGTGTGTATAAACAGTGCTTTCAAACTGTACTACAAAGCATTCACCATTAAAATGATTTAGTATTTTTTTAGAGAGGCCAATCAGTAGAATAGATTAGGTACATGATATACAGAGCAAGTAAATACAATTAGTATAGTATTTAATAAACCTAAAAACCCCAGTTACAAGACGAAAGCGTTCACTAATTTGACAAGAAACTGCTGAGAAAACCAGATAGCAATCTGACATAAATTTTACTTAGATGAAAAACTCAAAAACTGAAACTTCATCAAAAAACAAACAAAACTTAGACCACACACAAGATAAACTCTAAATAGATAAATGTCCTGAATAGAACAGTCACACCATAAACCAATTAGGGAAACAAGGAAGAAATTACCTTTCAGATCTATGTATAAGAGAAAAGACCATGACTTAACAACTATTAAAGAGGATGTCACAAGAGCAAGTGGACAATTTGATTATATAAATGTCTTTTTTTTGCAAAAATTTAATATAATAAATATATTTGTAGCAGATTTATCTGATAAAGGTCTTATTCAAGATATATGTGGAACTTATTCAAATTTATAAGATTAAGCTATTCCCAAAAGGTTAAAGGATGTGACAGGCTGTTTTCAAAGGGAAAAATCCAAACTATTGACTAAGAATCATATGAAAAAATGCTCTACATAAGTGATAATTAGAGAAGTGAAATGAAAGACACTTTGAAGTTCAATCTCACATCTATCAGATGGGCAAAAATAACCACAAAAGAAAATTACAAATTATGCTGGGGCCAGTAGAATTCTGAATTGGTCTAGCCATTTTGGAAAACAATTTAGAACTATACTCAGAAAGTTGCTAAACTTTGAATATCCTTGACCAAGCTATATACCTACTAGACCTATGCCCCGCCCCAAAATATCAAAGAGTAAAAGGAGCTATATGTATAGCAATTATTTTTATGTTAGCCAAAATTTGCACACTAATGTGGTGTTCTCCTGTTGGGGAATAGTAGCATATGACTGTAATGGAGAAAAATCATTGCATAAAAATTTATGGATAGTTTCAGAGAAAACTGGGAAGACCTGACACAGAACAAAGTAAGTGGAACTAGGAGTAGAGTTTATATAAAAACAATACTCTAAATGAAAAAGAGAAACCTTGAAAGACTGAAAGATTCCAATTAATTCAGTGATAAACCACAGTTCCAAAAGAATCAAGATGAAACACACCATTCATCTCCTGACAAAGGATGATGATTTCAAGTTGCAGAAAGAGACATATTTAACCAATACGGGCATTTGTTTTGCTGAACGATGCATTGAGGGCCTTATTTTTCAGCTTAAAAATTTGCTCAATGTGTGTGGGAGGGGGTAGCATGAAGGGCAGATTAATTTTTTAAAAAGAAAAAAACAACAAAGGATATTTATGTCGTGATATGCCACAGACAGTTATTTCAATATTATTTATTGCTATACAGAGATGTTATTCTAAATTAAAATTTAGGAACTGAACAACACTTGAAAATAAATCATGAAAATACACTGCATCATCTTGCTACCAAAATAAAAAGTATTTCAATGTCCTGCTTTATTGAAGACTGATATTCATATTACTTTTATTGGGAATGAATGAAAAATATTAATTAAAAAATAATGTTAAGTGCACAGGATTTAAAGTTCACTCTATTTGTATTTTTTAATCATTGTCTTGCTAAGACATACAAGCTCTATCAATAAAATAAAGAAAAAAAAAACAAAATCCATAAACCATTAACTAATGTAATCTAGAAAGAGAAAGGAAAATCAAATTGCTAGAATAAAGAATGAAATAGGCAAATTCAAAACAGATGAAGAAGAAATAGGAATTATAAGAAATTACCCTATATAATTATGCTCCAAAAAACCCAGCATTTTAAAAGAATTTGAATATCTTCAAAAATATAAAATACCCCAACTATGAAACCAAGAATAGAGATTTCATGTAATCCAATCTCATGAAAAGAAATTGAATGAGTCAAAGGAAAAGGCCATGCAGATTTAATAATGAATTTTATCAAACATTTAAAGAGCAATTAATGCTTATGCCACAAAATTAATTTAGGAAAAAAAGAAATAGGAGATAACTTTCTCATATCACTTTATGAGACAAACATGGCTATACCTTTCAAACTAGTAAAAGAGAACCGAAGGCCAATCTCAGTGGATATTCATAGAGTTTAAAGAAATACACACAAGAAGGTTAAAATAATATAAACAGAAAAGTTTTATTATGATCAAGTTAGGTGCATACATAAAATGCAAAGATGACTCGAGATTAGGAAAACAATTAGAATATTTAATCAAACAATAAAGATGAAACAACTATGATTGTTTCAACAGATGCAGAAACATTCTGACAAAACACAACTCATTCATGTTAAAAACACTAAAAATAATAGGAAGGAGACTTCTTTAATGTGATCAAAGTAATATAATTAAGACCAACAACTAATTAGTATTTTTTGCAATGGAGAACATAAGAAGCTTTTCTAATACCATTGGTAGCAAAGCAGGGATATTCTTTTCCTCAACATTAATTGACACACCAATATAACTGCACTAACATAGAAATTATTACACTACCAAATTGATGTACAGATTTCTTTTTCTATCCTATATTATTGATGAGATTTTTTATACAGTTAGGCAAACCAATAAAATTAATTTGAAGGAATAAAAGATATGTAATGCAAAGCAAGACAATGAGAAAAAGATGTCTGAAAAGAGCAAAATATTAAATCTTTGATTATATTGTAAACATAGAACTCTTTTACTACGAATACTTGCAAAAGAAGACAGGAGTCTTCAATGTGTTCTGATTCAAGTATAGCAAAAGATTTGAGACTCATTCTTCTAAACTCTCACTCAAACTGATTGTTTGCATCCCTAGAATTTGGCTGCCTACATGTGCCCTCAGAGTTTTAGGGATAACTGTAGGGAATGGAAGGCAATTTTTTAGGATCATTACTTATGAACCTTTACTAGTGTGTTTCCCCTATAATAGAGGAAATTTATATCAACTAGAAAGCCAGACTTTATTAGCTTTTAATTATATGTATTTGATAAGGTGGCATTTTAAGAATAGGAGGAACAAACATCCCCTCAAAAATGTGGAGCTCTTCCACAAATATATAATGCATCCAGGGAAAACTGGGCTCAAGTTTAGAAAGTACATGTGGCAATGGATAGAAGGCCTTTCCTCCTTCTATGGAGTCCTCACGTAGCTTTCTGCTGGGCTCCATGAAGAGTCCTGAAGTGCCCTTTAGTGGGTCTAGTTTTTCCTTGGCTTTCAATGTAGATACTATACTGTCAACCCATGGTATTTTGGTGGCACTGCTAGGACTTCCATGGGAAGTCCAAAATCTTCTGACTTTTCAAAGTTCACAAACTTATCAAGAAAGGAAGGAGTAGAGAGTCTCTTCTTCCTCCCTCAAGCTATTCTCTTTCAGGCCATGCTTCTGCCATTGAACTAAATCTGCCACAAAAATGCTCAGGTTCTAAACTGGACCATCAGGCATGAATGAGTCTTTGCAGCCAGTTCCAACACAAACTCCTTACATAATAACTACTGGGGTGTAGCCCATATGAAAAGACAGTCTACTCTGTTCTTAAGGAAACGGTGATCAGATTGCATGCTATCTTGGGGAGGCAGGGGACAAAGGAAGGGGGGAAAATTTAAAATTTATGGAAACGAATGTTACAAACTAAAAATAAATTAATTAAAATAAGGAAAATAAAAGAAATGGGGAGCAGAAATCTATCAAGAAGTGACTGGTTGTGAATAAATATGGAGAGAGGGAGACAGAATGGAGCATTATAGAATGTGAACAGTGATAACCAGTGAAAGTATAATTAAACATGAGAAACCAGTGTGCTGGTAGGTGCTCAGTGCCAAGGCTGCTACTGCTGTTGTTGCTATCACTGCCTTGTGCAAAGATGAAATACTAGGAAAGCATTGTACCTGAATAATGCTGGGCCACTTGACACCATTGAATGTAGAATGTAGAATGTTAGTGGCTGCCTCTGATGCTGAGAATGAACTTGGTAAAACTCCTATCTCTGTATTCCTTCCTTTATTTTTGATTTCATACTGTGCCTTCATTCAATTACTTATAACTTCAAGGGCCTGCTTTCAAAGTTTGCCTTGTATTCTCAAAAGAAACCAGTTTCTCCATGATAGCATTCACTCTGTGTATATGTCCTTAGAGGGGAGGGGAATTAAAAACTGCTGAATGGACTATAGTATGTTAGAACACATATACATATGCAGATAGAAATACTTTAATTGCTGGGATTTCCCCCTTTTAGGGTTCTAATTAAACAAAATAGATTTTATTGATCGCTAAATACCAAAAAGAGTCAACCATAAATATTTTTTTTGTCTATTCAAATGATTTATATTTATTTTCATGGCCACCCTCATGGCAGTAGTACAATCCATGCTTTTTAATGTATATTTAAAAAGTGAATCCACCAGGTAGCTTGATAAAGTAAATGAAGATAAATTTTAGTATCCCTTTACCCTCTTGTTTAGTCATGATGTTCTTTGAAAATATTTAGTATGTCTGTTATTTTTTAAGTTATACGTATGCAATCATGTTAAACATATTTCCATATTAGTCATGTTGTGAAAGGAGAAACAGAGCAAAAGGAAAAAAACATGAAAAAACAAATAAAGTGAAAATAGTTTGCTTCAATCTGTATTCAGACTCCATTAGCACTTTCTCTGGATGTGGATAGCATTTTCCATCATTAGTCTTTGTAATTTTCTTGGATCATTGTTGAGAAGAGCTAAGTCTATCATAGTTGATCGTTGCACAATGTTGCTGTTACCGTGTATAATGTTCTCCTGATTCTGCTCACTTCAGTCAGCCTCAGTTCATGTAAGTCCTTTAGGTTTTTTCAACATCCACCTACTCAATATTTCTTTTGGGGGGGGATTTATTTAGTGTTTAATTTTCCCCAGTTACATGTGAAAACAATTTTTAAAATGGATTTTTAAAACTTTGAGTCCCAAATTCTCTCCCTTCCTCCCTCCCCAACCCACCCTCATTGAGAAGGCAAGCAATTCCATATAGCTTATACATGTGTAGTCATGTAAAACATGTCCATAATAGTCATGCTGGGAAAGAAAACAGAGACAAAAATTCAAGATAAAGTAAAAAACCCAAAAGTTACCTTAATCTGTATTCAGACACCATCAGTTCTTTCTCTGGGGATGGATAGCATTTTTCATCCTAAGTGTTTCAGAATTGTTTTGGATGGTTGTGTTGGTGAAAATAGCTAAGTCATTCACAGCTGATCCTCTTACAATATTGCTGTTACTTTGTACCCAGTACATTTCACTTTGCATCAACCCATGTAAGTAAGTCTTTCTAGGTTTTTCCAAGAGCATCCTGCTCATCATTTCTTATAGGATAATAGTATTCCATCATAATCACATATCACAACTTAATTCAACAATTCCTCAATTGATATGTATCCCATATAATTCTTTACCCCCAGAAAAGAGTTGCTATAAATATTTTTGCACATATAGGTACTTTTCCTTTTTGTTTTTTCTCTCTTTTGGGATACAGACCTAGTAGTGGTATTGCTAGGTAAAAGGCTTTGCATGGTTTTATAGCCTTTTGGGCATAGTTCCAAATTGTTCTATAGAATGGTTTAACCAATTCACAACTCCAGTACCAGTGCATTAATGTTTCATTTTTCCCACATCTCCTCCAGCATTTGTCATTTACCTTTTCTGTCCTGTCAGCCAATCTAATAGGTATGAGGTAGTATCTCAGAATTGTCTTAATATGCATTTCTCCAATCAATACTGAGGTAGAGTTTTTTTAATACAGCTATAGATAGCTTTGATTACTTTATCTGAAAACTGATCATATCTTTTGATGATTTATCTATTGGGAAATGGCTCTTATTTTTATAAATTTGACTCAATTCTCTATATGTATGAGAAATGAGGCCTTAATAAGAGAAAGCTGCTTCAATTTTTTCACAGTTACTATTGCTATCTGTATTTCCCTCCATCCCATTTCCCCTACCCTCAACTATTCTATTCTCTCTCTCCTTTCACCTTGTTTCTCCTCAAAACTGTTTTGCTTCTGAATATCCTTTCCCCCAATCTGCCCTCCCTTCTATCACCCCTCCACCCTCTTATACCCTTCCCCTTCAATTTTCCTGTAAGGTAAGATAGATTTCTATACTCAATTGAGTGTGTATGTTATTACCCCTTTGAGTCAATTCTGATGATAGCATGGTTCACTCACTCCCTCTTACCTCGCCCATGTTCCCCTCCACTGTAAAAGCTTTTTCTTACCTCTTTAATATGTGATAACCTACCCCATTCTACCTCTCCTTTTCTCTTTCTCTAAATACATTCCTGTCTCACCCCTTACTGTTATTTTTTAGATATCATCCCTTCATATTCAACTCACACTTATGCCCTCTGTCTATATATACTCCTTCTAACTACCCTAAAGAGAAATTTCTTATGAGTTAGAAATATCATCTTCCTATGTAGGAATGTAAATAGTTTAACTTTATTAAGTCCATTATGTTTTCCCATTTCTGTTTACTTTTTATGCTTCTCTTGAGTCTTGTCTTTGAAAATCAAATTTTCTTTTCAGCTCTGGCCTTTTCATCAAGAATGCTTGAAAGTCCTCTATTTCACCCCTCTGTTCCCCTGAAGGATTATACTCAGTTTTGCTGGGTAGGTGCTTCTTGGTTTTAATCTTAGCTCCTTTGATCTCCAGAATATCATATTCCAAGCCCTCTGATCTTTTAATGTAGAAGCTGCTAAATCCTGTGCCATCCAGACTGTGGCTTTGCCATACTTGAATTATTTCTTTTTGGCTGCTTGTAATATTTTCTCGACCTGGGAACTCTGGAATTTGGCTACGATATTCCTGGTAGTTTTCATTTTGGGATCTCTTTCAGGAGGCAATCAGTGAATTCTTTCAATTTCTGTTTTACCCCCTGGTTCTAGAATATCAGGGCAGTTTTCCTTGATAATTTCTATAGAGTTTTTTTTCATTGTTTGTTCATTTTCCCAGCCTATTACTTGACTTTTAAGACTTTTAAGACCTTTGCTTTCAGGGTGGAGGGTGAACTGTCCCAAGCTTTAGGGGTTTTGTGCAGCCCTTGTTACTTCTAGTAACCTGTAAGTTTTCAATTCTTCCAAGGTGGTATGATCTAAGGATAAGTGCTTACTCCTTTCCTGGCCTGTGCTCTGGTCTGTGAGTAACCACAAACACTCTTTTCTGCCCTGGAATTGTGAGGACAGTCCCCCCATCCACTGAAGTAGCAAGTTCTGGTGTGCTACTTCTCCTTGCCGTGGGACTGACACCCAGGACTGAGACCTGGATCCAAGTATGGGCAAAACAACAGAGTCCTGCCTCAGGGCTAGCAAAAAGATCCCTGTAATCTTCTGACTAGTTCAACCCTTTTTCCATCTGTGATCCCCCCCATCATTTCCCTTTGAGATTATTAACTTTTTGTTTCTCTATACAAATTTTGTTATTTTCTTCTAGCTCTATAAAATTATCATTTGGTAGTTTTCTCTGGTACTAAGTAAATTCAATTAGGTAGTATTGTTATTTATGTTACATTAGAATGGTCCACCATGTGCAATTGTGTCCTCGATTTTAGGTCTATCTTTCTTTATATTTATCAGTAGTGTTTTTAGTTGTATTTGTACAGTTCTTTTCTATGCTGTAGTAGGTAGACTCACATATATTTTATGTATTTGTATTTATTTAAATGGAATTTTTCTATCTCTTCCTAATGAATTTTGTTGGTACCAGGCAGAAAAGTTGATGATTTGTTTTAGCTGCTGTTACTTTGCTGACGCTATTGTTTCAATTATATTTTAGGTGACTTTCCAAGATTCTTTAAATAGACCATGATATCAATCTATAAAAAATAATGTTTGACTCCTCTTTTTCTATGGTTATTCACTTCATTTATTTTTCTCCCTCTATTGCTTTAGCTATTTTATGCCACAGAATAGTAGTAAAAGTGGTGATAATGAAATTACTGTATCTTCATTACATATAATGTTATTTCGCGATAGAAACTATTTACAATATTAAGAAAACATCCATTTAGTCCCATGATTTTTATTGTTTTTTTACAAATATAGAAATACGTGTTATATAACTTAAGCTTTTTTTCTTCATCTATTGAAATAATCACCTGGCTTTTACTATTCTTGTTATTAGTCTGACTTATTGTTTAGTTTTTCTAATACTGAATCAACCCTGCACTCCTGGTAAAAATCCAAACTGACATATGTATATAATCTTTTTAGTAAATTGAATCCTCCTCTTTGTCTGCTGTATGAGTATCTCAAGTAACCTTCATCCTGAGGCCCTCTGCTCCCCATTGGTGACCTACCCAGCACCATTTTAGGAAGGATTCTAGCAATGATTCACTTTATTGCTAGACACTTTCAGGGATCTTATTCCTTCTCCTTGCATGCAACATTATCCTTGGGTGGATATCCTTCCTATCCCTTACCCTGCTTTCCAGTTCTCTTTTATATGTTGTCTTCCTCCCATTGAACTGTAAGCTTCTGAAGAAAGAGGATTATGCTTGCTTCTATTTGTGTCCTTAGTGTTTATCTTAGTGCCTGGCACACAAATCCTTAATAAATGCTTTTCCTATCTATTATTTATCAATCAATTACTCTACCAGTCTATCTATAGCATCTGCAAATTTTTAAAAATAGTTTTTCAATGATATTCATAGGGAATATTGGTCTATAGTTTTCTTACTCTGAATCATCTTTTAATGGTTTTATTATCAAGACCCTCTTTGTATTATGGAAGGAATTTGGTAGAATTCCCTCATTTCCTCATTTTGTAAGTAATCTATGTGATATGGGAATTGTTCTTTAAATGTTAATAGAATTAATTTTTAAGTCTGTTGACTAATTCTTTTTCCTTTAGGAGTTCATTTATGTAGTTTGTTCAATTTCTTTTTCTGAGATGGGGTTTTTTAAGTACTTTATTTTTATTCTATCATTACAATATTCTGCTGGAGAATCTGTTTGACACTGTAATTCCTCCTTTTTCCCATAGAGGAGGAATTACAGTGTCAAGCAGACTCTCCAGCAGATTATTGTAATAGTTGAAATAAGAAGAGATGAGAGCCTACAACCAGAGCATTGGCAGTGTCAGAAGAGAGAAGGAGAAGTATATGAGAGACATTATGAAGGTAAAATCATTAGGACTTGGCAAAAAATTGAATATGAGGGGTGAGAGAAAATGAGAAGCTGAGGATGATATCTAGTTTGCAGGGCTAGATAACTGGGAGGAGGATGGTGCCCTAAACAGTAATAGAGAATTTAGGAAGAGGATAGTGTTTGAGACTGGGGTGGGTATATGAGTTCAGTTTTGAACATGTTGAATTAAATTTGATTGAGATATCCAATTTGAAGTTGGACAATATAAGTCTGTGGGTCAGATAAGAGATTAGGGCTAGATATGTAGATTTGAGATTCATCAGCAGAGAAATTATAATTAGAACTACATAGGCTGATGAAATGAAAATGAAAGGGTATCTAGAGAGAAAATAAGAGGGCCCAGGACAGAGCTATGTGGGAGATTCATGGTTAAGGAGTATGAACTGGATGAAGATCTAGCAAAGGACACTGAGGAGTGATCAAATAGGAGATTAACCAGGAGGGAGTAGTTTCATGAAAAATTAGAGAGAAGAGAATATCAAGGAGAAGAGGGTATCAGAGTCTGCAAAGAAGTCAAGAAGGATGAGGATTGAGAAAAGACCCTTATATTCTGCCGTCAAAAGATCATTAGTAACTTTAGAGAGAGCAATTTCAGTTGAATCATGAGATTAGAAGTTGAAATTCAGAGAATTAAGAGAGTGAGAAGAAAGGAAGTGGAGGACCCGCTTTTTTATTTTAAATATTTTATTTTTCTAATTACATGTGAAAATAAAATAATTTTTAACATTTGTTTTTCTTTTAAATTTTGAGTTCCAAATTATTTTCTTTCATCTTTCTCTTCCCTCGTCATTGAGAAGGTAATTTTATGTAGGTTATGCAGGTGCAGTCATGAAAACATTTCTATATGAGTTATGCTGTGAAAGAAAACACAGACTCCCCCCTGAAAAAAACAAGAAAAATAAAATTTTTTAAAAATAACTTTCTAGAATTTTTAACACCTCTGGTGTGAGAGCTTGGTGACCCCTTTTAAGGGCTTCTCATCCACCTTTCATACAACCTTACCTATGGCTCCAAGAAATCATGCAGTGGTCACAGCCAGTTAAGAACCATTTCAGCAGATAGGCTAAACCAGGCTGAAAGTAAGTGACAGGCCCCAAACTTGTCAGTGACTTAGAGGGATGTCAACCCCAAGCTTGCAAAGACTTCCCCCAGCAGAATGGGTAGATGATAAGTTATTTAAATTCTTTGTTTCTTGTTCTATTAATCAGGTGGTTAGAGAGGGATTAGAGGCAAAGAGACCCTCCAAAAAGCTATTGTAATAGTCTAGGTAGGAAGAGATGAGGGCCTACACCAGAATGTTCGCAGTGTCAGAAGAGAGAAGGGGAAGTATACAAGAGATGTTCTGCATTCAGATTCCATCAATTCTTTCTCTGGAGGTGGATAGCATTTTTAATTATGAGCCCTTGGAAGTTGTCTTGGATTGTTGTATTACTGAGAATAGCTAAGCCATTCACAATTGATCATTGTAAAATATTGCTATTCCTGTGTACCATGTTCTTCTGGTTCTGCTCACTTCATTTTGCATCAGTTCATGTTAGTCTTTCCAGGTTTTTCTGAAAGAATCCTACTCATCATTCCTTATAGCACAATAGTATGCCATCATATTCATATACTACAACTTGTCCAGCCATTCCACAATTGATTGGCATCCCACAATTTCTTATTCTTTGCCACCACAAAAAGAGCTGCTAACAATTTTTATCCATATGGGTCCTTCTCTCTCTCTCTCTCTCTCTCTCTCTCTCTCTCTCTCTCTCTCTCTCCCCCTCTTTTGGATGCAGACCTAGTCATGATTGTTCATTCTTTGTTTTAAAGAGGTCCAATGACAACACAGAATGGTGTCTTGTGTGTGAGTTGGATTTAAATGAGGTAGAATTGCAATCATCAGCCTCTCTCTTCCAGACTCCTTGAAGTCCAATGGTGAGACAAAAATCAAGATGAGTGATAAGGGCCTGGGATGCAGTGGATGACCTTGGCATCCTCAATGTCTGACCAAGCTATGAGAGCACAACAATGTCTGCTTCAACTGCCTTCAGGACCATTGGAACAAATTGTTCTCATCCACCCATTCTTCCAGGGGAAGTCTTCACATGCTTGGAGTTGACATCCCTCTAACTCACTGATTGTTTTGAGCCCTGTCCCCTATCCTCAGCCTAATTTAGCCCATCTGCTGAGGTGGTTTTATGAGGGTATGGCCACCATACAAGTTATAGCTTCTTGGAGCCACAGGTGAGAATTCGATGAAAGGTCCCCTTAAAAGGGGTCAGCAAGCTCTCACACCAGAGATGCTAATCCTTCCTAAACATCCGTACACCCTTAATACTTTTTATGTAACTATTATATACATTTTAGAGTGGAAGCCTCAGGGGGGGGGTAAATTTAAAAAGTAATAGTCCTCCCTGAATACCACATACACCCCCTTGTAGTAGCATTGCTGGGTCAAAGAGTATGAACAATTTACCTTTCTCTATACATTTGAGAAATGAGGCTTTTATCAGAGAAGCTTGTCAAAATTTTTCACAGTTATGTTTACTGTACATTTCCCTCCATCCTGTTTTCCCCTAGTTATCCTGCTCTCTTTCTCCTTTCATCCTGTTCATCCTCAAAAGTGTTTTGCTTCTGACCCACCACCTCACCCAATTCACAATTTTCTTCTATAAGTACCTCCTTCCCTTCTCCCTTCTCCCTTCTCCCTTCTCCCTCCTACCTTCTTACAGTGTAAAATAGATCGATGTACCTGACTAATTGTGTATGTTATTCCCTCTTTGAAGCTATTCTCTAGTGAGAATAAATGTTGTCACACACTCCTCCTCCATCTTCCCTTCCATTGTAATAACTCTTTCTTGCCTCCCTTACATGGGTTAAATTGCCCCATTCTATCTCTGTCTTCCCCCTCTTCCAGTGCATCCCTCTCTCACTCCTTAATTTTATTGTTATAACTATAATCTCATCATATTCAACTCACACTCAGGCCCTATGTCTATGTATATTCCTCCTAACTTCCCTAATAATGATAAAGTTCTTAGGAGTTAAATGTAGGAATGTTAACAGTTTATCCTTATTGAATCCTCTTATGATTTCCCTTTCCTATTTACTATTTTATGCTTCTATTGATTCTGGTTGTGGTCTTTTCATCAGGAATGTTTGAAAATCCTTTATTTCATTGAACATTCATTTTTCCCCAGAAGGATTATACTCAGTTTTGCTGGGTAGGTGATTCTTCATTATAATTCTAGCTCCTTTCCCTCTGGAATATCATATTCTAAACCTGGCCCCCCACTTTAATCCTTTAATGTAGACACTACAAAATCTCATTATCCTGACTGTGGATCTACAATGTTTGAATTGTTTCTTTCTGGCTGCTTACAATATTTTCTCTTTGACCTGGGAGCTCTGGAGTTTGGTTGTGACATTCCTTGAAGTTTTCATTTTGGGATCTCTTTCAGGAGGTGATTGGTGGATTTTTTTTCCAATTTTTATTTACCCTCTGATTCTAGACTATCAGGACAGTTTGATGATGTCTTGAAAGATGATTGTCTAGTCCCCTTTTGATAATGGCTTTCAGAGAATCTTGTAATTCTTAAATTATCTCTCCTGGAACTATTTTCGAGATCAGTTGTTTTTCCAATGAGATATTTCACATTTTCACCTTTTTTCATTTTTTTTTGATGTTTTTTACTGTTTCTTGATGTCTCGTGGAATCATTAGCTGCCACATGTCCAATTCTATTTTTCACTCAGTACTTTATTTTTTCCCAAATTACACGGAAAAAACAATTTTTAACATTTAGTTTTAGGATTTTTATTTCCAAATTCTCTCCCTCCATCCCCATCCCGCTCATTGAGAAGGCAAGCAATTTGATGTAGGTTATACTTGTGTAGTCATACAAAACATATTTCCATATTAGCCATTTTGTAAAATAAAATGTAGAAAAAAAACAAGAAAAATAAACTTCAAAAAGTATGCTTAAATCTGTATTTAGGCTCCATTCCTTCTTTCCCTGGGAATGGATAGCATTTTTCATCATAAATCCTTCAGAGTTCTCTTAGATCATATTGCTGAGACACACAGTTGATCATCTTACAATATTCCTATGACTGTGTATGACGTTCCCTTGGTTCTACTCATTTCACTTTGAACCAGTTCACGCAAGTCTTGCCAAGTTTTTCTAAGAGCATCCTGCACATCATTTTTTATAGCACGATAGTATTCCCATACAGTCATATTTCACAACTTGTCCTTGATAGGCATCTTCTCAATTTCCAATTCTTTGCCACCAGAAAATAGCTGCTATAAGTATTTTTGTACATATAGGTCCTTTTCCTTCTGTTTTTTATCTCTTTGGGATATGGTCCTAGCAGTGGTATTGCTGGGTCACAGGTTATGCATGATTTTATAGCCTTTTGGGCACAGTTCCAAATTACTTTCCAGAATTGTGGGACGGGTTTACAACTCCATCAACAATGCATTAGCGTCTCAATTTCCCCACGGCCACCTCCAACATTGGTCATCTTCCTTTTCTGTCCTATTAGCCAATTGTTTTGAATTGAATTGTTTCAATTTGCTTTTCTCCAATCAATAGTTTTAGAGCATGTTTTCACATGACTATAAATACTTTTAATTATGGCATCTGAAAATTGACTGTTCATATCTTTTGATCATTTATCAACTGGAAATGGCTTTTATTTTATAAATTTGCCTCAGTTCTCTATATATCTGAGAATGAGGCCTTATCAGAGATATTTGCTTCAAAAACTTTTCCACAGTTATGATTGCTGTATTTATTCCATTTTCTCTCTCCTTTCACCCTGTCCTTCCTCAAGAGTGTTTTGCTTCTGACTACCACCACTTCCCCCAATCTGCCCTCCCTTCTATTAACAACCTCCTTCTCTTAGCCCCCTCACTTCCTACTTTCCTCTAGGGTAAGATATATTTCTATAACCCCAATTAAGTGTTATGTATTCTCTCTTTGAGCCAATTCTAATGAGAGTAGGGTTCAAGCATTTTTCACCACCTCCTTCACCTTCCCTATCCTCATCCTCCACTGTGAAAGCTTTTATTGGCTCTTTTAGGTGAGATAATTTACTCCATTCTACCTCTCCCTTTGCCTTTCTCCAAGTGAGCTCTTTCTCACCTCTTAAATTTATTTTTTAGATATCATCCCATCATATTCAACTCACACCTATACCTTCTGTCAATATATACTACTTTTAACTGCCCTAATTATAAGAAAGTTCTTATGAGTTACAAGTATCATCATCTCATGTAGGAATATAAATGGTTTAACCTTAATGAATTCCTTATGATTTCTCCTTCAAGTTTAGCTTTTTATGCTTCTCTTGAGTCTTGTTTTTGAAAGTCAGATTTTCTATTCAGCTCAGGTCTTTTCATCAGGAATGCTTGAAAGTCCTCTATTTCATTGAATATCCATTTTCCCCTGAAGGATTATACTCAGTGTTTCTGGGCAGGTGATTCTTGGTTGCAATGCTAGCTCCTTTGCCCTCTCAATATCATATTCTAAGTCCTCTGATCATTTAATGTAGAAGCTGTTAAATCTTTTCTTATCTGGACTGTGGCTGTGAATGTGAATTATTTCTTTCTGGCTGCTTGTAATATTTTCTCTTTTATCTGGGAACTCTGGAATTTGGCTAGAATATTCCTGGCAGTTTTCATTTTGGCATCTCTTTCAGGAGATAAGTGGATTCTTTCAATTTCTATTTTACCAGCTGGTTCTAGAACATCAGGAAGTTTTCCTTGATAATTTCTTGAAAGATGATATGTAGGCTCTTTTTTGATCATGACTTTGAAATAGTTCAATAATTTTTAAACAATCTCTCCTGGATCTATTTTCCAGGTCAGTTGTTTTTCCAATATTTTCACATGTCTTCTATTTTTTTCATTCTTTTTGTTTTGTTTTGTTTTATTGTTTCTTGATGTCTCACAGAGTCAAATTTTCACTTGCTCCATTCTAATTTTTAAGGAATTATTTTCTTCAGTGAGCTTTTGTATCTCCTTTTCCATTTGTCCAGTTTTACTTTTTAAGGAGTTCTTTTCTTCTGTAAATTTTTGTGCCTCTTTTTTCCAGTGGGCTATTCTGTTCTTCACTGAATTTTTGTATATCTTTTTCCATTTGGCCAATTCTGCTTTTCAAGGCATTCTTCCCTTCATTGGATTTTTATACCTCTTTTACCATTTGGTCTATTCTATTTTTGAAGTGTTATTTTCTTTAGTATTTTCTTTGTGCCTCCTTTATCGAGCTGTTGACTCTTTTTTTTCATGATTTTCTTGTATCACTCTCTTTTTTTCTATTTAATTTTTCCTCTACTTCTCTTATTTGATTTAAAAATCCTTTTAAAGCTCTTCCATGACCTGGACCAATTCACATTTTTCTTCAAGGCTTTGGATTTAGGGATTTTCATTTTGTTGTCTTCTTTTGAGTGTGTGTTTTGATCTTCCTTGTCACCATTGTAACTTTCTATAGTTAAAACTTTTTTGTTTGCTCATTTTTCCAGCCTATTTCTTGACTTTTAACTTTGATAAAGTGGGACTTTGCTTGCAGGGTGGAAGATGCACTGCCCCAAACTTCAGGGATTTGTGCAGCTGTTTTTAGAGATACTTCTAGAGACCTAGACATTTTCTGTTCTTCCAAGGTGGTGTGATCTAAGGAAAGGTGTGTTTACTATACCCCTGGCTGATGCTATGGTCAGTGAGTGGTCACAAGAATTCTTTTTCTGCCATGAAAGTATGACCAGGTTCCCTGTTCCATTGCAGCCACAAGTTTTGGTGTGCTATTTCTCCTACTTACCCTTGGACAGCCACCTAGGACTACAACCCAGATTTGAATATGGACAAAGCAATGGAGTCTTGTTCCCAGTGCTAGCAAGAGGATTCCTGGTATCTCCTAACCATTTTTTCAACTCCCTTACTGTCTGAAGGCTGAGAATCCTGGAAGCAACCACTGCTGCTACTAATTCAATCTCTCTCAAACTTGTTATGTTTGCTGCGGCCAGGTCTGCACTGGCAGTCTGCACTGGACTGTGTTCCACTCTCACCTTGTTGTAACTGACTTTTCCTGCCAATGTTCTAAGCTGTCTTGGGCTGGAAAGTTGTTTCACCCCAACCTTTTTTGAGTTCTACTGCTTCAGAGTTTGCTTTGAGGCATTATTTAAAGTTGTTGGGAGAGGTTTGAAAGAGAGCTCAGGTAAGTCCCTGCCTTTTCTCAGCCATCTTGGCTCCACCTCCGCTAATTTTTAAAGAATCATTTTCTTCACTGAGCTTTTTACTACCTTTTCCCTTTGGACAATTCTGCTTTCTAAGGAGTTTTTTTTTTTTTTAACAAAAACTGATGATATATGAAGGCGTAAAAACTCACAAAAAGAAAAGTAGAAAGGTTAAAAAATCTTTTACTGACTACAATGCAATAAAATTATATTGAATAAAGAGCCTGAATTTACTCTTACCACACACACTAACTATGTGGTATTGGACAAGTCACTTAACCTTTTTTGCCTCAGTTTCTTCATCTGTAAATGATGATGATAATAGCAACACTTGCTTCCTACGGTTATTGTAAGGATAAAAAGATACAATATTTGTTGTGTTTTTTGACTAAATAATATTTCATCTTTTCCAATTACATGCAAAGACAGCCCCCAACACTCACCTTTATAAGATTTTTGAGTTCGAAACTTTTCTCCCTCCCTCTCTCACCCCCCTCAACATAGCAAGCACTCCGATGTAGACTACATGTATATTTAACATATTTCCACATCAGTCATGTCATGAAAGAAAAATCAGAACAAAAGGGAAAAACCTTGAGAAAGAAAAATCAAGAAAGAAAGAGAAAATAGTATGCTTCTATCTGCAGACCACATAGTTCTTTCCCTATATGTGGATAAAATTTTCCCTCATGAGTCTTTTGGAATTGTCTTACATTGTTGCATTGCTCAGAAGACCTAAGTTATAGTTGATCACCACAATGTCGCTGTTACTGTACACAGTGTTCTTCTGGTTCTTCTCACTTCCCTCAGCATCAGTTCATGTAAGTCTTTCCAAGGCTTTCTGAAATCTGCCTGTTCATCATTTCTTACAGCACAATAGTATTCCATTACATTCATATACTACAATTTGTTCAGCCATTCCCAAATTAATGGGCATCCCTCAATTTCTAATTCTTTGCCACCAGAAAAAGAACTTCTATAAATATTTTTGTGTACATGTGGGTTCTTTCCCTTTTTATGATCTATTGGGATAGTAGTAATATTGCTGGATCAAAGGGTATGCATAGTTTATAGCACTTTGGTCATAGTTCCAAATTGCTCTCCAGAATAGTTGGATCAGTTCACAGCTCCACCAACAATGTTTTTTTCAGTCAATTTTTGTTCTTCCTTTTCTAAGCTGATGACTCTCTTGCATACTTCTCATTTTTTTCCTAATTTTTTCTTCTAACCTCCATTATTTGACCTTTAAAATCCTTTTTGAGTTCTTCCAGAAGTATTTCTGGGCTTGAGACCCAATTCATATTCCACTCTGAGGTTTCAAATGTAGGTATATTGACAGTCTTATCCTTTTCTGAGTTTGTGTTTTGATCTTTCCTGTCGCCATAGAAACTTTCCTTTATCAGTGTTGCTTTTTACTTCTTGCTAATTTTTTTGCCTATTCCATGGCTTTTAAAGTTGAGCTCTCTTCCTGAGGCATAGGGGGCACTGACCCAACTTACTTTGCTGGGGACCAGGGTAATGGTCACTGGCTTTGTGCACTGGGGGCCTCAGGTACTAGCGGCTTGCTCACATGCTGAGACCACCCAGCCTAGTCCTTGCCTGTCGTTGCCTGGTTTCTGGGGCTGGCAACTTACCTTCTGTGCTGGAGCTGGGGCTGGAGCTGGCCTGCTGTGCCACTGGCTTCCTGAACCCTACCTTTGAGGCCTTGGTTGCTGATCTTTGCTATGATTTTAGAAAGTAAAAAAAACAGTTTACAAAAATGAAGATCCAATACAATTAAAATATAAAAGGAAACTATTTTGCCAACATGCATGCCAAGAAAATCACTTAAAAGAAATGAAAAAATATGTACTAAAATGCAAATATCCAGAATAACTGAATAGCAGAAAAAGCAATGCAGTAAGCCACAAATAAATTTCCAAAGGGGAGAAAATCCAAGAAGATGGATTTAGAATTGAATTCTATCAAATTATTCAAAAAGAGATTTGCAAAAATAGGAAAAAGAGATTCTTCCACACACTTTCTACCATACAAAATGGACTTGAAATCTAAACCAAAGAGAAAAAAGGAAAGACCAATATCCATCATAAACATTGAAATAATAATTTAATAATTACATTATTAGCAAAGAGATTGTTGTCAAAGTATTTAAAAAGATTAATACTATGATTGTGTTTTATTTATATCAGAAATTCAGGGTTTGTTCAATATAGAAAAATTTATAAACATAATTCATGACACTAATAATAAAAATAATAAAACCACAAGATTATATCATAGATGCTGAAAAGATATTCAAAAACACAACACCAATTTCTATTAAAACTCTAGAATAGACAGGAAAAATATACCTTTCTTTAATATGTTAAATGATATTTACCTAAAGTTAAGAGCCAGAGTAATATTAATCCAGAAGTGTTAGAGACCCTTCCATTAAGATTAGGGGTAAAACAATGTTGTCCATTTTCACAATTACTATTGAAAATAGGACTAGAAATTTAGATATAGCAATAAAACAAGGGAAAGGAGTCAAAGGAATAATCTTGTAAGGGGCACAGTGGGGGAACCACTTACTTTTTGCAGCTAATATGAGAGTTTATTAAGAGAATCCAAAAGAGTAAACTAAAAATAATGACAGAATGTATGAAATATTTGAACATCTACATCCAAGACACACCTGTTAACTGTGGATTGTAACTGCAAAACACTTTTTATAGAAATAGACAGAAATAAGTAATTGAAGAAATATTAAGTGTTCATGATTAGGCTGTGCCAATACTCATTTATTGTCATAAAATCAAATTATTAAAGGGATAATTCATAGAATTAGTAAAAGAAATAAAATTCACAAGGAGAAGTTTATGGTAAAGAAATAAAGGATATAATGAAAAAGAAAAGTGTGAAGGAAGGGTACTTTGCAATACCAGATTTCAAATAATATTACAAAGCTATAATAATTTACATGTATTTAGTATTTATTTAAACATAGAAAAGTTCATCAGTAGGAATGGATTAGGTACACAACATAGAGAAGAAAACAAATATACCAGCTCGGTGTTCAATAAACCCAAAGAACCTCCATTGCTGGTATACAATTCAACACTATTCAATAAAAATTTGTCAAAATTTGGGAAAACTGGAAAGTAGTCTGGGCAACAGTTAGGTTTGACACCTCACATAATATATACTAAGATAACCTCTAAATGGATGTATAAATTGAATATAAAAGCTCATATCATAAACAAATTAGAAGAGCAAGGAAGGAAGGACGTATATTTTACAACAATGGATAGGAGACAAGTTCATGAACAACCAAGGGAAAGAAAACAGGACAGAGATGTATTGGACAATTTTGATGACTTATAGTCATAAGGTTTTGGACAAACAAAATTAAAGCAGTTACTGGTAGAAAGAGAACCACTTAACTGAGAAAAAAGTCTTTGAAGCAGTTTCTCTGATAAAGATCTAAGATCTAAGATTTTATGTATGTGGATATGTATGTGTGTGTATATATGTATATGTGCATGTATACACATATACACACATATGCACACACACAAACATGTGGACATACACACACACTAATTCACACAGACAGGAACAAGAGCTATTCCCCACCGGACTAAATGGTCAAAGGATATGAAGCAAAGGATATGAAAAAGCAGTTTTCCAAAGAAGGTAATCCAGCTATGAAAATTGCTACAAATCATTAATAATTATAAAAATGGTTGAAATAAAATAACTATGAGGTTCCTGTCTCACACCTGTCAGATTGGTAAAGATGAAAATGGACAAATGGTGATTGTTTGAAGGCTGTGAGAAAATATGGGCCATGGAGCTATGAATTGGTCTACTCTTTCTGGAAAGCAACATGGAACTGTACCCCCCAATTCACTGAACTATCTATATCCTTTGACCCAGCAATATCATTACTACCATATGACCTAAAGAGAAAGAGGAAAGGGCCCATATGTACAAAAGTAGTTATAGCCACTTTTTGTATTGGCAATGAACTAGAATATAAGACATGCCTATTAGCTGGGGAATTATCGAACCAATTATGATATGTGACTGTAATAGACTAATATTGAATGATAAGAAATTATGGGGGATCTTGGAAAAATATAGGAAGTTTTGTTTTAACTGATGCAGAATAAAATGAGCAGAACCAGAAGATATTCATTAATGACAACACAGTACAGAAAAACAACTTTGAAACAGGTAAGAACTCTGATGAATGAATTATGAACTACATATCAAAAAGACTAGCAAGTATGTTATCTACCTCATAACAGAGAGGTGGACTCAATATATGAATAAACCATACAGTTTGTGGACATAGTTAATTAAGGGATTTGTTTTGCTTCATATCCTATTTGTTATAAGACTTTTCTTTCTTTTTAAAAAAATGAATGTGAAGTTGTCTGTGAGATGGGGATTAGGAATATGGTTTCTCTTCCCTCTTCCTTAAAGAAAAAAGAACAGAAGGAATCATAGAAGAGAAAGAGAGCTTTGAAATTTACATGTTGAATTTATTATATACTCAAAAGCAAGCTTTACACAACGGATATTACAGTTTCATATATAAGCCTCTCTTATTCTGTATATGATAAAGATTATTTTATTTGGTGTTTAAGTTCACAACAAAAATAAAATTAATGAAAAATTAAAAAAAATACATTGATAATAAAAGCCCAGTTTGAATTCGTGAGACCCTTTTATCAGACTATAATCATATGGAACTAGCATAATACCCCTTACCAATTCAACTTCCATCCTCTTATTAAGGATTTTTTCAAGTGCCGAGAACCTGTGAAAGAGAGCCTTTAAACAACCATGTACATTTTTCTAATTATATATATACATCTATTTTAATTAGGCCAAAGGATACTCTGGAAGGGAATGATGACTACGTACAACCTACCTCTTAGCATAAATCCTTTTCACATCAAAATTTACTTGATAATATTCTCAGCCCCCAAATTTCCAAATAAATCTTTCCTTTGATTTGACTCTGCACACACACCTGATTGGGAAGTCTTTTCCCATATGTGGAATCTGCCCCAATGACACTCTTGTCATCCAATAATACTAATCATCCTGCCCCTCTGTGTAATTTTCCTCCAAATGTCTTCCCAGTTGATGGCTCTGATCCTCAAGATTGACCGTCATCTAATCTCAACACTCCTCAGCCATAGGCTATAATCAATTTGTGCCCTTTTGAGCCCTCCTCTTTCTCAAAGGGAACAGAGGAAAAAGCCTATAAATTCCATTGCTACAAGAAACTGTACTGCTACTCTGTAGTTTGGCCCTGCAGAGATGGATACATTTTTGAAGCAAATTTTTCTCTTTTTAATACATTTAATACATTCAATCTTTTATTTTATTTTTTACACTTAGATGTAATGATAGTTTTCAACATTTACTTTATAAGATTTCCAAATTTTTCTCCCTCCCTCCCCAATCCCCCTCTGCAAGACAGCAAGCAAGCTGATACAGGTTATACATATACAATCATATCAAATACATTTACACATTACTCATGCTGTGAAAGAAGAATCATAACAAAAGGGAAAAACAATGAGAAAGAAAAAAACCCAAAAAGTGAAAAGAGTATGCTTCAGTATGATTCAGACTCCATAGTTCTTTCTCTAGATGTGGATAGCATTTTCATTCATGAATCTTTTGGAATTGTCTTGAATAGTTAAATTTGTCATAGTTGATCATCGCACAATGTTGCCGTTACTGTGTACAATGTTCTCCTGGTTCTGCTCACTTGAGTTAGCATCAGTTCATGTAAGTCTTTCCAGGTTTTTCTGAAATCCACCTACTCTTCATATCTTAAAGCACAATTGTATTCCATTACATTCATACACCACAACTTGTTCAGGCCATTCCCTAGTTGATGGCATCCTTCCAATCTCCAATTCTTGCCACAAAAAAAGAACTTCTGTAAAAGTTTTGTACATGTGGATCCTTTTCACTTTTCCGTGATCTGTTTGGGATACACACCTAGTACTAATATTGCTGGATCAAAGGCTATGCATAGTTTTATAGCGCTTTGGGCATAGTTCCAAATTGCTCTTCAGAAGAGTGGATCAGTTCACAACTCCACACATAATGCATTAAATAATGCACATATTCTCCAACATTTATTATTTTCCTTTTTTGTCATACTAGCCAAGTAAGCTAGGTGTGAGGTGCTACCTCAGAGTTCTTTTAATTTGCAATTCTCTAATCAATAGTGATATAGAACATTTTTATATGACTATAGATACCTTTAATTTCTTCATTGGAAAATTGCCTGTTCAGATTTTCTGACCATTTATTTATGGGGAATGGCTTATATTCTTATAAATATGACTCAGTTTTCTAAATATTTAGCAATGAATGCCTGTATCTGAAAACACTGGCTGTAAAAAAAATATTTCCCAGATTTATGCTTTCCTTCTAATCTTGGTTGCATTGTCCTATTTTGTGCAAAACCTTCTTAATTTAATGAATCAAGATATCATTTTGCATTTCATAGTGTTCTCTATCTCTGTTTGGTCATAAATTGTTCCCTTCTCCATAGATATGACAGGTAAACTATTCTTTGCTCTCCTAATATGCTTATGGTATCATCTTTTATGTGTAAAATATGTACCCATTTTGACCTTTTTTGGTATAGAGTATGAGATGTTGGTCTATGAGTAGTTTCTGCCATACTATTTTCCAGTTTTCCCAGCAGTTCTTGTCAAATAGTGATTTCTTTATACCAGAAAGCTGGAGTCCTGGGGTTTATCAAATGGGAGTTACTATAGCAATTTATTACTGTGTCTTGTGTTACCTACCCTATTCCACCGATCCACCACTTTATTGCTTAGCCATTACCAAATAGTTTTGATGATTGCTACTCAATAATATAGTTTTATGGGTGGCATGGTAAGGCCACTTTTTTGCATTTTTTTCGTTAATTTCCATGATGTCCTTGACTTTGTTCTTCCAAATTAATTTTATTATTTTTTTCTAGCTCTATAAAATAATTTTTGGTGGTTTGATGGGTATGACACTGAATAAGTAAATTGATTTAGGTATAATTGTCATTTTATTATAGTTTCTCAGCCTACCATGAGCAATTGATATTTTTCCAATGATTTATTTAGATCTGACTTTATTCATCTGAAAAGTGTTTTGTAACTATGTTCGTATATTTCCTGGGTTTGTCTTTATTGTCTACAGTTATTTATTTTTTGTTTTTAATATATAAATTTATTTATTTTCGGTTTTCAACATTCACTTCCACAAGATTCTGAATTCAAAAGTTCTCCCCATCTTTCCCCTCTCCCACCCCATCATGCATTTTGATTACCCCTTCCTCCAACTACCCTCACTTATATTACCCCCACCCTATTTTCTTATCCCCTTCCCTTCTATTTTATTATTCCTGTAAGGCAAGATCGATTTCTCTACCCCATTGCCTCTATATTTTATTCCCAGTGCATGCAAAAACAATTTTTACCATTCATTTTAAAGCCTTGAGTTCAGCATTCTCTCACTTCCTCCTTCCCCACTCACCCTCATTGAGAAAGCAAGAAATTCCATATAGGTTATGCATGTGTAGGCATGCAAACACTTCCATAACAGTCATGTTGTGAGACTAACTCTATTACCCTCTATCCTGTCCTGCCCCCTCCATTGTTCTATTCTCTCTTTGACCTGTCCCTCCACAAAAGGGTTTGCTTCTGATTGCCCCTTCCCCCAATCTGCCATCCCTTCTATTATCTCCCCTCTCTATTCCCTTCATCTATTCACAAGGCCTTCTCCTGGAATGCTGAGGCAGTGGCTGTTCTGGGACCAGGGCTGGACTGCACTCCTTTCTCACCCAGGTCTGACAGCCCTTTCCTGCTGACCTAAGTTTGTCTTTGGTATTTGTGGGTTGAGAAGTCTGGAAATTGCCACAGCTGCCAGTGTTTCAGTCCCCTGAAGCTGCTTCCAGTCTGCATTAGCATGTTTTCTGATGGACTGCACTCCTTTCTCAGACTGGTACAAGAGACCTTTCCTGTTGACCTTTCAGGTTGTCTTGGACTGGAATCTGTTTCACTTCTGTCATTTTGTGATTTTCTGCTCTAGAATTTGTTCAGAGTCATTTTTACAGGTATTTGAAGGGATTTAGGGAAGAGCTCAAGCAAGTCTCTGCTTTTACTTTGCCATCTTTGCTCCACTCCTCCTAGTATTCTCATTAAAATATTGAACTAGAGATAACATCTGAGATTCCTTATAGCCCTAATAATTCTATAATTCAGGGTTATTATTTTGGCATGCTGGAAGAATATTTTTGTTTCAGTTCTTGTTCTAAGTTTTTCTGAAGAATGATACTGTACTTAGATACTATACTTAGTACGTGGAGTAGAGTTTAATCTGTCTTAGATCCTGTAGCACATCATAATCACCATTATGAACATAATTGATTTAGAAGGTGCTGGAAGTGGTTTGTACCAATAACTGAAAGATATTTTGTATTGCAACTATATGAAAAACCAAATAGGAATTTGGGTTTTTTTTTCCTCTTTTTCCTCAATTTGATTCAGCAATTCAATTCAACATATATTTGTCAAACTCCAGGAGATGAAAATTCATGTGGTTGATGCCAAGGCTACCTCCTAGCCTAGCTAGCCCCAGGACTCACCACTTGCTGCTTCAGAGGGACTAGCCTGAAGGTGTTTTCACAGACACCAAACCTTGGTCCTGGGATTTTTATTATGATCTTCTCCTCTTGTCCCAGAAGGAGCACTCTTCTACCCCAACTCTTGTTTATTTTTACCACTCTACCTTCACCTTGAGGTGCTATTTTGTCTTGTTTGTGGGGAAATTCTGGAGTGTTTTGGAAATTTTCTGACCTACTCCACCATCTTCCCAGAATCCCTCTCCCCAATTGTTTTTTTTAAGGAATTATTTTCTTTAGTCAATTTTGTCCTTTTTTTTCTAAGCTATTGATGTTCTCTGTATACCTCTCATTTATTTTTCCCAATTTTTCTTCTACCTCTTTCTTTGATTTTTAAAATTCTTTTTGAGATCTTCCAAGAAAGCTTTTGGGTTTGAGACCAATTCACACTCCCCTTTGAGGTTTTTGCATGTAGGCATTTTTGACATTGTTGTCTTCTTCTAAATTTATGTTTTGATCTTCCCTGTTGCCATAGTTGCTTTCTGTGGTCAGGGCCCTTTTCTTTTTCTTGCTCATTTTTTGGCCTTTTAAAGTTGAGCTGTGCTTCTGGGGCACAGGGAACAGTTTTCCAAGCTTCTTCTGCTGGGGGGGCCAGCTGCCTGGTTATTGGCTTTCTGCTTATGGCCTCAGGTGCTGGTGGCTTGCCCACTGCACTAAGGTGGCCTGGCATAGCCATACCTGTTGTGCCCTGGGTTCTGGGGCTATCAATTCACCTTCTGCACTGGGGCTGGAGGTTTCACAGCTGGCCCCTGTGCCACTGGCCTGCTGATTCAGAACACGGGCCTCAGTTGCTTATCTGTGCTGTGACTAAGAGCTTCCCACTTGCTTGCTCAGACACTGTCTGCAATGGGTTGTGCTTACCTTCTACCCAAATGAGATAGACTTTTCTTGAAATCTCTCCAAGCATTCTTAAGCATGGAAAATTGTTTCACTCTATCCTGAAACCCTTTAGAGGCTTGATTTAACATTTTTTTCTCAGGGAAACTTGAGAGAGCTCAGGCAACTTCCTGGATTTTCTATGCCATGTTGGCTCTGCCCCCCACATGCTCTCCAAAGCACATTTTTTCCTCTGCAATTGCTGTAGATTTGAAGGATAAAACTTCATTGGACAGTCTCTCCCATTATACTAACATTACCTTCAATAATGAAATACAGGGTCTCCCTAAAGTCGGGACGCATATCAAAATTGATGGCAATGGGAGTTATTGCATTGAGTTCATGTCAATCTTGCAAAGTGCATCAACCTCTGCATCACAAATGATGGAAATCATGTTGAAGATGTTATTTGTTAATATTCCAATTAAATAAAATGTTAAAAAATTCATTCATTTCATTTCTTGAAAATATGCATTTTTGCCTACGTGTCCAGACCCTGTAATTTTGTTTTGGTATTTTTCATGTATTCTCATTTGGCTTATGGTTCACAATCAATTCAGTTCTGCATATTAGTAGGCTGCTTTAGAATAATGTTTCTTGACAATTCTAGAAAAATTATGTGAAACATTAATGTAATATGAAGAATGCTCATCGTGAGTCCATGTTACTGTTTCAACAATCTGGCTAGCAGCTTCTGTAGGGGTATAAGATTCACCCACAGCCAGCACCCAGAAAGCTGCCAACAGCACAGGTTCTTCTGATCTGCTTAATTAAGGAAAGCAAGGTGAAGGGGTTGACAAGCTTACTTTTAATTCAGCATTCAAATATCATTCAGTTAGTTCAGGGGACAAAATCCAGCACCCTGAACTTCAAAACAAAATGCAAACAAATTAACAAACCATCAACAGACTTTGTCTGATTTCAAATCCTAACACAGTTACCAGAGTTCAACAGTTTCAGCATCCGGGTTTACAAGCTGGAGGCTCCTTAGGCTACAGCCTGCCCGGAGTCATCTCATCAATACCATCTCCAGAGCTCCCGCCACAAATGGCTCTGTCCTCCCTTCCTTATAGGGCTTCAGACATCAAACGTCATCTGAATCTTGGCCCCTCCCCTTAGGACCCTGGGAGGTTCACATCCACATGGATTATGTTAACACTTAATGGGGTTTGGGCCCAGGGCTTAGCACCTAGTAAAGCTCACTGAGATAAATTGAGTCACTCAAAGAAAACAAGCCATTCTGGTTACAGTTACACTAGATTGGAAGTTCTCTGAAGGTATCAATTATGCCTTTTGTATGTTACAGGATCTATCACTGAAGGAAAGTCCAGAGGTTATCTTTATGTACCTTTTCCTCTAGATAGGATTACCTTCAAACCATTCTAGATAGACAGCTTTCACCCAATTCTCACCATGATTCTTGATATGATGGAAAGAAAAATCCATTCATCAATTGTGTCAGTATTGACAGAAATATTTGTAAAGTAAATTCTACGTGCAAGGCATTAATGTAAAATGCATGGTAGCATAATAAGTCTACACGTATTAGAATTCATTAGGAAGACTTCTGAGTCATGTCACCGGCAAGCCACTTTCTCTAAACCTCTTTGATTCTTCAGATTTCAAAAGGAATTTTTCCAGATATAGAGTAATTACAGCTGAATGCACAGGACGAAGAAGACAGAACTCATTAGAAGCCTCAAAGTGTCTTTCACCTCAAAGAAGTGAGGGAAGAGGGGGAAAAGAGGAGGTGTGGAAAGTTCTATGAAAATTGAGAAGAGTTAAGTTCAGTGTCACTTATTTTAGAGTTCATCATTACATCTCCCATCTCTGTATCCACAACCTATGGACAATATGTGGTCAAGGAAACTAACACTGCACACCAACACTGCCCTCATATTCTTTTCTTTCTTGTGATTTCTTCAAGCTGTTCTCCTTCAAGGAAGCTGTACCTTTTTGTGGCTTAACTCTCAATGGTCAAAGCTGGCTCTTTCTGAACTCACAGAAGTCACATTCTTCAGAGTTTGTCCTCATACCCCTGGCACTCTACATAGCTCTTCTGTAAGATGTTGAGGAGTCTTCTATCTCAAGAGCTGTTTTTGTTCTTCCATATATGGTAGGTTGTACAGTGGTTAGGTCATTCGGCCTAGAGTCAGAAAGATCAGAGTTTGAATTTGACTTCAGATACTTACTGTTTAACTTTTGTATACCTCTGTTTCCTCCACTATAAAATGGGGTAGTAATAGCACCTACCTTACAGAGTTGTTGGGAAACAATATTTGCAAAGAGAGTAGCACAGTGCAGCAAATAGAAGGTGCTGAATAAATGCTTGTTCAGTTCCCTCTTGGCACCCTCCCACCCACCCACCCCCACTTCTCTTCTTTTTCCTTCTTTCCTCTCCTCCTTTTCTTTTCTTGACTTCTAGGTCTCATGTTCCTTAGAGCAGTTTTTGGCTTGACTGGCTTCTCAGGTCTCAGCTTTTGAAAGGCTACCAGGGGATGTGGTTTATTTTTAACTAAACAATGGCAAGGCAGCTTCTAATTGCTTCTATTGTGATTAGAGAACTCCATACTTCACAGTACATACTTCAGAGTAAACACATCTTTACACTTTTTTAAAAGCCTGTAACAGTTATTTTCTAGGTTACCAGCCATTACCTTCTGTGATTTCATCATCTGGTCTGGGGAGAAATGACCTGATAAAGGATGTCTCACTCAACTCCCTTAAATTATTAAAGAAATGGTGCTTGAACATTTAGGTAGAGAAACAAAGACCACAAAAACCTAGCATGGCTTCATTAAGTGTAACCATTAAAGACTGACCTTATTTCTTATTTTTATATACATAGTAAGTAAACTAGTAGATCCAGTGTCAATAGCGTAAAGTTTAGCAAAGTATTTAAAATAGAAGATTCTCATACAATCCTTGTGGAAATATGGAGATACATGAGCTAGACATGGCCAGACTCAAAAAAGTTACATTAGCAATTCCATGTAAACTTGGAATAAGGTCTCCATTGAATTGCCCCAGGGATCTATACTTGGCTAGGTGATATTTAAGATTTTAATAAGTAATTTGGATAATTATATAGATGAGATGCTTAGCAAATTTGCAGATGACAGAAATCTAAGGGTGATAGCTAACATACTAGATGAAACAATCATATGGAAATCTACCTCCCTACCCACCCCATTTCCATCCTTACACTACATATTACAAAATAATATTAAGAGAGTTCAAGTATGAGTCCTTGGCCTTAATCTAAATAAGAAACTTTATCAGCCTTCAACTAACTGAAACTGAAACACTTCTTGATTTTTACATTATTCTAAAGGAAGGATTAACCAGTTTTTGAAAGGAGAGGTCTGATCAGCTCAAGAAGGAAACATTCTTGAAATTTATTAGGGTAATGATTAGACAAAGTAGAGAAAGAATGTCTTTGATTAATTCAATTATTAGAAGTATCTCTGGATTCCTCTTTGGCCAGGCTGAAAAGAGAATCCTTAAAGGGAGTAGTTAAAGAGGGATTGAATAGTTTTAGGAAAGTGAATCTCCAGGGTACACTAGGCTAAATGAATGTTTTTCTGTTTTGACTAATTAAAAACTGTCACCTGAACTCTGTAACTATGTTTTATCTTACTATGAAATTCGTGCCTTTGTTTTGTGAATACTACAAATTGTGTGTGGAAATGTTGGGTCAATATTTTCAAGGAACGAAAAGATTTCTGTCCCTTTGAATTTTATCTTTAATTAACAAAATTTTTCTTTGGAAGATTTGTGCCTAAAATGCAAAGTACATAATTTTTCTTCTACAGTCAGGATCAAAAGATATCTTGACAGGCCAAAGTATGGGCTGCATCTAATAAGGTAAAATTTAGTAGGATAAATGTATTATGCCTGGGTTCAAGAAATCTCTTAATAATTACCAGATAAGGAAGGCATGACTAAAAGGTTTTAGTGTACTGCAAGCTCAATATGTATTAAGTGTCATATGCAGCCAAAAAATTTAATGGGATCTTGGGCTGCATTAAGACAGTCACAACTTCCAGGAGCAGGGAAGTGATAATCCAATTATAGCCAGAGAACATCTGGAGTTGCATGTTCAGTGCTGGGCTCACATTCAGAAAGGGTTTTGATAAGCTAGGGAACATCTAGAGGAGAGCAACAGAATACAGAAGGGCTTTGATTTCATCGTCATCATCATTGTCATTGCCATCATCATCATCGTTGTCATCTTCATCATCATTACCATCATTATGATCTTAGTAATGTAATAGCTAATATTTATATGACATTTAAGGTTTCAGAAGTGTTTTTCATATGTATCTTACTTGATCCTCACAACAACCCTGTGAAAAAGGTGCTATTATTATCTACATTAGTTTTGTTCCTTGAAAATTGTGTTGTAAACCTACAAGGTAAGTTCATATTAGTTGTAGTATTCTTTTAGATTTATTCATCAAGTGCTTAAAATAACTTACAATTAAAGTAACTGCAAAGTAACTTCCGCCCCCCCAAATATTCTAGTTAATATTTACATTGCCTAATTACATTAATTTAATTCTACTTATAATGATGAAATTCTCAATATAAAATTATAAAACTAATTATAAAATAGTTATCAACATTTTACGTGGGATATTTTGTGAGAATTAAAAGAAGAAATTCAGTAAGACCTCATACTTTATTATTACCTGAAAAACTTTGTATACATTTCCTTTTTACTTCACAAGTTTTGTTGAACATGAGTAACATTTAATGAAATAACTTATAACTTGGAAGATAGAAGATAGCAATCATATATAAACAATTTTTATTTTGGACTCATTTGTATGAATAAAGGTTGTGATATTTGGCTCTGTTCTGAACACAACATAAAATCTGCATTGAGTTGATTGCTGAATTTTGATTCAGAACAAGAATAAAATGGAAGTGCTCATTCACACAAATATGCAGTGGAAAATCATAAAAGAATTTTATAAGCTCTCTTGCTTGTAAATGAAATATATTTTAACTAAATATTTATGACTGTAATTTTTCAATGATTTTTGTAGTTCAAAATTTATGAGTCCATTACACTTTATATTTCATTCTTGGTCAATTCATTGTCAAGAAATGTAAAGACATATCAAATGAGTTGACAATCAAATTTTATTTATTAGAAAATTCAGGAAAATATTCATTGAAAGTTATTTCTAAAAATTTCAGATGATCTAATATCTTTCTTGACAGTTGGATTGAAAGAATGTTCATTTTCTAATAAGAAATTATGTTATAGCATAAGGCACTCAGTACTGTTTATAATATTGTGTTGATCCAAAAATTTAATTTCTTAATGATACTTTTTTACTCTGTGTTGAACATTGCCTTGCACCTTATAACAGTGTGTGGATTTCATTAATTTTTTTTAAGATTCTGCCAAATATTTCCTTTGTGTCCGTGGCATATCACTTGTATACTCACATAGGTGAAAAAGATGGTCATTGAAGAAGACAAATAACTCTTAATTCAAAGAGATAAGTGACCAACTAACATCTGCTTGTGTTATTAGTGTATTATGTTTGCTGCCAATCTCTCTGTATAAAATGGGTAAAAACCCAATTTTGCAGCATCATTTAACATGCATTCTATTTGATGCCAAAACTGTTTGTGTGTGCAAGTGTTTCCATATTATATTCTCTTTAATTTTAATACAAAACAACAATGCTCAAATTTTCCCAGTTACTGATTGTACTTGATCTGTGCAAATTATGCAAGAGGACCAATTGATTTCTTATCCTTAAAAGGTTGAATTAGTTACATAAAATATATCTTCCCCAGTTTTATATCCTGTTAACTGATGACAAAACAGTCTCATCTAATGTACCATCATGCAGATATCTTAAAAATACCAATAAAATTGTCAAATTACAAATATCACTTTCCGTCTTCAAATTGCAGAGCATAACGCCACTTTTGGGAATGTTTTCTAGATTATTAAATGACTCAATATCATTAGATATATAATGTATAAAATAAGACACTGTATTGTTAAAAATGGATATCATCTCTAACTTCTTAACAAAATCATCTTTAAATATATACTTGGATATTTCTACTAAGAGCCAAGATGTCAGAATAAGGCAGGGAACTTGCCTGAACTCTCTCAAATTCACATTCAAGCAATATAAAATGATGCCTCAAATGAATTCTGGAGCAGCAGACATAACAAAAAGACCAGGGTGAAACAATGTTCCATCCCAAGACAACTAAGAATGTTGACAGTTAAGTTCTATCTCACTTGGGTAAAAGGGAAGCACAGTCCAGCATGGGTGGAGTCTGGGCAAGCCAGCAACAACAAGCCAGTGGGAGACCCTGAACCCCAGCACAGGTCAGTGGCAAGGGCCCATGGCTCCAGTGCACTGGGCCAACAGCATAGTGGAGCAGTAATGAGATCTTGAGCGCTCAGTGCAGCAAGCCAGCTGCTAGACCCCATGGTATTGCAGAGCAGGACAATGACCAGGCCCATGGTCCTGGAGCAACAGGGCAGTGGCCAGGTCACATGGCCATAGAGCAACAGACTAGTAGTATGCTAACTTTATTATATATATAAAAGGAATAACAATTTGTACACAATAGATTTGCAGTTTCATATAAAATCATCTGTTTTCTCCTATTCTACTGTGTTATGAAAATGCTTATTTTATTTCATAAGTTCAGAATAAAATAAATAAATTAAACCAAAAAAGGAAGAAATATGCTTGAAGCAGAGAGACATACACAGAGTAAAGGTAAGTGGCTAGATCAGAATCTATTATGCTTTAGATGAGCAAAAAAAAACTAGTGGTAACAATCATGATCTCAGACAAAGTGAAAGCAAAAATAGATCTAATTAAAAGAGAGAAGGAAGAAAACCTTGTTAAAGGTACCAAAGAAATGAAGTAATATCAATAGTAAATATATATATGCACCAAATGGTATAACACCAAATTCTTAAAGAAGTTACATAAGTTACAGGAGAAAATAGAAAGTAAAACTATACCAGTAGAGGATCTCAACTTTCCCCTTTCAGAACTATACAAATCTAAACAAAAATTAAGAAGTTAATGTGTAAAATAAAATTTTTTAAAAGTTTGACATAATAGACCTCTGAAGAAAGTTGAATGGAGAGAGAAAGGAATATATCTTTTCTCATTAGTGCCTGGCACCTACACAAAATTGACCGTGTTTTAGGACATAAAAACTTCATAATCAAATGTAGACAGGCAGAAATAGTAAATACATCCTTTTCAGATCATAATGAAATAAAAAATTAAATTCAACAAAGGGCCTTGGAAATATAGATTAAAATTAATTGGGAACTAAATAATCTAATCATGAAGAATGAGGGGTCAATAATGATAAGAATGACGATGAGATAATACCAAAATTTATGGGATGCAGCCAAACCAGTACTTAGGAAAAATGTACTTCTCTAAACACTTACACCATTAAAATGGAGAAAGAGCAGATCAATTAATTGGACATACAATTAAAAATACAAGAAAAAGAACAAATTAAAAATCCCCAACTGACAACTGAATTGAATAAAATTGAAAGAAAACCATTGATTTAATAAATAGAACTAGGAACTGGTTTTATTAAAAAAAACACAATAAAATAGATAAACCATTGGTTAATTTGATTTAACAAAGAATGAAGAAAACCAGATTACCAGTATCAAAAATGAAGAAGGTGAATTCACCACCAATAAAGAGGAAATAAAGCAATAATTAGAAGCCCTGTTTGCCCAATTATATGTCAATGTCTGACAGTCAAAGTTAAATGGGTGAATATTGTAAAAAAATATAATTGCCCAGACTAACAGAAGAAGAAATAGAATAATTAAAAGACCCTTTCTTAGAAAAAGAACTTGAACAAGACTTTAATGGACTCCCTAAGAAAAAAAAACCCAGGGCCAGATGGATTCATAAATTAATTCCACTAAACATTTAAAGAACAATTAATTCCAATACTCCGTAAACTATTTGGAAAAAATAGGCAAAGAAGGATTCCTTTTATTATATAAGTGTGGTGCTGATACCTAAACCAGGAAGAGTGAAAACATAAAGAAAATTATAGACCAATTTTCCTAATGAATATTGATGCAAAAAGTTTAAATAAAAATATGAGCAAGTACAATGCAGCAACATGTAACAAGGATCATACACTATGATGAAGTGGGATTTATACTAGAAAAGCAGGACTGGTTCAATATTAGGAAAACTATTAGTATAATTCACCATATCAATAACAAAACCAACAGAAATCATTTGATTATCTCAATAGAAGCAAGAAAAAGATTTTTTGACAAAAAACAATACTCATTCCTATTAAAACACTAGAGAGCACAAGAATAAATGGAGCTTTCCTTAAAATGACAAGTAGTATCTATCTAAAACCATTAGTAGCAATGATCTGTAATGGGGATAAGCTACAAACCTTCCTAATAATATCTGGGGTGAAGCAAGGATGCCCATTAACACCACTATTATTCAATATAGTACTATAAACATTAGTCATAGTAATAAGGGAAGAAAAAGAAATTGAAGGAATGAGGAAATAAAACTACCATTTTTGCAAATGATATGGAGAAGGTATACTTAGAGAATCCTAAAGTATCAGTTAAAAAAATTAGTTGAAATAATTAACAACTTCAGCAAAGTTGCAGGATATAAAATAAACCCACATAATTCACCAGCATTTCTATATGTTATCAACAAAGTCCAGCAGCAAGAGATAAAGAAATTCCATTTAAAGTAACTGTAGACCATATAAAATACTTGGGAGTCTGATTGCCAAGACAAACTCTGGAATTATATGAACGCAATTACAAAACACTATTCACACAAATAAAGTCAGATCTAAACAATTGGAAAAACATCAGTTGCTCATGGGTAGACCAAGCCAATATAATAAAAATTACAATTCTACCTAAGTTAATTTATTTATTCAGTGCCATGCCAATCAAATTACCAAAAATTATTTTACAGAGCTAGAAAAAATAATAACAAAATTCATTTGAAAGAATAAAAGGTCAAGTATATCAAGGGAATTAATTTTAAAAAAATGAAGAGAAAGTCCACTAGCCATACCAGAGCTCAAAGTTTATTATAAAATGGTAATTATTAAAATAATATGGTATATTCTGAATAATTTTTCTAACCTTATACTGTGACCTTCTGGAGAGCAGGGATTGTATTTTCCTTTCTTTGTATCCCCAATGCTCAGGATAATGCTTGGTGAAGAGTAATTAATAGTTAATTTTTTATTTACAGACTGACCTAACCTTGTTCCTCCTCAATTGCTATTGTCTTCCCTCTCTTAGATTTAGCCTTGTAGGTATTTAGTCCCTTAGATTTAGCCTTGTATTTATTTGCATTTATTCACTTTATATTTATGCTATATGTATTTTATATTTGTTGTGTCATCCTTACATAGACATAGCTTCTTGTGAGTAGGTATTATTTCATTCTTTGTACTTGTATTCCAAGTAGGTAGTATTGTGTCTGGCACATAGGTGCTTAATGAATACTTGTTGATTGATGGCAGGGTAGTGGAGAAAAGGAAAGAGATAGATAGGGAAATGGAAAAGATGGGATGGAAAGAGATGAAAGAGATAGGATTCTAGTTTTGTGTGGGAGAAAAGGAAAGCTAGAAGCAGAAAAAGAAACTAAACTCCTTAGAGAGTCCAATAGGTGAACTGGTCTAAGAAGTATGCTCAAAAGATTCAGGAGAATGGAAAATCTTGGAGTCAGGAGAAGAGATTCTAGTTCTACCCTCTTCCACTAACTGTATGAATTTGAGTAAGTCATAAACTCTTTGGGTCTCACCTAGCTAAGAGGTTAGACTAGATGATCATCAAGGATTCTTCTGTCCAACATTCCATAATTGCATGAAATCTTTTAACCTAAATGAAGTTGAGTATGTGTAATAGTTTGTACTCACATTCTTCTCAGTATAGTAAAATAGTTTCTTAACCCTTTATAAAACATACTAAGTATGATGTGATTAATGATTTACTAATGATTTTAAGTCCTAACATTTTACATCATCATGTAGGGGAAACAGGTTTTTCTTTTTCGTCTACATTTCTCATATAGATTTCTCAAAGGTTTTCAGACAGGGTTTTCAAGGAAATTTCTTATAACTCTTTCCCTGACAAGTTTCAGATTTTAATATAAGCTAGTTTAATGAGTACTTACATATGATTATATGACCATTTAATTTAAATAAATTGAACTGAGTTAGAATACTTGGGATTGCATGAGTTTTCAGTCTCATTCTATTTTCTTGGTTGCTGCTGAAGTCATGAGAGTTAGACAGACAGAAATAGACCAACAAAGACAGCTTAAATACAAGTGTGCAGTTACATCTAGGGTTATTGGTCAGGTGATTCTGCTTTGACCTTACCCATAGTGTAATCAGTTCATTTCTAGCAAACATTTGCTCAAAATATATAAAAATTAGTTATCTTTATCTAGAGACAAAATCCATTATAAAAGTGCAGACAGAAAATAAGCAAGTTTTAAAGAAAGCAGGAAACTTGTATGGGTAAGCAATGCCAATCTAGCAGATGGCAATGAGGCAGGGGAGGGGGAAGAAGCGGAGAAGAAAATAAATTCACCTGGTCCATGCATAGCAGCCAATGATCAAGCAAATCATTCCTAAAGAAAGTTAGTGAACCAGGCAAGGCTCCAACTGATCATTGTATTCAATTCAGGGTTAGCAATGCTATTTCTTTGTAGTTATCTGGCCACTGGCCCACTGTTTATACCACTGAACTCTAGAGTTCTATTGATTATGCCTTTCTCTTCCACTTCTGCCTCCTACAGACCTTCAGTCCCTCATTCCATTAGGCAAAATAACACTTTGCATTAGTTCCTTTTCTAATTAAGTGGAGGATTGGAAGGAGCTATGTTGTAATTTTGAGCTGGTAGGAATAGCCACCATTTGCTTAGTTTGGGTCGGTGTCACATTGTTTACACAACGAAGTATGGGAAAAAAGTCTTATGCAGAGAGGGTGAAGTGTAATTGAAGGAGCACTGGACTTATAGATCTGAAGATGTGTTTCCTAGGTCCTAGCTGGAAGTGTGGTATAAATGAGTGCAATAGCTATTAAATCTAAATTCCTCCTCTGCTATTTATTACCTATGTCGCATATACCCTGGAGCTACTCTCCCAGATGTCAATTCACAGTAGTAGTCCAGGTCACCATAGGGGTACCCTGATAGGTTGGAGGCATCTAAAGCTATAGCTCATAAGCCCCTACATATGTGCTTCACCCTATACTCCATGATTACCACTTGATATCAGTCAGCCAGACAAGTAGCTTAAAGAAACAGGTTTTTATGAAGGTGATATAGCTGTTACAAAACATTCTGCCAAAACTTTGGTGACTAGTGCCATACAAGTAATTCCTTCTCAGGGGCTGGGCTGGGAGGTTTCCATCCTAAACTGTCATATGCTGAGCTACAAACTAGCTTCCTGGTTTTATACAAGCTCCCTAGGCAGTAACAAAGTCTCTCAACTAAATCTAAAAAGACTTCCTTTATGGTGTCATTTCAGTCTATCTCCAATGGCTTTCAAGGACTTCTAAATTGCTCAAGGTCTTTGGGAATCTTGTTGATTCAGTACAGGTGTTAAGGCCTTGTTCATACCTATTTCAAACCACTGTTTGATTATCTTGGACTCTCAGTAATTATTGAAGTAAGGGTATGGGACACACCTCTTATACCTCTGAGCCCTTTTTGGGTTTCAGTTTCCTCATCCAAAAATCTAAAGGGCTGAATTACATGGTCTCTAAGATTCCTTCTGGCTCTAGAGCCAGATCCTTCCAAGCAATATGACTATGGATAAATCACCTAACCACTTTGACCCTCAGTTTGCTCATCTCTAAACAGGAACAATATTACATTGCCAATATACAAGGGTTTTTTGTAAGGGAAGTGCTCTATAAAGGATTATACAAAAATGAGTAATGATAATGCCAAGCCCTGAGGCAGAGGGCTTTAAGAAAGGGTCATTTTACCTTTATCATTCCCCCTCCCCACCAAAAGTGGAACTAATTTAGATACCGTCACATAAATTCTTGTTTGTCCTAGGAAATTATCCGAGCCTAGAACTGGTGATAATTAGTTTATGATTTATAACAACATCATACTTTGTCCCATTGCTGAAACTTAGCAATTAGACATTGCCTGCTTATCTCAAGGAAATTATTGATTCAAAAAAGTCCTCATACGTACAAAAATATTCATAGCAGCACTTTTTGTGGTAGTAAAGAACTGGATACAAAAAAATACTCATTTACTGGGGAATGGCTAAACAAATTGTGGCACATGAATGAAACAGAATATTATTGTTCTAAAAGAAATTATCAATATGATGAATACAGAGTAAATGGAACCAGGAAAACTATAGACACAATGACTTCAACAATGTGAATAGAAAGAACAATGACCAAACAATTGAAACTGAATGCTGCAGAATTACAGAGAACAAGCATAGACCCAAAGAACACCTCCCCTTCCTACCACCCAACTCCAACTCTTTTGCAGGGGTAGGAGGTCTATGAGTGTAGACATCATATATATTTAGAAATTTTCTTTAAAATATTTAAATGTGTTGCTCTTTTTTCCCTCCTCTTGATTATTTTATCTCTTTTTCCATCTTTTTTCAGTTAATATGCTTTGTAATTTACACAAATGACTACAACAATGTAAGTAGATCATACAATAACTGATGAAACCTTTCACTTACCCCAGGTAATAAAAACTTTTAAAACCCTCTATAGTGACTTAGTTCATGTTTCCAGAGGCTAACCTTATTATTTAATAGTACTTACTTTCTGCTTTGGAATGATCAATTTTCATTGTGGAAATTCGGGTCACTTTTCATTTATGTTTACATCATGTTGCCTCATGTTATCCCATGTCTTCCTGACTGCAACAGTGGAGCCATTCCTGGGTCCCCTAGCTCTGATAGGTGATCTTGTGACTTATTCTTCTCAGAATTAGGTCTTTCACACCACTTTCCAGCCATGTTCATACCATATTCTGGTCACTCTCAACCCCTTCCCAACTCTCCTTTATGTTGTCTTCTCCCATTTGAATGTGAGCTCCTTGAATACAAGGACTATCTTGTTTATGCCTACTATATCAGCATAATGTCTGACATAGAAAAACACTTTGTAAATTATTTATCATTCTAGTTATGATTTATGTAACATGATTGACTGTAGCTCTGTTTCAACAATCTGGCTAGCAGCTTCTGTGGGGGTGTAAGATCCACCAACAACCAGCACCCAGAAAGCTGCCAACATGCTGCAAAAGCACAGGTTCTTTTGATCTGCTTTAGTAAGGAAAGCAACGTTAAGGGGTTGACAAGTTTACTTTAATCCAGCATACAGACAGCATTCACTTAGTTCAGGGAAAAAAGCCAGCACCCTGAACTTCAGAATAAAATACAAACAAATTACAAACATCAACAGACAGACCAAATACAGATTCATAGTTACCAACATCTAGGTTCAGCCTGGGAGCTCATAACGAGGGCTGGTCCAGAGTCACGTGCACCACCATGGCTGTGGGAAAGAGCTCTGAAAAAGAGAAAGCTAATCCCTGGTTTTATATCTTTTTCAGGGTCAAGGGTGAGTCACACATGCGACTCACCCACATGATCTAGAATCTTCACAAAGAGGTGACTTAAACCCACTTGGTCTAAAAGCCTCTGATGTCCCAAATACATCACTCAAACTCATGTGTAAACTAGGCTCTCCCCTGAGGCAAGGAGGCACCAAGGACACCCAAATCTAATCAAGGAAACAAAGGCCAAACTCTTCAAGGGGACTTGGTTGAACTAAGTGCTAAGAGCCCATTTTGCTTACCAACACAAGCTCTTACTCTATCAAGGTCAGACTGTTACAGTTCACCCTCAGGGTTCTCAAGTACCTTGAGGGTTTTGAGATGTCTCTTTTCTCTGCCATTGTCCCAAGACCTCAATGGCTCTTCCCATTTTAAAGGATCAATGACTATCACACCACTTCCTTAACCATTTAACATAGGTAGCTTTTTGCAAAGGAATTTGTACTTCAGAGATATACTAAGAATAATCATACAGATCTTGCCCCCAACACCTGACATGACTGCAGTTGGGAGACAGAAGACAGGTCTACAAATTAGTTCAGTTCCTGCCCTGCACCAACTAGAAATTCAACTCTGAATCTAGAACAGAAAAGAATAATCAAAAAGGCAAAGATCAAGAGCATATAGTCAGAGTTGTTTTCAGGGAAGGGATAGATGTCCCACAGCTCTTCCCCATACATCATGGTTCTCTCATAAGAAACCACTAGTGAAGGAATTACCTTGCTCCCTCATACACAAATACAACAAAATCCATGTCCATCTTAGGTCACTTTGAAGATGCTGATCAGTCTAGCTATGCTGGAAAAAGGCTCTTCCTATATTTGCTGTAGGCCAACACAGAATGTTCACGCCTGTTCTAATCCTCATAATTATCCCAAAAGTAGGTCCCTAGTATCCCATGGGGAAGATACCATCTTAGTAAATTTATGATGTTTGCAACAATACCTAATAAAAGCTGTTTTTATATTCTTTTCGATAAGCTTATTTTTGGTCCTTGCCTGAAACTTACAAATGGAGGTGGGATTGCTTTGAGCATACCAGTGTCTAATGGAGAGAAAATCTCAAATTTCTGGAAACTATGTGTAGCTCAATCATGGCATGGCCCTCTGACTCTCCCACTCTAATCTGTCATGCTCACCCAACCTGCACCAGATCTGTGATTCCCAGAAAGTAGAAATGCTCATGCTATTACTACTCACTAGTCTCTCTCAGACTTCTAAGGATAAGATGGATATGGGAGGAAAAGAAAGTACACTTTTGTACTACTCACCACTGAAACTTATAAGGTCCTAATCAGCATGCTTACTATTTACCCAAAGTCTGTTATTATAGCGCCATTAATTCAAAATATTCACTAAGTGATAAGACAAAAGCAATAATAATCATTAGAACACTTACTGAAGAATAATCATAATATAACAATCCACTCATTAACTTGAGTCACAGTCTCTTGCAAATGTATGCAGTGTGGGGAAGAGTGAGTATACACTATTAATTCTTACTATATATATGTCATATATATGTATATATATGTAGTTATATATTATATGGTTATATACATATATTATGTATTAAATAATATGTGTGTACATACATGCATATGGGCATATATATGTACATATATGTGTGTGTATTTATATATTCCTATACAAACTTCTTCCTATAGCAGGGGGCAATGTGTGCAGGGCAATTAACAACTCAGGACTGCAGGCCTTGATATTCTTAAACCCTTCAGTAATAATTTGCATCACACAAAGCTGCTTCTTTGCTACCTGCTCCCCCTCCTGTTCTTGTGGCCCTCATACCAGAGAAAAAGTCACCCATCTTCTGCTCTCAATTTGCTGAAGAAGTGACAAGCTCTATTTGTTTCCAGACATCTCCAATAGGATATCAAGAAAAATGTTTCACTCTCTGAGTGACAAGCAGTTCCCTTAAGCCAGAGAACTGCCAAACTCCTCAGAACTGCAAAATAGCAGAGCATTCTCTGTTGCAAAACCCCTCTTCATAGCAAAGTCTCACCTCCCTCTCAGATCAGAAAGGGTAATAGAGGGTAACATAGAAGGTTCCTCTCTCTCAGCTATATGTGGCAATACAGAGCAATATCCCCAACCATTTTTCAAGCAGCAGCAGTGCCCTTACAGCAGCTGGTCCAGCCTTTCTTCAGCTAATCATCAAAGCAATGCTTGCTTCTCTTCTAATCAGAAAGTTCCTGATAAAGTAGTTGAACAGTCCCCTGGGATGGGAGTCTTTTATGTTTTTTGGTATGACTTCTGCTCATCTTCTCTCCTGACTCTTCTATTCTGCATGCTTATAGCTTTTTCTCAAATCTTCTTTCCTGTTAGCTTTTCAACACCTCTTCCTGTTAGCCTCTTAGCTCCCTCTATTTCTTCAAATCATCTTTACCTTATAAGGAAAAGTCAAATTGACCTTTCCATCAGAAATGAACCCAACAGTTCAATAGCCCAATTGTGTTATATAATTATAGGATTATGTAATAATATTCCCATAGTCTCCAATTGTTTATTTGATTTGTAACTTTGTCAATTAGAAACATTAAAACTCTAACAAGTTGTATGAAAATTAGCTGATGGAACACAATATACTGTAACCATTGTTTGCATAGTCATTGTTCTGCCTTCAAACAGGTCTTCTTAGTACATTCTTTTGACTGGTTCTCAAAGTAGTCTGTGTCTTTCCTTCACATTTTATCGGATATTGTTTATTCATGAGTGGATTTTATTGTTTTCCCTTACACAAATGTTATTTTTTGCCTTTTAGAGGCAACCAAACTGCTCACATGCAAAAGAGGTAAGTGCCTTATACACATTTCTTACATTTTTTGTCACTCTTCAGTCTTAGGCACATAGTAGGCATTCAGTAAATATTTGTTGATTTTACTGAGGTCTTAACAAGCAAGAAAGAGTAGAATAAATAGCTAAAGAAGTCACCATAGAACTTCAAGGACAGAAGCAAAAATACAGAGCACAGGATGTTGTCTTCTCAAGTAGATGGCAAATATGTGGTTACATGACTAAAAGAGTTCATGAGTGGTTTCAGCAATTTCTGTTCCTGAAATATGTTTCATCAAATGTTTGATCTCCCAGAGATTCAGAGGGCTGATAACAAAACTTCACTTCTTGACCCTACTTTGAAATAGAGAAGTTAATCATTGCTCACTGGAATTTCTTTTCAAAAGCCAAAGAATGTGAACACTTAGTCAAGAAATATTAGGGCCTATTTGTTTGTTTGTTCACTTTATTCATTCAAAAATACATAAAGAAACTTCCACACTCATAACCACATTCTTCAGTATTGAATACCAACTCTATATATTGGCTTTTTCATGTAGATTAAATCAACTAGTTCCTCAAGGACCAGTGGAATGGTCATCAAACCACAGCAAAGTAGTCATATAAAAACACATCAGAAAGTAGAGATACATTCATGTGTGTATGCATATATATCATACATAAAAACATCAGAAAAGCAGAGCTTAATTTATATGTATATATGTACATGTATGTATGTTTATATATACATGTACACATATCTATCTCAAATCCTTTTATTGTTTTTTGAGGTAGTTTTTTTTTAATTCTGGGGTCTCAAAAATGGCTTTACATGCATTCTTAAGCCTCTATTTTCTCATCATGTTCTCATCAGGCAAGTAAATCCAATGAACTACATCTTAAATGAAAAAATAATAGAAGGAATAGTTAAAAGTTTTACTCAAAAATTTGGAAGTTTGAATCTGCATGAGAATCCTGCGGGGAAGTATAACAGGCCTGACTTTGAGAGAGTCAGATTAAAATATGTTGCTTTTTTTGCTTTCTTTAATGTCATTTCTACTTCCTCATTGAAGCCTGTCATAGGTTCAAATATGGTGGTTCTGTTATTGCAGATGGAGAAAATAGTTTGCTATAGAGATGTTGACAGAATTTTTGTGTTTTTCATTTGATGGACATTCTTAAATGCTATAGGATAGTTCAGCTTAATTGGTTTTCTCACCAGCCTTCCTATAAGAAGAGACTGCCTATAATCTTCCACCACCCTCCTAAGATATTATGAATGACTTTATGTTCTAAACTCGTATCACCATTCACTGCTACATATTTTTACTCAACAAAAAGATCTAGTATTTTTGCTACTTCAAAAAGTCTCTACCTTTATTTAGACTTCCAGTGTGACAATACATTTACAATATAGTACAATACAATAAGTATTTATTAAGTACCTACTATGTGTAAGGCACTTTGCTGGAGATACTTATGACAAAATGAATGATGGTTCTTGACTTCAAGGAACCTATGTTATACTTGGGAGAAACAATAAGGAAACAGGTATGCTTAACCACAGTTTTGTAGTGTAACTCTCCAACAAAAAGATGATCTTGTATTTCCTTAGATGTTTTCAAAGATCAATATAGGATATTATAATTTTAATATGCTTAGCTTTAGTTTATCATTCTTTTTGTTTACATTATTATATTCATTCCTCCACATCCTATCTTCATGGTTTTCTAGTTACCCTGGGTTCCCAAAGGTTATTCCAGTGCAGTATAAATTCTGACAGATTGTACCATGATGATCTAGTAGTTGTGGAAGAGGTAAAAATTTCTTTGGCCGATGAAGCAGATAGTTGCTCTGTCTTGGCTGGTCCCACTCTTGTGTAGATGGTACCATTTTCCCCCAGGTACTTCCTTCAGGTGTCATATTTTAGGCAACCAACTCTATTGGGGAGTTGTAGCTGTCCTTTCAAGTGTGCCACAGGAAGAGCAATAGAAATAGGAAGTACCTGAGACAGCTACCTCAAAGTCTAATTCCAGCTTGTTTAGTCATTTGTGCACAAATGTTAAGTCTTGAGTCCCTTGTTCTTCCTCAGCTTTTACAAAGCTATAGCATGATCTTCAAGAGAGGGGAAAGGAGAGGGAAAATGTAATCACGGGATTGGATCTAACTCTCTAGGTGAAATCAGCAAAACCAGTATCTGCTCTGACTTGCCCTTGGCCATCACTGTGGCTCTGCTTTCACTTACATGATGAAAGCATGTCCTCTGCTTTCTGATGCTTATTGGAATGGAATGGATTCCCTGGCTGCTCCTTTCTTCCTATGATATTCTTTCTCGCTCAGCAGACTCTACTATGGATCACAGCAGGGATCATTCCCAATCTTATTCTCAGGTCCCCAGTATAGCAATTGATGATTTTGATGAATACTTTGGTATTGATAGTCATGGCAGCTTTCTTATTTCTATTTTTACTTATTCTAATGGCAGTATTGGGCCTTGATGGGTTTCCCCTGAACTGTACTATGCTCATGCCTATTGCTCTCTGGCTTTCTGCAATCATCTGACACCAATGAGGTATTCCTCATACATGAATGAAAATGATTCAGGTTGCCTTGATAATTATAACAAATAGCTTGGTTCAATGACCTTTTCTGTTCATAAACATTAGGGAAGACATAAGACAGGGAGACATATTCTTACCAAATACCATTGGAATCCAGCACAGAGTTCAAGTTATGTAGGGATTGAATGGTAAAGTCCTCCAGATGTTCTTATTTATGGAAGATGTTTTAATAAATACATTAAGCTCCACAACATTGCAGACTTTTGAGAAGAGATCTGTCATTCATCGCTCAAAGGAGTCTGCCCTGGCCATTCACAAAAGAAAGACTAGGTGAATAACAAATTTATATTGCCCAGATTACAACATATATAGAGCTTGTAATCTAGGACAGCAAGTACAAATGGACAAGAAGTTGAGTTCAGTATGGAATAAAAGGAAAAGAATGGGCTTTACTGACTTGGGGAAATTGAAAAGCCCCTTTAATGACCCTGAGTACATGAAAAGAAAGGCCCATCAGCTTAATACCTAAATTCTTCCACTGCTGCTTCATGGTAGAACAAATATGGAATACAACAATATCTGAGGAATTAAAAGTTAACATTATGCAGAGGGCAACCATGGCTAGAGAATTTAAAAGAGGAAGGGAAGAGGTAGCACATTCTAGGCATGGGGTATGGCCTGTGGAAAGGCATAAAGATGGGGAATGGACAGGAATCATCAGCCAGGACAATTTGCCTAGAACAGCATGTGAAAAAAAATAATATTTAATTGTTTTTAAAAGTTGATTTTAATTAACAAACTGAGGAACTTATAATGCTAAAAGAATGGTGGGGCCATTGACAAATTATACAATTTCTCAAATGCAATCCAAGCCATTCTCTTTCTCATATTGAATTCTTATGCCAGCTTATATTCCACCTATAGTGTCTATTTGGGCTATATTATCATTATTATTTACATCAATTCCTTCTATGGTGACCAAGTATTGAAAATTGAGGGGAGGCTCATCAATTGGGAAATAGTTGAACAAGTTGTGTTATATGATTCATTGTGATATTTTTAGGCTAAAAGAAATGATGAGAGGGATTGTTTCAGAAAAATCTGGGAAGATTTAGAATGGAGCAAGTAGAAGCTAATGACTTTATGAGAAATCAAGAAATTATAAAACAGAACCAAAAGAATGAAAAAATAGAAAGCAATGTGACACATCTCATTGGGAAAACCACTGACCTGGAAAATAGATCCAGGAGATATCATTTAAAAATTATTGGACTACCTGAAAGCCATGATCAAAACAAGACCCTAGATATCATCTTTCAAGAAATTATCAAGGAAAACTGCCCTGACATTCTAGAACCAGAGGGGAAAATAGAAATTGAAAGAATCCACTGATCACCTCTTGAAAAAGATCCTAATAGGAAAAGCTCCTAGGAATATTGTAGACAAATTCCAGAGTTCCAGGTTAAGGAGAAAATATTGCAAGCAGCTAGAAAGAAATAATTCAAGTATTGTGGAAACACAATCAGGATAACACAAGATTTAGCAGCTTCTACATTAAAGGATCAGAGGGCTTAGAATATGACATTCTGGAGGTCCAATGAGCTAGGATTAAAACCAATAATCACCTACCCAGCAACACTGAGTATAATACTTCAGGGGCGGGGGGTGGAATGGACATTCAATGAAATAGAGGACTTTCAAGCATTCTTGATGAAAAGACCAGAGCTGAATGGAAAATTTGACTTCCAAATACAAGACTCCAGAGAAGCATGAAAAGGTGAAAAGCAAAGAGAAATTATAAGGGACTTATTAAAGTTGAACTGTGTACATTCCTACTTGGAAAGATGATATTTGTAACTCGTGAGTCCTTTCTCAGAATTAGGCTAGTTGTAGGGAATACATACATAGACACACACACACACACACACACACACACACATACATATATATATGTATATATATCAGGAGTCAGTGTTTCACGGCCGGTGGCATTGCACTGCCTCTCATTGCTTCCACAGACTGCCGTCCTGCGTTGGGAGGCCTGGGGATGTCCGCTGGTTTCGGGCGCCCAGCTTTCTCCCAGCCTGTCTCCCACGTGGGTTTCCCAACTGACCACTTCCACTTTGGTCTGGAGCAGTTCCGCATGCCGAGCACTCTCTGAGCCTACAGATTCATGCGTTTGGCCTTTCAGACTCTCCTGGCTTGGAAATTTGCCCCACTCAGACTGCTGGCGGTTTCTAACTCTGTCAAATCTGCTCAAATTCACTTTTTTTATAGGAATCTGACAAACCTTGTGAGAGAGCTGTTTGTAAGTGTAAGTCGTAAGTTTATAAGTGTAAGATGCTGTTTTCATGTGGCCATCTTGGCTCTGCCCCCCCCACTCAAATATGTTTTAAAATAATGTTAAAATGAATAATAATTTTTAAAAATAAAATAAAAGACAAGTTAATTACTTTACAACAAAGAAATATTCGAACAAAGTACAAAGATTGAGCAAATAGAAGAAAATGAAAGGTATCTCACATGATAAGCAACTGCCCTGGAAAATAAACTGTCAAGAGGAGATAAATTAAGAAGCATTGGATACTGTAAGAAGCCAGAAAGAGTTCAAGTACCTAATGTTCATGTACCTCACTCAGAATCAAATAAGATTTGGAAGCTGTCACCATAAAAAAAGAATGAGACAAGCTTGTAATGTAATAATAAGAAAGGCAAAAGTTAAAGTTTTGCAATTAAGAATGCAATTCTCTGGGGGGAAAATGAGTATTATCTTACAGGGGGAAGTAAACATTTGGTTAAATAGAGAATTTCAAATTATTCTTGATGAAACAATGAAACCTGAGCAGAAAATTTGAATGCAAACACAGGAGTAAAGAGAAACATAGAAAAGCAAATACAAATGAGTAATCAGGGAAGAGTTCTTATGGATGAACTATTTACATTCTAATGGGTTTTGGGGTGATGATACATGTCTCCCCAGAACTCTTTGTCATGAGGGGTCATAAAGTATGTCAAAATAATATGAAGAAGTTGGGAGTCTTTAGGTTATGTTTTCATGATCTTTAAGGAAAAAAAAGAAAGGCAAAAGAAAAAGGCTACTCTAGGAACAAAAAAGAGAAGGAAAAGTGAGGGAATTTATGCCACATCATTGAGGTGTGCAAATAGAAATCTACATAAAAAACAGGGGACAGGAGAGAGCTCATCACTTGAACCTCAATATCATCTGAACTGGTGAAAGAGGAACAGAGTACCCACACACAGAGTTAGATGTAGATAGACATTCATCTCATCAGGAGAATAGGGGTAACTGGAGAGAAAGGGGAGAATAAGAGTGAGGGAGGATTCAGGGAAAGATTTATTATATACAAAACAAATCTTAAGCTTAAGGTTAGGAGCAGGGGAAACTGTGAGGAGTTTAAAAAGAAAGAATGAAAATGTAAGAATCTATGATAAAATTTGGGAGGAGTTATTGTTGTTTGTTGTTTGCCCTTCATTCTCAAAGATGACCATGACCTTAGGAAGGTGTTGACATGACTTGCAAGTGAATTGGATTTAAGTGACTGAGGGCTATGCAAAGTCAACAGCCTTAAAAATCAGCATGACTGTAGATGCTCCTTCGGGAGGAGTAAGAGAAGAAGCATAGTTAAAACATAACTCACACAAAATAAAGGCATGGAAATATGTATTATATATCAACATAACTCAAAAAGGCAAGGGTGATAATTATATCACACCAGTAAATAACAAAAATAGACATAATTAAAAGAGATAAACAGAGAAACTCTATTTTGATAAAGGTACCATAGACAGTTTCAATATTTACTATATGGTCACTTAATGGCTTATCATCTAAATACTTGAAGAGTTATAAGGAGAAATAGGGAGTAAAACTCTAAGGGTGAAGAGGACTCAATTTACTCCTTTTCATACCTAGACCAATCTAACAAGAAATAAGCAAGAAATAAGGTAAGGACTTGAATGGAATTTTAGGAGTTAGATATGTTAGCTTTTTAGGGATTAGTGAAATAAAAAGAGATATACATAGTTCTAAGGTGCATATGGCATCTTTATAAAAGTTAACAATATATCAGGGCATAAAAACCTCAACAGCAAATGTAGAAAAACAGTAATATAATATATATTATTTTAAACCTATCAGATCTGCTAAAATGATTGGGGGGAAAGGAACAAATATTGGGGGGAATGGGAAAAATTTGGGACACTAATTTACTGTTGGTGCAACTGTGAACTGATCCAACAATTTTGGAGAGCAATCTGAAATTATGCCCAAGAGTTATTAAATAGCCTATACCCCTTGATCCAGCAATAACACTACTAGGTCTATTTCCAAAGATGATTAGGGAAAAAGGAAAAGAACCTATATATTATAAAATATTTATAGTAGCTCTCTTTGTGGTGACAAAGAACTGGAAATTACCGGGCTGCCTAATAATTGGGGAATTGCTGAATGAGTCATGGTATATGATTGTGATGGAATACTACTGTGCTACAAGAAATGATGAGCTTACGGATTTTAGAAAAAACATGGCTAGTCTTGAAGACTGAAATGAGCAGAACTAAGAAAACAGATAGATAGATAGATAGATAGATAGATAGATAGATAGATAGATAGATATAGATTTAGATATACACATATTTGTGTCTAATGCTAGCCATCGCTAGGGTGGAGGGCATAAAAAAGGAAATAAAAGAAAGTTTTATGCAAATTTTATTATATATTTAAAAAGAATAGCAAGTTGTACATGACAGATTTGCAGTTTCACATACAGTCATATTTTTTATTCTACTATGTTATGGAAATGCTTGTTTTATTTCATAAATTTTAAAAAAATACAATTAAAAAAGAAAAATAGTAATATTGACCACATATTTTACTGAGAAGAATGCAAGGAAAGTTATATTCAACAATAGGTCATTGAAGAAAGGATTCAACATTAACTAAAGTTTAAGCAAGTTGATCCTAAAGAATTGGCAAGTTAAAGAAGAAGTATTAGAAACTATACATAGTTTCATTAAAGATAATGGCAACAATGAGACAACATAACAAAACTTTGGAGAGTCAGCTAAAGCAGTCCTTAGGGGAAATTGTATACACTTTTACCAGCAAAATAGAGAAAGAACAGATCAAGAAATTGAAATTTAAAAAAATGAGAAAAAATTAAAAACCTAATTAAACACCGAAATAGAAATCCTGAAAATAAAAGAAAAGATTACAAAAATCACAAGGAAAAAATGAATAATAATAATAATAATAAAACTAAGAACTTTTTCCAAACAATAAAATGGACAGAACAGCTAATTTAAAACTGACAATTTAAGTGAAAATGATGAATATTTACAAAAATATAAAAGTCAGAGCAGCAGAATAAAAAAACAGTTTAATTAGGTTAAGCAACCAACTTTCAGAAAAAGAAGTTAAACATGTCTTAATTCTCAAAGATAAAAACCTCAGGACAAGATGAATTTGCAATTGAATTCTATCAAATGCTGAAAGAAAAATTAATCCAAATATTACACAAATTCTTTGCATAAACAACAAAATTAGAGATCCTCCTAAATTCTTTGTATGCTACAGAAATGATCTTGATAGCTAAACCAGGGATAGCCAAAGTGGAGGAAGAAAACTATAGACCATTTTCCCTAATGAGGCTTCATGCAGAAGTTTCAAAGAAAATATTAGAAAAGAGACTCCCAGAGCATATAACAACTATTACACATTATCATTACGTGAGATTTATACCAGAAACACAGCATTGGTTTAACATAAAGAGAAGTATAAATCTAATTAGCTATGTCAATAATAACCACAAATATCATATGATTATTTCAATACACACTAGAAAAACATCTGGGTAAGATGATAGACTAGATAGTTTCTCTAATTCTTACAATCTTTCAAAATTCTCTAAAATAAGAATTATGCACAAGAGGTAAAGTAACTTCAGCTGTCTTCCAAAAACTATAATGAAGTAATGAAATGATGAATTAAGAGTAGAGAAAGCTACTCCCTAATCTGTTTTATTCCCATCCAGGAATCATTAGAGATCTACTATAACTAACTTTCCTAACTCCACATTTGAGTTGGCATCCCTAACCTTCTAGCCCCCATATTATAGCAGGGATGTACAAAGGGACCTACAGGCTGTTACTCTGAGATCCACTTAGCAATTCCCTTGTTTTGCAATCTCTGGCACCGACACCCTCGCCATTTCCCCCGCCCTCACTCCATCAGTCTATGGTAAATCGTAACAGAACTCAACTCTATTCATCCTACTATCTTCACTCTCCACCCTTCCATGGAGTAGACAGAGGTATAGGAAAACAAAAGCCTATTCTTCCTAGGGTTACTGTATTATAGTAGTACTAAACCAGAGAATTAAAGGATAAAAGGAATAGAGGCAAGGCACCAGGAGGTAGGGGTCCACTAAGTTTGAAGGAAAAAAGACTAGCATTCAAATGGACCCAGTTCTTTCCCCCCAAAATCACTTGGGAAAAGACCCAAGGATGGTGAAAAGTGTATTTCCCAGCTTTGTAAGAGGCTTAAACAGTCCTGGGTTCCAGCTCTCAGGGATCAACATTAAAAGGGAAGGAGTCAGAAAATGAGCAATTAGGAAATAAAATGGGGAAACTATGGAAGTTACCAAAGATTTTAGGAGAAAGAAAACTTGGCTAAAAACCTTAAGCACAGATTGATAAATCAATAGTGAAGATACCAGTAAAAGAAAGAATATGTGGCCTGTAGGATATCTAAATGAGTCCAAACATCTCTGAATAAATATTGCAGAAAATGGAAAATGAATCAACACCTGATGAGGCAAAAGGTTCTATAGATTCCCAAGGGAGCATTGAATCCCAGCAAGATTTTCCCAAATGATTCAAGGGAAAAAAAGAATCAAGAAAGCAGAATTTATGGTCTGTACATTAGAAGTAAGTGGTAGAAAAGAAAATCTTGAAATCACAGTGGTAAATCTCCAAAGAAACAAGGGGGAGAACAACTGATTTGGGAAAATAAACATACAAACATGAAGAACAGTCTACAAGAAGAGGACCAAAAGCAATAATATTAAAAGAACACATGATTTTTACACAAACAAAACAAATTATCTCAAAGGCAGGCTGTGTAGAGATAAGATAAGAACCACAGAACTTCCAAAAGAACATGATAATATTTTTTTAAAAAAATCAAATACCATAATGCAAGAATTATACAAGAAAATTACCCAAATTTCTGAATAGAGAAAATAAAGTGCCAATTAAAAAGACACACAGATTGTCTCCAGAAAGGGGCAGAGGGAAACCCTATGCAACAAACTCCATAATGCATAGTGCTTTTTTTTGTTTTTTGTTTTTTTTTTTTTGCCTTGAAGAAGCTGATATTTTATTTTTTTCCCATCTTTTAATTTAAATTTATTTATTTAACATATTTAGTTTTCAGCATTGATTTTCAAAAGAGTTGGAATTACAAATTTTCTCCCCATTTCTACCATCCCCCCCACTCCAAGATGGCATATATTCTGGTTGCCCTGTTCCCCAGTCAGCCCTCCCCTCTATCACCCCACTCCCCTCCCATCCCCTTTTCCCTTCCTTTCTTGTAGGGCAAGATAAATTACTATGCCCCATTGCCTGTGTATCTTATTTTCTAGCTGCATGCAAAAACTTTTTTTTTGTTTTTGAACATCTGTTTTTAAAACATTGAGTTCCAAATTCTCTCCCCTCTTCCCTTCTCACCCACCCTCCCTAAGAAGTCAAACAATTCAACGTAGGCCACATGTGTATCATTATGTATAACCCTTCCACAATACTCATGTTGTGAAAGAATAACTATATTTTCCTCCTTCCCAACCCATCCCTCTTTATTGAATTTTCTCCCTTGACCCTGTTCCCTTTCCAAAGTGTTTGTTTTTGATTACCTCCACCCCCATCTGCCCTCCCCTCCATCATCCCCCTGCTTTTTTTTATCTTCCTCCCTCTTCTTTCCTGTGGGGTAAGATACCCAATTGAGTATGTATGGTATTCCCTCCTCAGGCCAAATCTGATGAGAGCAAGGTTCACTCATTCCTGCCCTCTCCCCTCCACCCACAGAACTGCTTCCTCTTGCCACCTTTATGTCAGATAATCCACCCCATTCTATCTCTCCCTATATCCCTCTCTCAATATATCCCTCTCTCATCCCTTAATTTAATTTTATTTCTTTTAGATATCTTCCCTTCATCTTCAACTCACCCTGTGTCTGCTCTGTCTCTCATATATATATATATATGCACACACACACACACATATATATACATACATATATATATATATATACACACACATATATATATACACACAAAGATATATACATACATACACATTCACTTATATATATATATACATAAACATATATATATATATGTGCATATTCCCTTCAGCTACCCTAATACTGAGGTCTCATGAATCATACATGTCATCTTTCCATGTAGGAATGTAAACAAAACAGTTCAACTTTGGTAAGTCCCTTGCAATTTCTGTTTCTTGATTACCTTTTCATGCTTCTCTTGATTCTTGTGTTTGAAAGTCAAATTTTCTATTCAGTTCTGGTCTTTTCACTGAGAAAGCTTGAAAGTCCTCTATTTTATTGAAAATCCATATTTTGCCTTGGAGCATGATACTCAGTTTTGCTGGGTAGGTGATTCTAGGTTTTAATCCTAGCTCCATTGACCTCTGGAATATTGCATTCCAAGCCCTTCGATCTCTTAATGTAGAAGCTGCCAGATCTTGGGTTATTCTGATTGGGTTTCCACAATATTCAAATTGTTTCTTTCTGGCTGCTTGCAGTATTTTCTCCTTGATCTGGGAGCTCTGGAATTTGGTGACAATATTCCTAGGAGATTTCTTCTTGGGATCTTTTTGAGGAGGCGATCGATGGATTCTTTCAATTTCTATTTTGCCCTGTGGCTCCTGAATATCAGGGAAGTTCTCCTTGATAATTTTTTGAAAGATGATATCTAGGCTCTTTTTTTGATCATGGCTTTCAGGTAGTCCAATAATTTTTAAATTATTTCTCCTGGATCTATTTTCCAGGTCAGTGGTTTTTCCAATGAGATATTTCACATTGTCTTCCATTTTTTCATTCCTTTGGTTCTGTTTTATAATATCTTGATTTCTCATAAAGTCACTAGCTTCCACTTGCTCCAATCTAATTTTTAAGCTAGTATTTTCTTCAGTGGTCTTTCGGACCTCCTTTTCCATTTGCCTAATTCTGCCTTTCAAGGCATTCTTCTCCTCATTGGCTTTTTGGAGCTCTTTTGCCATTTGAGTTAGTCTGTTTTTTAAGGTGTTGTTTTCTTCAGTGTATTTTTCAGTATTTTTTTGGGTCTCCTTTAGCAAGTCATTGACTTGTTTTTCATGGTTTTCTCGCATCCTTCTCATTTCTCTTCCCAATTTTTCCTCTACTTCTCTAACTTGCTTTTCCAACTCCTTTTTGAGCTCTTCCATGGCCTGGGACCAGTTCATGTTTTTCTTGGAGGCTTTTGGTGTAGGCTCTATGACTTTGTTGTCTTCTTTAGGCTGTATGTTTTGGTCTTCTTTGTCACCAAAGAAAGAATCCAAAGTCTGAGACTGAATCTGGGTGTGTTTTCACTGCCTGGCCATATTCCCAACTAACTAACTTGACCCTTGAGTTTTTCAGTGGGCTATGACTGCTTGTAGACTAACGAGTTCTATGTTCCACATTTGGGGGGGAGGTGCCAGCTCTGTCACACCAGCACTACTCCTTCCCCAAGAACCCCCAAGCTGGCCTGGACTTAGATCTTCAGCAGGCCGTGCAGTCCTGTTCTGATCCACCACTTAATTCCTCCCACCAGGTGGGCCTGGGGCCAGAAGCGGCAGCAGCTGTAGCACCTCTGCTGCCCCCAGGGCTGGAAGCCGAACCGGGAACTCCTTCCACTCCCACAGCTTTTCCCACTAACCTTCTCCACAGTCTTTGGTGTTTGTGGGTTGAGGAGTCTGGTAACTGCCACAGCTCACTGATTCAGGGCGCTAGGGCCCCCTCTGCCCAGCTTCTGGTCTGGTTGGTCCACACCGCTCAGGCTGGGTTCTGCTCCACTCCGTTCCCAGCTCCCAGCTCCCAGCTCCGTGTGGGATAGACCTCACCCAGAGACCATCCAGGCTGTCCTGGGCTGAAGCCCTGCTTCCCTCTGCTGTTTTGTGGGTTCTGAAGTTCTAGAATTGGTTCAGAGCCCTTTTTTATAGGTTTTTGGAGGGACTCGGTACGGAGCTCATGCTAGTCCCTGCTTTCCAGCTGCCATCTTCATGCATAGTGTTTAAAATGAACAATTCCAATAACAATTCCAGTGACAAAAAATTCCACACATGATCAGGAGAAATACCTTCTTATACAAAGGAAACAGTATTCAAATGGCAAGAAACTGTTCTACATCTACCAGAAAACACAAAAAGGAATGGAATATTGCTTTCTAAAAAGAGATGCAATGACAGCAAATAGCTCAAGATGCAGCAGAAAAGTATAAAATGACATAACTTGAAAACCTGAGTCTAATCATCAATGAAAAAAAGATAGAAATTGATAGAAAAGAAGTATTTGGAGCTTCTCTAACAAAAACAGACATATATGATCATATTTACTTCACAAATACTTCCATTCTGCCTTAAGATAAAAATAATAAAAGTAGATAAAAAAGTCAAACATCATGAAACAAAATATCCCAGAAAAAGGAAGAGAAAGTTAGAAAAAGACAACAAAAAATAACAAAATCACAACTGGACCATTATGAAATTTCTTTCTAAGGAACACAGGGAGACAAGGGGGAAAATAGAACTTAAAATTCCATGATGGTGGAGAAACACCATGAAATATAACTCATTCATTCTTTTGCAATGGTGCTTTAGTGAGACTAAACTCAGAATGGTAGCATACCTAAAAGGGTCAGAGGTATACCAAAATATAGAGTGAAATGTGGGAGAAACATTAATCAAGGCAGTGGTAAACAAGGAAGAGAAAAGAACTCCTTTAGTGTCTCAGGAAGAAGAGGAGCTACAAGAATATAGGTGAGGTGGGAAAGGGAAGGACTGAAACAGAAAGGGGGAAATCTCCATTTAATTGTAGGAAGTACCCCACTGAAAAATGTTCCCATGGGGAGAGACATTTTATCTATCTATCTATCTATCTATCTATCTATCTTCTTTCTAATTAACTGTGCATATATGTTGAAATATGGACCTTAAATGATTATAATCTTCAGGGATTTGTTGTTTATGGAGACCACAACCTCTGAAATAATGTTATTTCTCCCTGAGTAGCATCCTGACTCAGTAGAAGAGGAATCAGAGCTCCAGGACAACTCACATCCAGAAAGGTGAAAAGACATAGATCCAGAGGGAAGAATGACACATTGAGGATGTAGAGGGTAGTAATGAACCTCACAATTAAGGAATTTGGAAAATTGGGTAAGATTTCTATCTTCTCTGTTTCAGAGTTTCTCTGTTTCTAAAAGTAGGGCACAACAATAAACATAAAAGGGGCAGAGTCTACAAGGCAATAACAACGAAACTATTAGGAAGAGGAAACTTGAAATAAGTACATTAAAATTTTAATTCCATGAAGAATAGAGACTAAGGAAGGAGTAAGTAAAATGGTCATGAATAGAAGAATAAAAATCTAGAACAGAAAGAAAGGGAAGAGAATTTTTAAAAAGAGAACAAAAGGAAGAAATCTATTTTAAGAAAAACACCTAACAAATGAAAGAACTTGAAGAGAAGAAAAAGAAGGACTTAACTAATTAACTACTAGTTAATTAGAGAAAATAGGGGAATAATTAGGTAACTAGATAACAAGAAGAAAGAAAAGGGAATTAATAAATAAAATAAAACTCCGAAGCAAAGTAAATAGGGTGTGTGTGGGTGGGGGTACAAATGGGAAGGGAAGCTGGCAGGTGAGTTAAAAAGTGCCAGTGGGAATGAGGTTGCTTTATCAAGGGTCATAAATGAAGAGAAAAAAAGATACTGTTTTTACAAAGGAAAAGGAACTCCCTGGAATATCTTAATTCAGAAGAAGATATTAGAGACAAATTGAGGAAAATAAGAACCTTACTCTCACAACTTTAAATGTTAATGACTTTTAAATTGCAATAAAAGAAAAAGTAACAAATTAGACAAGAAAACAAATTTCACAATCTATTGCTTACAAGAAATACACCCCAAATCGAAGACATGACAAAGAAAAACTGTGGAGCTGAAATAAAATTTACTATGCCTCACCTGAATCCAAAGAAGCATGGGTTCTGATCATGCTGTCAAACAGATAAAGAAAAATTCATAACATAAGCAAAATAAATATTTTATGCTACTAGAAGCATAGATAACAAACCCATCTCAATTATCCTCCATATCCTCCAAATAAATTAGCATCTAAATTCATAAAGACAAAAGTAACTGAATTACAAGAAGAAATAGATATTAATAGAATAATGGCAGAAGACTTTAATATACTCTTATTTTGACAAATCTAACACAAAAAAGGAAAAAATATAGAATTGAACAAATTGATAAAAAATTAGAGTTTAAAGACTAATGGTGCCTTCTAAGTGGGATTACTAAAGAATATTTACATATATAATCAGCAGAATTTTATGGAGAAAAAATTTTAATGATGATATATTAGGGCAGAGAGATCTTGCAAATAAATGTAAAAAAGCAGAAATTATAAATATATCCTACACAGGAAATAGCACAACAAAAATTATAATCAGTTGAAGGAGCACAAACTAAAAATCTAATAGAGACTTAATAATAAAATACTAAAGGATGAGTGGGTCAAAAAGCAAATTTTATAAATATGATTTGAGAACAAATCAAATAATTAGTAACTGTGAAAGAAAGTTATAATGATAAAATAACACTAAAATTTCTGGGATGCACCTAAGGCAGTCATCAAGGCAAAAACATATCCCTAAATACATATATAAACATAATAGAATAAAAGGGCAGGTAGAATGTTCATTTGAAAACTAGAAAGGCAATAAATAAATAAATAAATGAATAAATAAATAAATAAGTGAACATAAGTTGATATTGAAAATTAAAGAAATTCCTATATCTGATCACAATCTATTGTCATTTCCCCTCCCCTTTGCCACCATGACCTCCAGAGTCTTGACTCCTCATTTCTTTCTGAGGTAGGTGAACTTGCTACATTCTCCTCCTTTCCCCATCTTGACTGTAGTGTACGTGATGACCTCTACACTGTCCTCTTCTCTTGAGTTCCTTGCCTCCTTTTCTTGTTTTGTTGTGTCCTGCCAAGCCACAGCCTTAGATTAGTCCCACCATCCACTGCCTTCACACCCATGCACCTCCTGCTGAACAAGGGTCGAGAAAATTACATCAGTATCCCGACAAGATCTACTACAAATTTATATTACATAACCTCAGTTGAACCCTCATTGCTGCTTAGGCCATCCTTGTACATTTCTCTGATCAGCTCACTATCCTATTCTCCACAGCAACTCTTCCAAAGATTTTCCTCCCTCCTCAGACTTCCCATGCCTCACCCTTTCCCACCTTTCTCATCTCATATTTTACTGATAAAGCTCTCTCTTTTCCCTTCCTTTTTGTCTCTATCTCATATCACCCAGATACATTGAAAAACTAACTCCTCTTTCACACCTGTCTCACATAATGATATGGCCCTTCTCTTTACCAAGGCTGACCTTTCCACATGTACAAGTGATTCTATTCCATCCATCTCAAACAGCAGATTATTCCTCTATCATCTGTTTTTCTTCACATAATCTCTGCCGTTTATGTCTGTCTGACTGAAATAAACTGGAAGTCAAAAAGAATATAGAAATGATAAAACTTAAAGTTGGGGGGGCAGAGCCAAGATGGCAGTGGGAAAGCAGGGACTTGCATGAGCTCCCTGCCAGGTCCCTCCAAAAACCTACAAAAATGGCCCTGAACAAATTCTAGAACTGCAGAACCCACAAAATAGCAGAGGGAAGCAGGGATCCAGTCCAGGACAGCTTGGATGGTTGCTGGATGAAGTCTATCGCGCGTGGAACTGGGAGCAGAGTGGAGCAGAACCCAGTGTGGGAGGTGGCAGAACCAACCAGACCAGGAGCCAGGCCTAACAGGCCCTACCACCCTGAATCAGTGAGCTTTGGCAGTTACCAGACTTCTCAACCCACAAACACCAAAGACAACAGAGAAGGTTAGTGGGAAAAGCTGCTGGGAACAGAGTGAAAAGATTTCACCGTTTGACCACTGCCCTGGGGGGCAGCAGGGGTGGTGCAGCTAAAGAACTACAGCTGCAGTTGCTTCTGGCCCCAGGCCCACCTGGGGGGAGGAATTAAGTGGTGGATCAGAGCAGGAGTGCAGAGCTCTTTGCATTACAAGCAGTTATACCCCGACAAAAAACTCAAGGGTGAAGTAAGTTGGTTGGCAACATGGCCAGGCAGCGAAAACGGACTCAGATTCAGTCTCAGACTGTGGGATCTTTCTTTGGTGACAAAGAAGACCAAAACATACAGCCAGAAGAAGTCAACAGAGTCAAAGGGCCTACACCAAAAGCCTCCAAGAAAAACATGAACTGGTCTCAGGCCATGGAAGAGCTCAAAAAGGAGTTGGAAAAGCAAGTTAGAGAAGTAGAGGAAAAATTGGGAAGAGAAATGACAAGGATGTGAGAAAATCATGAAAAACAAGTCAATGACTTGCTAAAGGAGACCCCAAAAAATACTGGAAAAAATACTGAAGAAAACAACACCTTAAGGAATAAACTAACTCAAATGGCAAAAGAGCTCCAAAAAGCCAATGAGGAGAAGACTGCCTTGAAAGGCAGAATTAGCCAAGTGGAAAAGGAGGTCCAAAAGACCACTGAAGAAAATACTAGCTTAAAAATTAAGTTGTAGCAAGTGGAAGCTAGTGACTTTATGAGAAATCAAGATATTATAAAACAGAACCAAAGGAACGAAAAAGTGGAAGACAATGTGAAATATCTCATTGGAAAAACCACTGATCTGGAAAACAGATCCAGGAGAGATAATTTTAAAATTATTGGACTACCTGAAAGCCATGATCAAAAAAAGAGCCTAGATATCATCTTTCAAGAAATTATCAAGGAGAACTGCCCTGATATTCTAGATCCAGAGGGTGAAATAGAAATTGAAAGAATCCACAGATCACCTCCTCAAAAAGATCCCCAAAAGAAAACTCCTAGGAATATTGTCACCAAATTCCAGAGCTCCCAGCTTAAGGAGAAAATACTGTAAGCAGCCAGAAAGAAACAATTTGAGTATTGTGGGAAAGCGATCAGGATAACACAGGACCTAGCAGCTTCCACATTAAGGGATCAAAGGGCTTGGAATATGATATTCTGGAGGTCAATGGAGCTAGGATTAAAACCAAGAATCACCCACCCAGCAAAACTGAGTATCATGCTCCAAGGCAAAATATGGATTTTCAATAAAATAGAGGACTTTCAAACTTTCTCAGTGAAAAGACCAGAGCTGAATAGAAAATTTGACTTTCAAATACAAGAATCAAGAGTAGCATGAAAAGGTAAACAAGAAAGAGAAATCATAAGGGACTTAGTAAAGTCAAACTGTTTTGTTTAGATTCCTACATGGAAAGATGATGTGTATGATTCATGAGACCTCAGTATCAGAGTAGCTGAAACGAATACGCATATATGTGTGTGTGTGTGTGTGTGTGTGTGTGTGTGTGTAGGTATATATATATATATATACACACACACACATGTGTGTAGGTATATATGTAGGTATATATATATATGTATATATATATATATATATATATATATATATATATATATATATAGAGAGAGAGAGAGAGAGAGAGAGAGAGAGAGAGAGAGAGAGAGACAGAGGGCACAGGGTGAGTTGAATATGAAGGGATGATATCTAAAAAAAAAGTAAATTTAAGGGACAAGAGAGGAATATATTGAGAGAGGGAGAAAGGGAGAGATAGATTGGGGTAAATTATCTCACATAAAAGTGGCAAGAAAAAGCAGTTCTGTAGGAAGGGAAGAGGGGGCAGGTCAGGAGGAATGAGTGAATCTTGCTCTGATCATATTTGACCTGAGGAAGGAATACCATACACACTCAATTGTGTATCTTACCCCACTGGAAAGAAGAGGGAAGAAGATAAAAAGGGGGGGACAATAGAATGGAGGGCAGACAGGGGGAGGAGGTAATCAAAAACACACACTTTCAAAAAGGGACAGGGTCAAGGGAGAAAATTCAATAAAGGGGGATAGGTTAGGAAGGAGCAAAACATAGTCTTTCACAACATGAGTATTGTAGAAGGGTTTTCCATGATGATACAAATGTGGCCTATGTTGAGTTGCTTGCCTTCTTGGGGAATGGTGGGTGGGGAGCAAAGAGGAGAGAGAATTTGGAACTCAAAATTTTAAAAACAGATGTTCAAAAACAAAGCAAAAAGTTTTTGCATCCAACTAGGAAATAAGATACACAGGCAATGGGGCACAGAAATTTATTTTGCCCTACAAGAGAGGAAGGGAAAGGGGGATGGGAGGGGAGTGGGGTGACAGAAGGGAGGGCTGACTGGGGAATGGGGCAACCAGAATATATACCATCTTGTAGTGGGTAGGAGGGTAGAAACGGGGAGAAAATTTGTAATTCAAATTCTTGTAAAAATCAATGCTGAAAACTAAATATATTAAATAAATTGAGTTTTTAAAAAAAACCTTAAAGTTGGCTTTTGAAAAGATCAACAAAATTTTTAAAAACCTGATTCAAAAGAAGAAAGGAAATCAGATCAATGAAATAGCAAATATAGAGGGTAAAATCCCAACAAAACCAAATGAAATAAAAATAATTGTCAGAAGTTATTGTGTAAATTTACAGGCTAATAAAACTGAGAATATAAAAGTAGAGGAATATTTTCAGCACATAAAATGCCCAAACTAACAGAATACCAAATGGAAATCATAGATAATCTGATTTCATAAAAGGAAATAGAACTAGTTCTAAATGATCTACCAAAAGAATGAAAAAAAAACTCCTTGTCCTGATGGATGCATAATAGAATTCTATCAAACTTTCAATGTATAAGAATTACTAATACTATATGAATTACTCCAAAAGACTCAGAAAGAGAAGACTTTATCAGACACCTTTAGTGAGACAAGTACAATACTAATACCCAAACCAGGAAAATTATAGACCAATATAATTAATGAATATCAATTCAAAATTTTAACACAAATTCCTATCAGAATACAGCAATTCATCCAAGAAATAATTTCTTGTTGCTAAGTTAGACATATTACAGATATACTAATGGTTCAACATAAGGAAAATCACTAATATAATTATATTAAAACATTTTTAAAAAGACATTATTTTCTTATTAGATGCAGAAAAAGTCTTTGACAAAGTATAAAACTCAAAATGTTGGTACAGAGGAAGCTCTTTTTAACACAAAAAGTATTTACCTAAAACCTAAAGCAAGAGGTATTATTTGAGACAATAGCTTTGGCAATGGTGCAGACTACAATAAACTCTCAAAAACCAACATCGATTTCTGTACAATAACAGAATCCAAGAGACAATAATAGAAAAAGGAACTCCATTCAAAATAACTACAAAATTCACAAAATATTTTGCAATCTGTCAAACCACACAAAATACTTGTAGAGATTCAATTACAAAGTGCTCTCTGAAGAAATAAATAACTTTGTATAACCTAATTCCATATCTTTTCATTCTTCTTACATGTGTTCTGTGATCCAGTCTTTGCATATGACACTCAATCTCTCAACTCCATGAATTTTTTTAGACTGGATCTCCTTAGGATGGAACTACAGTGGCCACTCATATGTCCAACCCTCCACTGCTGGCATGGAAGCTCTGACTTGCTCCATGTCTGACCTAAGCTGGTTCATGCCTCCTTAGGTATCTTAGTGGTCCTCCATTTCCAAAGGCTCACCATATTGAGACCATACTTAGCACAGACATTTGATTGGCTTTTGCCATGCTGTAGCAACTACCTATTTGATATTAATTACTAAGAAATCTGGAAATTAGGCTGGAAGAAATTAGGTTTAGTTAATAATTTACATTTGATGATAAATCCAAAATGACATTATTAAAAATCATATTATAAAAATAGAAGAGAAGCAAACAATAAACCTATCATATCTATGGGTAGGGGATGTATTCTTAACAAAATGAAGGATAGAATCAAGTAAAAATATAAAATAGTTTTATATGAAATTGAAAAGCTTCTGCAAATACACAATTAATAACTAGAGTAAGAGGGGAAGCAAGTGAGGAGGAAAAACATCTCAGGATGAAATTTCCCAAAATAAGTATTCATTATATAAGATATATGGACAGCTGAATATCTCTCTATATATGCCACATAGATATAGATATTGATGTATCCATAAATATACTACTATTATTATTGATATTTTAACCAAAAGCTACTCCCCAATAGATATGTGTTCAAAGCATATGACTAGTAATCAAAAAGAGAATTGTGAACTATCAACAACCACACCAAAGAATGTTCCAAATAATTAAGAATGAGATAAAGGTAAATCAAAACAAATCTACGGTTTTCCCTGACTGAGAAAACTTGCAAAGCTGACAAAAGATGGGAATGTTAGAAAGATTGTGGCATACTAATGCATTGTTGGTGGAGTTGTGAATTAGTACAACCATTTTGCAAAGCAAACTGGAATCATGCCAATGAAATAACTAAAATGTTCATACCCAGATATTCCAGTACTAGGTTTGCCCTCCCAGGAAGCTATTGATAAGAAGAAAGTCCTTATGTACACCAAAACACTTTTTATGATTTCAGAGTGGCTACCCAAATTGTGATACATGAATGAAATAGAATATTACTATGCTATAAGAAACAACTAAAATGATAAATGCAGAGAGGAAAGTCCCACATGAAGTGATACGGAGTAAAATAAGCAGAGCCAAGAAAACAATATACATAATGACTACAAAAATGAAAATAAAAACACCAATTATAAGTAAATATTGCAAGCGGACTTCAGAAAAACCTGGAAAGATTTATATGAACTTATGCAGAGTGAAATGAGCAGAACCAGGAGAACATCATACACAGTAACAACCACATTGTGAGATGACTGACTTTGATAGACTTAGCTCTTCTCAGCAGTGTAACGATCTAAGACAACAAGAAAAGACCAAAGCTATTCACATTCAGAGGAAGAACTTTGGAGTTTCAATGAGGATGGAAGCATGCTATTTACTCTGCTTTTCTTTTGTTGTTTTGTTTTGTTTCTTCTTTTTTGTGGTTCTTCCCATTAGTTCTAATTTTTCTTTACATCTTGACCAATGTGTGATATGTTTAATATGAATGCATAAGTAGAGACTATTCCAAATTGCATGACATCTTGGGGAGGCAGGAAGGAGGTAGGGGGAGAAAATTTGAAACTCAAAATCTTATGGAAGTGGATATTGAAAACTAAAAATAAATTAATTAATTTAAAAAATACAATTGCAAAATTACAAGAAACAAAATTACCAAGAAGAGACATGAGAAGAAACCCATAACACATTCATTGCAAAGGAAGAAGTCCACAGATTTGTACACTGCATATATTTTCAAATTTTTTCAGTGTGTTAATTGGGTTGTGTTCTAATTTTTGACTCATAATTTTTCTTTTTGTCTTTAAAACCATTCTTTGTTTCATGGATGTCTTTTGGGGAAGAGGGTGTGTGAAGATGAGATCCTGGGAGAAATTCTGGTGACATAAAAGAAAAGTTATATTAATAAAAATTATTTTAAAATATCATTAAAAACCATAGGAAGAAATGGTCCTTTCTTCAATATGTTAAATATTATCTAAAACCAAGAGCCAATATTGTGTATGTGTAATGACAGCAAATTAGATAGATACCTCCCCAGTAAGATTAAGTGTAAAGCAAGATTGTGCATTGTCTTCACTAGTATTTTGCATTTTGTACACATTTTAAAAACAAATGAACCTCATAGCCTGTTGTTTGATAAACACCATTCTTGGTTTAAGGACTCACTGTTTGACAAAAATTTCTAGGAAAGTTGGATAACAGCCTGACAGAAGTTAGATTTAGTCCAACAACTCACTCTATGTACCAAGATAAACTCTAAATTAATATATTACCTAGATATAAAAGGTCATATCATAAAGAAATTAGGGGAACAAGGAAAAAAATGTCTCTCAGGCCTATGGGTAGGAGAAGAGTTGATAACCAAACAAAGAATAGCAAAGATGACAGAAGATAAAATGGACAATTTTTATTGCATAAGATTAAATAAATTCTGAACAAATCTAAAGCAGCTAAATTCATAGGGCAAACAGTTAACTGGGGAAAAATTACATCAGATTTCTCCAATAAAGGTCTCTTTTCCAAAACATATAAGGTAGTGATTCAAATTTATAATAAGAACTCTTTGCCAATTGATAAATGGTCAAAGTATATGAACAAACAGTTCTCAAAGGAAGAAAACCAAGCTATCCATAGCCATATGGGTGGGGGAAGGGAATCTTCCAAATCACTAATAGAGAACTACAAATTAAAGCAACTCTTAAGATTTCACCTCATAGTTATCCGATTGGCAATTCTGAAAAAAAAGAAGAATAACAAATGATGAGGAGGTGGGAGGACCATGGGAAAATAGGCCCATGGAGCTATGAATTGGTATGACCATTCTGGAAACTAATTTGGTACTATGCCCAATAGCTACTAAATTGTATAAATACTTTAATCCAGAGCCATCTTTATTAGTACTATATAACAAAAAGATTTTAAAAAGAGGCAAAAGCCTTATCCACACAAAAATATTTGTAGCAGCTCTTTTTCTAGTGGCAAAGAACTTGAAATTAATGGAATGTCTATTAATTGTAGAATGGCTAAACAAATTATGCTGTGTGAATATAATGTAGTGCTACTGTGCTATAAGAAATGATGAAAGATACTGAAACCTCTTGATCACCCCAGACCTCTCTGAGAAGGACTTGTCAAACGATATTCAGACAAACTGAGTGGCCAAGTGATTGGTTTTCTTTCATAAGCTGGTGTGAGAGGTAAGATAAAATAAACTTCTGAATGTTCCTTTTGAGTTCAAACTACCACAAACTATCTTTCTCTGTGTTTCAGTACTAATTCTTCCAATTTGGGGCAATAACGTGGAGGTAAAGATAAAGAAAATAGCTTTGATTGTGGGCACCTTTTATTTTATCATTTTTATTTAATATTTTAGTTTTCAACATTGATTTCCACAAGATTTTGACTTACAAATTTTCTCCCCATTTCTACCTTCCCCTCCATTCCAAGATGGCATATATTCTGATTGCCTCTTTCCCCAGTCAGCCCTCCCTTCTTTCACCCCACTTACCCCCTCCATCCCCATTCCCCTTACTTTCTTGTAGGGTAGGATAGATTTTTATGCCCCATTCGCTATATATCTTGTTTCCCAGCTGCATGCAAAAAACAATTTTTTTAAGAATCTGCTTTTAAAACTTTGAGTTCAAAATTCTCTGCCCTCTTCCCTTCCCACCCACCCTCCTTAGGAAGGCAAGCAATCCAACAAAGATCACACATGTATCATTATGTAAAACAGTTCTACAATGCTCATGTTGTGAAAGGCTAACTATGTTTCCTTCCATCCTATCCTGTAGCCCATTATTCAATTTTCAATCCTTGATTCTGTCCCTTTTGAAAAGTGTTTGCTTTTGATTGTGTCCTGCCCCTATCTGCCCCCTCTTCTATCATCCCCCCCTCTTTTATCCCCTCCCCCGTACTTTCCTGTGGAGTAAGATACCCAATTGAATGTATATGTTATTTCCTCCTTAAGTTGAATCTGATGAGAGTAAGATTCACTCATTCCCCCTCATCTGCCCCCTCTTCCTTTCCAACAGAACTGCTTTTTCTTGTCACTTTTATGTGAGACAATTTTCTCCATTCTATCTCTCCCTTTCTCCCTCTCTCAATATAGTCCTCTCTCATCCCTTAACTTGATTTTTTTAGATATCATCCCTTCATATTCAACTCATCCTGTGCCCTCTGTCTCTCTATATATGTATATTCCCTTCAGCTACCCTAATACTGAAGTCTCATGAATTACACACATCATCTTTCCATGTAGGAATGTAAACAAAATGGTTCAACTTTAGTAAGTCCTATATGGATTCTCTTCCTTGCTTACCTTTTCATGCTTCTCTTGATTCTTGTATTTGAAAGTCAAATTTTCTATTCAGCTCTGGTGTTTTCATTGAGAAAGCTTGAAAGCCCTCTATTTTATTGAAAATCCATATTTTGTCTTGGATCATTATACTCAGTTTTGCTGGGTGATTCTTGGTTTTAATCCTAGCTCCTTTGACCTCTGGAATATCATATTCCAAGGCCTTCAGTCCCTTAATGTAGTTGCTGCCAGATCCTGTGTTATTCAGATTGTATTTCCACAATAATCAAATTGTTTCTTTCTGACTGCTTGCAGTATTTTCTCCTTGACCTGGAAACTCTGGAATTTGGCAATAATAATCCTAGGCATTTTCTTTTTGGGATCTTTTTCAAGAGGTGATTGGTGGATTCTTTCAATTTCTATATCAGGGGAGTTTTCCTTGATAATTTCTTGAAAGATAATATCTAGGCTCTTTTATTGATCATGGCTTTCAGGTAGTCCAATGATTTTTAAATTATCTCTCCTGGATCTATTCTCCAGCTCAGTGGTTTTACCAATGAGATATTTCACATTGTCTTCCATTTTTTTATTCCTTTGGTTCTGTTTTATAATATCTTGATTTCTCATAAGGTCACTACCTTCCACTTGCTCCAATCTAATTTTTAGTGTGGTATTTTCTTCAGTGAATTTTTGGACCTCCTTTTCCATTTTGCTAATTCTGTCTTTCAAGGCATTCTTCTCCTAATTGGCTTTTTGGAGCTCTTTTGACATTTAGGTTAGTCTATTCTTTAAGGTGTTATTTTCTTCAGTATTTTTTGGGTCTCCTTTAGCAAGTCATTGACTTGTTTTTTATAGTTTTCTTGCATCACTCTCATTTTTCATCCCAATTTTTCCTCTATGTCTCTTACTTGCTTTTCCAAATCTTTATGAGCTCTTCCATGGCCTGAGACCAATTCATATTTTACTTGGAGGCTTTTGATGTAGGCTCTTGGACTTTGTTCACTTCTTCTGGCTGTACATTTAGATCTTCTTTGTCACCAGAAAAGGGATCTAGATTGAGTTTGAGTCTGCATTTGAGTCTGAGTTTGTTTTCACTGCCTGTTTGTGTTCCCAGCCAACTACTTGACCCTTGAGCTTTTTGTCGGGATATGACTGCTTGTAGAGTAGAGAGCACTTTGTTCCAAGCTTTAGGGTCCAAGCACTGCTGTTTTCAGAGCTACTTCTGTTCCATGGACACCCCAGGCACTATCACAGCAGCACTCCTCCTCCCCCAAGACCTGCCCACCAGGACTGCAATACAGATCCAAGCAGGGTACAGCAAAAGAATCTGCCTTTGTGCCCACAAAGTGCTCCTTGCACTCCAGCTCTGATCCACTTCTAAATTCCTCCCACCATGTGAACCCGGGACTTTGGAAGCAGCTGATGCTGTAGCTCTGGAAGCAGCCTCAGGAGCTTCCTGCTGCTGCCACCACCACCACTGCACCACCTCCACCACCCCCAGGGCTGGTGGCCAGACCACTCTGAACTCAATCCCGCAGTTTCCCTCTAATCTGCTCTTTGGCCTCTGTGGTTTGAGAAGTCTGGTAACTGCCACAGCTCACAGATTCATGGCCCCAAGGCCTTTTTCCAGCTGGCTGACTCTGGGTCTGGTCTGTCCTGGCATGGCCCATCCTGGGCTGTGCTCCACTCCCAGCACTATGCAATAGACCCTTTCCAGAGACCATCCAGGCTCTCTTGGGTTGGAGGCCTGTTTCCCTCTGCTATTTCATGGATTCCACAGCTCTAGAATTTGTTCAGAGTCACTTTTTTTACAGGTGTTTGGAGGGATTTGGGGGAGATCTTAAGCAAGTCCCTTCTTTCCAGCCGCCATCTAGGCTCTGCCTCCTGTGAGCACCTTTTGATGCAAACTTATTTACAAGCAAGAATGATTAGCTCTGTGGCAAGGAACTTTAGTTTCCTTATCTGCAAAATGGGAAAATAATATTTATGTTACTTCTGCTGGCCAGACATCATTAATTTGAAGATAAAAACAAGAGTAAAGGCAAAATTTAAGAATAATTCCTTAGCCCCTACTTTCTCCTTTCAATATTCTCCCCAACTGTTTTAGGAGGGATACTCCTTTCCTTCCACATAGTCTTTTACACTTCCTCTAGGGCAGGGCTTCTTAAACTTTTTCCACTCCCAACCTCTTCAGCACTTCTTAAACTGTTTAAGAAGTACTGTTCAGGCAACTGCTCAACCTCATGCCCTACCCCATGATACTTTAATCTGTTTTCTTTCTTCAAACCTCTCAATGTCCTATCCCTAGTTTCATTCTACTTTCCCTAAGCCAGAAATGCTTTCTCCTTGCCAAGCTCATGGATACCTCAGGACAGAGGTAGCAAAGACTTGAGATTCTACTCAGACTCCCTGCTGAAATTCACCCCTCCACAGACATGTACACTTTATGGGTGTTGGGATGGCCAATTTGATAAACTTACCCTAGGTAACCTTCCCCAGACAAACTGAATCAAATTTGCCTCACTGGCCACCACATTGGAACTTGCTGCATACAGGTCACTCAGTCTCCCATGTTAGCTACGAGAGCATGGTACTCTACTTCATGAAGGCTTCTTCTCCTTTAGTAAATTGTGGGTTTAAGACTCCATTGAGACTATGGGCCAAGTGACAAAGAGAAGAAAAGTTGGCTCAAGGACAATTTCCTGTCTATTCTCAATTTTAGAATCTTCTTTTCATAAAGTATGGCTGTCAGATTAGCCAAGTCTAGACCACAGAGTGGAAATAATACAATTGAGGCAGAGCTGGGCTCAGGGGACATGCACACACACAAAAATAAAACATTCATGATTTAGGAACCCCAATCAAACTGTTCTACAGAAACAAATTTCCAGAATATAAAAGTCTTGATACACACACATAGAACCACTAAGTTTAGAAAGGATTTTCAAGGTTTAAATCAATGCTGGCTCAGAGTTTGCATGCCTATCATTCTCCTGAAGCAAATTGAAAAGTCTTCTTTGATTCCTGCTTCATCCATAGAAAAAAAATAAATACTAGAGATGTTCTCAGTGGAAGCTTTCATTGTCACCAAGCATAATAGAAACATTTTAAAGGTAAATTTCTTCAGCTTGATGTGACCTTTTATCTGACAACTCAGAGCATTGTTCAAACTGATAAGCAGATTTTCTTTCCTGTAAAATAAAATATCAGAGACTATGTGGCAAATGTGATCTGCTTATCCTGTCGTCTAATCAAATAAGAGCTGGTTTTTGTTTCTTTCTCACAAAGCTGATTTTGCTGTATACTTCTCTTTTCACAATCAGCTCAGCTTATTTGCCAGGAAACCAATGGACTGACAGCTTGTACAGCTGTGTCTCTGACTTAAGGGAGTAGGTCCCAGACATGACATTCGAGTGGATGCCTTTCAGTATTGGCCCAAACAATTGTTCTTTGTGCAATTAAAACCCTAGTATAATGGTACCCAAATTGGGTACTACAGTTATCTAAAAAAGATGCAAGATATTTTCGCTTTTGTAACAAAAATATTCTCCTGCTTGACTTTTCTCCCCTTTACTTATCCTCTCTGTGATCACCGAGTGGGAAAACTTCTCTTTCTCTCCTCATTCTGGATGAATTCAAGGTGTGTATGTGTGTGTGTGTGTGTGTGTGTGTGTGTGTGGTGTCTATTTGAAATGAACCCAACAAAACAAATGCCAAGGGAGTAGATTTTCCAGCTGTGTGCTGAAAGCAGACTCTGTATTGTAATGTAGTAGATGACTTTACTCTGGACAGCTATTCTGGAAAATATAGCAAATGAATCTAGGAAGAAAGTTTTGGAATTATTCTTAGCAAGACATTTCCATTCAGAAGATTTTGCTCTTGTACCCCAAAGAAAAAAGAAATTTCATTCTTATAAAACTTACTTTGTAACAACTTAAAATTTAAACTGTGAACCCAAATGACTTAATCAGAGAATTAATGGTTGGCTACAGATCTTCCGACTCCTCAAATTCTTTGTTCTCCACTAATTAATGGAAAGCTGTGGGGAAAAGATACTAATCTAGGAAAGGCTCTACTAGCTAAAAGTAACATCCAGGTGAACAGTAGACCCCCTAAGAATGACTCATACCAATAAAAGAAGCCTCCCAAACCAGCAGAAGACAATGGGGCAGATGTTACATTTAATTATTATGGGAAAATATTCAATGCAACAAACATTTTGAGCACCTATATTGAGCAAGATCCTTTTCTAAGCAATGAGCATAAAATATGAAAAATAATGCTATATCCCTGAGCTTAATCAGTTTAAAATCCAGCAGAAATGATAAGTTGCAATGCAGTGAGATATAAACAATTAATACTAAACTCTGCATTGCAAGCACAAGCTTGCCAGAAATGTTTTTAAATTAATTTATTATTATTCTAAATCTAAGCATTTTCAAGAGAGAAATGTCCATACTGCTCCATCTTCTCCAACATACCATTTTTGAACTCACAGTTTAGTACATTAAATCAGGAATATTTCAGCCAAGACTGAACAAGGGTTTGGAGTTTAGGTAACAGCTCAGTTAATAGTTTGCTTCATTAAACAGAATAATAGTCTCATAATTATCAGCACACTTTTGGAGAATCATTTTCCTCCTTTGACCACTCCCTTCAAGGATTCTACTTACCATCGGGTCAAAGGCAGGTAAACTTCCATTAATCGAAATAATCAAAGAGACTTCTTTTGCTTTTAGGTAGGTCACTGTCTTAATCTCATGAAGATGGATTTTCTAGGGCTTCAAGTTTGGCCCTCCACCAGAATTAATTCCAGAGAAGAGTCTTTTCTGAGTTGACCAGGGAAAATGCAGCAAAGCATTCTTTGGAATTTATAGTTAATGAAAGACAAATAAAGTTTCTTTTTTAGATTAGTCCAAAGGCATTGGATTGGGATAATTTTAAATACTTTCTTAATATTTCAATAGGCGAAAGCAAGGCACTTTGCTTTGACAACAAAAATAACATTACATATAAAAATAATTAAGACAAGAAAACAATTTACACAATGACTCAACAATGCAAATGTGAAGAACTATATGCAAAAAATTAAAAATAAATATTGTAAAATTATAAATAGAAGTATTATTGTGTGAGATGTGAGAGGACACTCTCCACCCATTTCTTTGCAGAAGTGGCTGGCTATAGGCATTTCACATTGAAAATGTTTTTTGGACTTTGTCAATATATTGATCACTTGTACTAATTTTTTTCTTTTTTGTTTTAAAAATACTACTTGTTATATGATGTGTTTCTCTAAGAAGGGGAGGGGGGAGGAGGATACTGGAGAAAACTATGATGATATAAAATGCTATAAATAAAAACATTTTAAAATCAGTGCTTTATAGAGGTCCTGCAGGTTTTACAGACCAAATTTTCTTGAGAGGGATTCAAGAAAGATATCTAGAGATGTTGCCACCAGAGCTGAATCTTTAATAATCACTCATATTTGTAATATACTTCAAAGTCGGCAAAATATTTTCCTCATGTGAACCATGTGAGATGAGGCATATAAACATTATTATCCCCATTTTATTGATAGGGAAGCTGAGGCTCAGAGAAGTTAAGCATGTGATTGTACAACTAGTAATCTATGTCTCAAACCCTGGTTGCTTATGACCACAGGTTTAGCATTTTGTTAATTAATTTATTTATGTGCCATTACACTATCCTTCCTTTTAAGGAAGTCAAGGAATTCAAGAGGTAGAGAAATGTAAGGACCTCTGACACATAAGTTAAAGCTGAAATGAAAATAATAAAACCTGCTCTCCAGGCCCCTCCAGGAATGAGTCATTCTGGAAAACCAAGTTATCTAGAAAGACTGCCTTAAACAATTAAACTTTGTTTTCTTCATCTTTTAAAGAAGCCTTCCTCAAATGAATGACTTATGTCCCTGTGATCTATTATTATAAACATTGTTATCAAAATGATTTTTGTTTTTGTTTTGCCAAGTTTAACTCTTCATGACCCCACTGGGGGTTTCCTTGGCAAAGACACTGGAGGAGTTTGCCATTTCCTTCTCCAGCTCATTTTATAGATGAGGAAACTGAGGCACACAGGGTTAAGTGACTTGCCCAGGATCACATAGCTAGTAAGTGTCTGATGTTGGATTTGAACCCATAAAGATGAGTCTTCCAGCCATTTTCAGAGGAAGATATTAAAGCTATCTATGGTCATATGAAAAATGCTCTAAATCACTATTGATTAGTGATTAGAAAGATGCAAATCAAAACAAATCTGAGGTACCACATCACACCTACCAGATTGGCTAACATTACAAAAACAGGAAAGTGATAAATGCTGGAGATGATGTGGGAAAGTTGGAACACTAATTCTTTGTTGGCAGAGCTGTGAGCTGATCCAACCATTTTGGAGAGCAATTTGGAACTATGCCCAAAGGGCTATAAAAATTTGCATACCCTTTGATACAGCAATAGCGCTTCTAGGGCTGTACCCCAAAGAGATCATAAAATGGGAAAAGATCCCACATGTACAAAATACTTATAGCAGCTCTTTTTGTGGTGGCCAAGAACTGGAAATGGAGGGGATGCCCATCAATTGGGGAATGGCTGAACAAGTTGTGGTATATGAACATAATGGAATACTATTCTGCTTTAAGAAACGATGAGCAGGAAGACTTTGGGAAAACCCGGAAAGACTTATACGAACTGAGGCTGAGTGAAGGGAGCAGAACCAGGAGAACATTGTGCATAGTAACAGCCATACTGTGTGAGGACTGATTTTGATAGACTTAGCCCTTCTCAGCAAGTCAAGGACCTAAAACTTTTCTGAAGGACTTATGATGGAAAATGCCATCCAAATCCAGAGAGAGAACCATGGAGTCAGAATACAGAGTGAAGTTGACTCTATTTTGTTTTGTTTTCCTTCTCATGGTTTCTCACATTCATTATAATTCTTCTATGCAACATGACTACTGTGAAAATGTGTTTAATAGGAATGTATTGTATAGAGCACATATAGGATTGCATGTCTTCTTGGGGAAGAAGGGGGGAATGAAGGGGAGAAAATTTAAAACCTATAGAAATGAATGTTGAAAATTGAAAATAAATAAATTAAATATTAAAAAATATGAGTCTTCCCAACTCCAGGGCCAGCACTCTATCTACTGTGCCACCTAGCTCCTCCATCAAAATGATAGGGATATATAATTGAAATATAATATAATATGATAACTACACTGGATTATTTGAGGTGTACAGGGGTTCAAGGAGGATTAGTGCCTCTGGTGTGAGGGCTTGCTGAACCCTTTCCAGGTCTGCTTGCTCATTCAGTTTTGGCATCAACCTTTCATCCAACTCTCACTTGTGGCTCCAAGAAGCTATAGCATGCCTGGTGACTGCAACCCAGTAAACAGGTTTCAAACCCTACAGTGAGTTAATGGGATGTCTAACCAAGCATGTTAAGATTCTTACACTCTCACACTGAAAAAAATGAATGGATGAAAATAATTTGTTCCAATGGCCTTGAAAGGTGGCTGAAGCAGGCACTGTGCAGCACTTAGAGTGTGGACAGACATGGGATACTTGAAGATACCAAGGTCATCCACTGAATCCAAGGCCATTAATAGTTATCTTGACTTGTGTCATGCCACTGGACTTTGATGACTCTGGAAGAGAGAGTGAGGCTAATGACTTTGTGCAATTCTAGTCAAGAAATCATCCCACGATATGATTGATTCTCTTCAAAATTGAAGGACAAATAACAACAAAACACTGGAGCAGAAACAACAGTTTTCATTTTTATAAGGGATTTCTATTTCTAAAATATCCTCCTCACAGATCACACCAAATTTGGTACTCTCTTCCCTCCTCAATTTACCTTGTACTTACTTATCTGTATATATGTTATTTCCCTTCAGTACAATATAAACTCCTCAAGGGCGAGACCATCATTTTCCCCCTTTACATGTCCAGTGCCTTTCATATAATATGTTCATTGCATTGAAAGTAACATTAGAGCTCTCAAGAACCTTAGAGATAATTTTGGCCAACTCTTATTAGAAAGATCAGGTAACTGAGTTTTGGAGAGGGTAATTATTTAATCACTTCTCCCAAGTCAAACAGTTAATAATATCCATAATACCTTCTCATGTCAATGGTAGCCAACCAATAAGAATTAAATCCACTTTATGGATTGACTTTCCAGGCCTTAGTTTGCCTAAGTAAAAAAGATCAAAAACATACCAAGTCATTGGTAGAGGAGATGTTCAACTTGCCAACCTAGAATTCCACACTGTAGACCATGTAATTTCTGGTCATTTGTTTATCCCTATAAAGCAAGCTTTGGGTAGGTTATTACTCAACAGCTAAGAAACTAAACTTAAGTAACTTAAATATTCAGGTCCCATTCATTCCAAACTAGAATTTCTTGGTGAAAATGACAATATCTGATAGTCTCAAATTTTTCTATCATTTTGTGGTTGTCAGATTGTGGATCACCTTGTAACACAATGAAATGATCCAATTAGAACTATTTCTAACATGAGGAGGAAAGCAGACGTGGGAAAAATGCTTTGAAAATTCCATTAATCGAAGCCACTTGGTATGTTTCATTTTGAAAATCCCTCAAATTTTCTGCCCTATAAGAAATTACAAAAAAAAGAGAGATTTTTTTTTTCTGGGAACTGAGCCTATGGGAAAAGTCCATAAAAGCCATTTACCTACTAACAGTCTAATACCATATTCAAGAAATGCCATTTAAAAAGAAAATGCATTTATATTACTTTATCTCTTCTGGGAGGGGAAGGTTTTGTTTCAATGGTGGAGAAAGGAGGACAAATGGGCATAGTTAGCCATCTCTCTAGCACCTTAGTCTTTACCTAGAACTATAGGGTCCCAGATGCCAGACAGAGATGGCAAGAGTTCCAAAATGTGCTGCTTGGTTTTGGCAATGGAAACCAATGTACCTGGATGACACACTGGGAAGAGATGAATCATGTATGTCACTAACTTGAAACTGTATTCACAAGATAGTGTCAACCACTGACCCAGCCCCCACATTCATTTTATTTGTGCTCATATATTTGAAAAAAATCTAAGTTTACTTTTTAAAAACTAAATAACATTGCCTTGTGGCACTCATATTGTATCTATTACACATTTCACTTCAAAACCTCATCTCTCCTAAACCCTCTTCAATGAGCTTGAAGGAGCACAGCAAAAGGAAAGGAATTTTCTATTTAACTAGAGCACTGACATTCTGTTACACAATTCGATCTTGTCTATTTACCTGCTCTCAAAAACACAAGGCACTAAACACAAAATGCTGAATGCATCAAGTCTGTGGTGCCATAGGTGTCTGAATGCATCTGTAGCTTCCCTCTCACTCATCAGTGTAATTGTTGTCATGTTATTCCATTTTTTGATTAGTCTAGTCCCTCAAGCTCAATGCTTTTTCTGGCCCAACGTTCTTCTGCTGGTTGTCATGGTGACTGAATTGTTAGAGAGTAGAAAGGCTCTGTTGTCTGTCATTGTTCTGTTGTGGTTTAGGTAACGCAGGAGGCAACACAAGTGAAGTGGATGGACCTTTTTAGCTCTGCATCATTTCATAGTATTGAAAAAAAATCACATAAAAAAGGAGCAAATAGGCCCAAAGAAATAACCAAGCTCTTTCTGAAAGAAAGTGCACATTATTATAAAGAGGAAAAATGGCACTAATGATGAACTGAGTGATCTATGAGAAATGCTGCTGAATATTACATTTATTATTAGAACAATTGCAGCATCTTAAACATTACATACAATCCCTATCATTTTATCATTTTAGAGTGAATATAGTTTTTAACTATGCTGTTGGAGAATCACCCCCTTTGGCTATTTTGCTGCTGTATAATTTTAACCTTTCTGGTTTAATGGCTGGCTCACTGAAATAAGCAGAATTAAGAGTTGGGTGAATTTTTTTCTTAAGTGATGATTTAGTGCTGTGGTCAATTTGTGCTTTACTAAGATGTAGAAATTTACTCTCTCAGATCGGATCTGGAATGATTACAAAAGAAGATTTGAATCTTATCCTTACCTTAAGCGTACAAAAATTGTGAAAGCTAGCCAAAAAGTCCAATTCTTCCCTTAACTTAGTCGCCAATTTTCCTCTACTTTTGGAAAAATCAAGTGAAGAAAAAGACAGTAGATATAGTCTAATTTACACAAGTCTTCTTCAAATGATTTTCCTAAGCTTGCTTTCATGGTTTAGTTGGTAGATAAACTACCTGTCCTACCCTGTACTTACAGTTATCACTAGGATTTATTAAAAATAATTGGTGACTTTAATATGAATCCAACATCCGATGAACTTACTGTACAAGAAACCTGGTTTCAAGCAATAGTGAGTTTTATCATATTCATAGTCAATGACCACCAGGAGCCAGCATTTATGCATAAATATCTTTTTCTATTGATACCCCAGGACTGATACCCATTACTTTTGTTGAACTCGGTGTCACTCTAGTTTCACACACATTCAGCTCCAATATAACTGATTTTGCCATTAAAAGAAAAGAAGCTGGCTAGGAGAGGGCTTTTTCCCATCTGACAATCCTCTAGGAAATGTGTTATTCTGGTGCATTCATAAATGCCAGAATGCATTTATTTAGCATTACAAGGTAGTTGATAGCAGCTGAAGTCTTTGAAACATACTCCTCTTGCCTTCCAAGGGTGCTCCACAATGACTTTAAAAACTAACCACTAAAGAGTGTTTGAAAGGGCACTTACTATTTAGTACCCTGTAAATATATATTTTGATTTTTTCTTCATACTATTTAATGGTATAATATTCAGCTAGGATCTGTGGAAACCAACTAGCAATCACAAAAGAGACACTCTAAGGAAGAGTACCAGCACTTCCTAAATTGTGCTTCACTCCCCACACCAGAAACGCTTCTGACTGAATTCATCATCTCACCAAATATTCGCATCCTTGCAGTCTGTTTTTGGTTTAATATATTATATTCATTCAGGTTGAAGTTGATTTTCAATAAAGGCCTGCAAATAATGCTCTTTTGCTGTGATCTTTTGACATTCAAGATCAGCTTTTTCCCTCCCACTCCTACCTTCATATTAAATATTCCAACCCTAGAAAGAGTAATGTTCTGGAAACAATATGATGACTTTTGATGTTAAACCTACCCAATAATCAAAAGTGACAAGGAAAAATAGCCCAGCTGGAAATATTTCTTAGTAGGATAAACAGTAAGAAGGGAGATTATTTTTGCTTTTACTAAAAAAGCGCACAAACCATTCACTGAAGGCAGAATTTGGCTACTGATCATTGCTCTGAGACTCCCCTATTAATTCAGATTAAAGTTGACCTTCATAGATGTACCATTGCAGAAGTGACTTTTTTTTCTTCTGGTGATGATGATGTGAAAATGATTTCTTCCTGAATGCACTTTTCTTCCCATTCTTTCCCCAAGGCAACTTTTGAAAATTTGTTAAGAAAAAAAGAGAGGGGAGAGGGAAGAGGGAAGAAGGAAGGAAGGGGAGAAGGAAGGAAAAGAAGGGAAGGATAGAAAGGAGGGGAAAGACAGAAAGAAGGAAAGGAAGAAAGGAAGGGAAAGACAGAAAGAAGGAAAGGAAAGAAAGAAGGAAGGAAAAGAGGGAGGGAGGGAAGGAGAGAGGAAGGAAGAAAGAAAGAAGAAGGAAAGAAAGAAGAAAAAAGAAAGGAAGAAGATATATATATATATATATATATATATATATATATATATATAGAGAGAGAGAGAGAGAGAGAGAGAGAGAGAGAGAGAGAGAAAGAAAACATGGTTGACCTACCGCCACAAACAAACCTCAGGCTATCTGGATGCTTTCATTTTAGGAAAGCAGAAGAAATGGTAGCCTATCAAAGAGTACAAATGCACAATTGTGACCACTATTTTACATGCAAATCTATGACTCTGCAGACCTGTACTCTCTTCTTTGGACTTGTTTCTATAGTCCTGTGCACAACTAAACAGGGAGGGGGATTTAAGCAAAGTAGCTTAAATCATTAAGTGGCAAGAGGTAGTTTGGTTCAGCTATTCCTTAGCAATGGCAAAGTAAACTCTATAGACTAATGAACTTCTTCCAGCTTGGAAACCTATACCTAGCTGAAGAAGAGAGAAAAACAAGACACCTAAATCTCCAGAACTACTATCATACTTATATGAATGAGAGAGAGTTGGAAGTAAAGAGAGGTTGATTGATTTTTAGGGAGAGAGACAGATGTGGAAACAGAGACACAATGAGACAAGGAGATAGATACAGTCACAGACAGGCAGACAGAGAGAGAGGGGAATGTGTGAGGAGCTTTTCAATAGGGCAGGAAGGGAGGAAAGGAAGAATTCCTATTTTGTCTTCTTTTAAATGGTTTTTATTTTGTTTATTATTTTTATTTTTATCTGGACTTGTGATTTCCTCAATGAAAAGAATACTTATCAAAGAAATTCTCTCTACTAGTACAGATTGTGGGCTTGTGTAGAGCTGGGTCATATAAAGCTGAGTGGAATCTTGGAGGCTATAGAGTCTAACTTCCAAATTTGACAAATGAGGAAAATGAAAAACAGAGTCAAAATGACTTGTCCAGGCCCATAAAGCCTGAGGTGGAATTTGAATTCCAGGTATTTCCAATGCAATACTCTCATGCTTAACTGAGTATCATGTAGGGAATTGTGCTGGTAATGATTAAAGACTATCCCTGGAAACTGAAATAGAACCTATAGAATTTAAATACCATAGGCAGCTTTTCTAGACGTCCCTATATAGGATGAATAATTAAGTAGCTTGAAAACAATCCATGAATCTTATTTTTCAAGGTAAAATGAAACTACGTGTGTCTCTCTGTGCTGATTATATATGACTCTTACAGTTTCTAAATGCCCTGGAATCCTGAAAGTAGGGAAATTGGGTTTTGTAAAGAGTTAGGCATCTACATAATGGGAGCCAATTTGCTAGAAAGTGTATAGTAGAAAATGACAAGCACGTGGTGTTGGGTATGGAAATGAGGAGACTCCCAAAGAAAGAATCATGTGGAATTTAGGAATGACCATCAGGAGGCTTTCTCACTTGATTAAATAATGCATGTGAGCTATCTTATAACAAGCAGGTGAAGTGTATCTTTAAAGTTCAGAGGCCTTTCACATTTCAAACTTTAGACCAAATTGAACACATGAATGCTCATCTTTCTACCCCTTGAAGAAGAGAGAATCCGATACCCAGAAATACACACACACACACACACACACACACACACACACACACACACACACTCATTCCTCCAGAAAAATTCCTGCTGTGTCAACCCATAATACATTGGATTTCATTTGGATATAGTTGAGGTTTCTTGAAAGTTTCACTGCAAATTCCTTCAAATCCTAAGGAGCTATAGGAAATACTGCTGGGCTATGAGCTGCTTAATGCCTCTGCATGTAATAGCATCTTCGAAATTCTGATTTTTGACACTGTCAACCACTTGATAGCTCTGTTACAAGGAAGATCAGAAAAGCCATAATCAAATGTTTTCTGACTTCATCCCCATTGTACTCTCCTCTTAGACCAAAATTAAGAAGTGAAGTGATATTTGTTTTAGAAAATACTTACCAGGCACCTGCTTAATGCTATAAATGTTATCCGGCAAAAGCAGTCTCTCACAAAGAAAATATTTCACTGGAAAGTCAATATCTGTAGTCTCCTGAAAGAAAGGGAACTGTTTCAAAACTACAAATAAAACCTCCTGTCTCAACTCTCATTCAACCTCTTTTTTCCCCCTTTTGGTTTTGTTTCCACTAAGCATATTTTAGGAGCTAATCAGCTTTATAAAAGGTAGCACGGTTAATCTACTGTTTGTCTTGGTCTTCATTGCAGCTGCTTAAAAGAGAGCAAACAAAACTAGAATTAAGGTCATTCCATTTAAATCCTTCAGAAAAGAAGACAAGGACTAAGTTATTGCTGAGAGCTACATAGAGGGGGGTTGGGGCGTATCTGGGATTAATAAACAATGAGGTTTTTTTTTTATTTGCCAGACTCAGAGCTGCATATATTCCCATATTTGTGCCGGGGTTGCATTATCATCTTTAAAGATTAATTGGTAGTGGAAAGAATTCCCTCACAGTATCAGTATTACTTAAAAATGCCTTTTGAGGAAATTGGCAAGAGGACTATCTTCCCTCATAGGATCCTCCATGTGGCATAGCACTTAGTCTGACGATTATTTAAGCTGTTGCTACAGGTAACAAACAAACACTTTACAGAATAAAAAATTCTCTTTCTCCCTATTGGTCTCTTCCAAACTCCTGCCCTAAGGGAAATGCAAAATTGATTTTTAAAAGGTATTATATATGTTAGAATATATCACAAACTAAAATACAGTTTAAATGAATTAAGAAGTGAAATGAATCACTTTATCTGGGCAAACTTTATCTTTAAAGCTTGTTTGGATCAGAGAACAACAAATGATAAAAGTTCTATCTCATGTTAACAAAATAATCACTCCGTGTACAATGTACCTTTGACCACTTAAGGCTGTATTTCTTGACTTCATTTTAAAAAACTTTGATAATGCAATTATTTTAAATGCTATTTTGTTAGTAAAATTCTCTTGGGAATAATGGGAGTGATTCTTCCCTTTGGCTCTCTCATGCCATTGTGACCTATCCTATTCACTTAATCACTTTCTAATGTTTCCTAGTTGAATCTAGTCCCAGCTTCCCCTCCTCTCCCCCCACCTCCAGCACAGAAATTCCTTAAAGGCAAGAGTCATCTGTATTTGCCTTTGTTTACCTAGTGCCTAGCCTATACAGTAGATATGGTAAATTAACTTAATTTGTTTTTTAATTGAGCAGAAATAACTCATCCAGCAGACATAGGTTGGAGAGGAAATCTCTCTCATTTAATGACAGAAAAGACTACAGAAACCCTTTTTACAACTCCCTTGTTTCACAGTTAAAGAAACAGCAGCTCAGAGAAGAAAAGTGATTTTAAAATATCTCACTGCTAATATGTGACAGATCCAGGATTCAAATCCAGGCCATCTGACTCCTGGTTTGATAAACTGCCATTGAAGGGTCAAAGGTATTAGCTTCAAATTTTACTTTTGCTGTCAACAGATTTTAGCTACTTAACAAATTATACTGAACCTAATATCATAAATTTTTAATCTAAACACTTCTAAATGCCAAAATGTCCAAAAATCTTCTTTTTTCCATCACAAAGAAGCAGTTCTCTTTATTATCATTTCTAATCCACCCCCATTCTTACACTGGCACAATATGATGACATCATGAGCTAAATTTATAATTATTTTTGTCACCCTATTCAAATTGTGGGACTGTCTGCTTCCTGCAATGCTTATTTATAACTGGCCCAGTTAGATTCCTAATATCTAGAGTTAGAAAAAACTTTAGAGATCGAGTCCAACCCCCTTATTTCGTAGAAGACACCCAGAGACAGAAAATTATTCTCCCAAAGTAACATAGCTAATGATTGAGAATTAGAACCCAGATTTCCTAATTCTTGGCCCAAAAGTTCCTTATTAATTATTATTATTATTATTATTATTCTACACTACTATTTTCTACATACTTTATAAATGGTATGTAATTATCTTTGGACATTAGGAGGACCTAAATTTTTATTTTAAAAGATTTGATGAGTGACTATTCAAGTTCAAATTAACACAAAAAAATTGAGTCATTTTAGGGAGAGAGCAGTTGGCAAGGATAACTTTTAAGCAGGATGGGTAATAAAGAATTAATTTTAAATGACCTAGTAAAAACAATAATGGCACTTAGAGTAAGCTTCCCCAAAGAGTTGGCCATACTGGTAATGCATCAAGCAACAGAGCCATCATCTTTTTCTTCCTTATGGAAAGCAGAATCTGATGCCAAAAAATATGCTGTGTGCAACTAGGTATATATCTATATCTATATCTATATCTATATCTATATCTATATCTATATCTATATCTATATCCATATCCATATCTATATCTATATCTATATCTATATCTATATCTATATCTATCTGTATACATTTGTATTTTAAAATTATTGACAGTTTTAACTCACAGAAGAGGGTTCTTGGGGCCTAAAGAGAATAAGGTATATGTAGGGTAGGTGGGAGAGGTGGAGTGGGGATTTGGGGAGGGAAAATAGAGGGAAAGGGGAAATTAAGGAAGATGCAATTGGCCATTACTGGCACCTTTTAGTTGCTAGCTGGGATGAGGAAGGAGACAGTGCAATAAGCCTTTGGAGAAGCAACCTGCACACTTGGCAGACTCCCCTTCCTCACTGCTTCCCAGGGAATGCTGGACCACAACCATGGTCTTTATGGTATTTGATCCAATTCTTGTTCATACTTGTCTGGTTAGTGTCTCATCTCTGGTCAGGAAAATGGATAAATTGGATAAAATGAGAAGCCTGGAAAAGAAAATAGGAACTCCAAGCAGCATGAAGAACACCCTTAAGTCAATTTTTGAGGAATTTGTTTTGTAGGGATATAGGACTTTGGAGGGGGAGGAAGAGAGATGCATAAGAAGGCTGATGCTAGGTCAAACATAACAGAAAAATAAGGATCCCAGGAAGAGTTCACTTTGGAGGGGTTGGAGAAAAGAAACTTCCTATTTTAGCTAGTGATTCCTATTAACTAGATCCCTAGTTAGTAGTCCCTCTCAGTCTCAGTACCTTGGGACAAAGCAAATTTTTTCCTGCCCTAGTCATAGCTCAGTGTTCATTAAAGGGAGTCTTATGTCTTAATTCCTGTGTTCATTTTTGTTTTCTAAATTTTTTTCCTCATACTAAAGACTCTGAAAATTAATTGTCTCATGCTAATTAGCATCCAATATTCTGCTACTGGACAAAAATAGGTTATCCCCAAATGTAAATTGGCACAAAAATACAAACACCAATCAGTTAAAAGTTCTGTTTGATATTAAGGAATGTTAACGTTCTTTCAATGGAAAATTTAGAGGAAGCTGGTGTTTTGTGGCAGATTTAGGAAGGTTTAGGAAACCCCTAAGGATAGTACAAGAAAAGGCCAGCAGTCTCCCTTAGCAGGCTCTTAAACTGCCAGATGAAAAGTCCAAAGAGCATTCTGTTTGGCTCAGGGCCCCTCCTCATAGCCCTGATGTTTGGCAGAATGAGGAAGGCCACGTTGTCAGGGGCACATTATTCCAGATCCAGTCCTTGTGTTCTTTAAGTCAAGAGAGAGGAAAATCACTTTGACAGCTGAGTAGAGGACTAATTGGTGCAGGGAAAGACTTGAAACAATGAGGCTAATTAGAAGGCATTAGTTTAGAAGGCAGGGCAGCTAGGTAGTTCAGTGGAAAGAGCACCAGGTTTGGAACAAGGAAGATCTGAGTTGAAATCCAGCCTCAGACACTTACCTGGATAAGTCACTTAACTTCTATTTGCCTCAGTTCCTCATCTATAGAATGGGGGCACACTGGAAAAGGAAATGGCAAATGATTCTAATATCTTTGCCAAGAAAATGACATCGACTTTTACATAAAGTCAGACATGATTTAACAACTGAACAACAACAGTCTAGGAGAGACGTAATGAGGGCCTGAATTAGGATAGTAACTGTAAACATCCCGAGCCTTAAACCCCTGAGACAAGTCTCAAGGACAGTTTTAATAACTTTGAAAGAAAAGAAATAGTCTAGTCCACATTGGGAAGTGCTGGTAGATATTTCTCCTACTGTACAAGTGAAGCAAACAGAACCAGGAAAACAATATACCAATGACTTTGACACTATAAACAGGAAAAAAACAATAATATGAATCTGAATGCTGTGTAATTATAATGACCACCTGGCCTGGAACCAGTAAAAAAATTGTACCTCTCCCATCATGACAGAGGGGGAGGATTATAGATTTTGAATATTGTATAGACAGATACCATCATTGTATTATTGCTGATCCTTTCATTTTTCTTTTCTCTTTTAGAAAAATCTTTGTTACAAGTAAAGGACCACTGGATATGGGAAGAGATAAAGATATTTCAAAAATAAATGTGATATAATCAATGTAAAAAGGCATAAATGAACAAATAATGGAGGTTGGACTAGATAGCCTCTAAGATTTCTTCCAGCTCTAACATCCTATGATGCTAGGGGTTCTCAAAGTGGATCATCAAACATCAACATGACAGTGAAATTTTAAATATTAAAGAGAAATTTTCAGAGGCCAAAATGGTTAATTATAAGGTAAACATGATATTGCTAATCCTCTAAGTTAACAGGAAACCAACCATATATGAACAAAGTCATAGGGTGAAAACAATAGTCTTCAATCTATAAAATAGGATATTCAATTCAATTTAACATGCAGTTGTAAGGCACCCACTCTGTCAAAGGCACTGGGCTAAGGATGGCACCTTCTGGCAAGGAGCTCACAGTTTAAATCCAAAGTGGAGGCCAGGTCCCCTAGGTGGACTGTGGCTTGACTCCCATGAATGTAAGTAACCGTTCAGAGGATGGGATGATGAACTGCGTCTCACACTCACTGTAATAGCCAATTATGAGGCTTGTCTCTAAAATCACCAAATCTATCTTTATCTTCCAAAGATCCCCCATTTGGTACCATTCCTTCATTGTGCAAGTTCATCTCTTTCTGAACTAGGTTGTCCAGCCCTTAAGAAGAAAGTGAGGTTGTTGACTTTGCACAGCCCTCCCTCTCTTAAATCCAATTCACTTGCATGTCATGGCATCACCTCCCTGATGTCATGGTCCTCTCCCAGACCAAAGGACAAACAATAGCCCTGTGATTTATATATAACCTTATGGCTTCCTGAGCATTCAGGTAGCTTCATTGGGCACCAAGGTGCCATGGGGTACCCTACCATCCATCATCTCATGGCTGAGTCCCTTGGAAGACAAGGCAGTAGCTCTGAGACAGTTACCAATGAGTAAGAGTAAGGCTTTCATTCTTGTCATTTAGGTGGGACCGGAACAAAAAAGTGAAATAACTAACTTCTGTTTACAAACTCTCACATAAACTGTTGTATTGCAAAAAGTTCATAACTTTGTATGATTCCTTTGTGTCTCAGTCATGATGAATACTATTCTCCCTCCTTCCCCCATGCCATCATGTTACAGTTACACCCAGGCAAACACTGTGTAATTCTCGAAAGAAGAAAAAATAAAGGGAGATGAAAGAAGATATTCAATTTATATACATCTGAGGAAAGAAAAATAATTTCTTAAAAATATACCAGACTTTTGAAAAGGAAGTTTTCTACTTGGTTCAATAAAATAACAATGTAGCATAAAGAAGGTATTATCATTGAATCATGCAAATATTGACTAACTTAGCTAATCGGTGGCTGTGTATAAACAGCCTCCCTTTCCCCTTGGAGTCGCCAGCAGACAGCTTTGTGTACACTGCAGTCTCTTGTGCCTGAACCAACAACTGATAGAGTACCAGATCAAAGCTTGGATACAGATATGCCAAGCAATCTGAGTATTAAGCAAGTGATAAGAATACAAAAGAAGTCTCAATGAACTTGCATCATATTCTGAATGGCAAATAGTTAATTATATTTATAATAGATGTCAACATTTCAAATAATGCCATGGTTCTGCAAGAGATGATATGTTTCCCCTCAGTAGGGTGAAAATTAAGCAATTTTGCTTTAAAAAATAAAGCAAAAATGTAGACAATTGCATTGCTTATGATTTTCTGAACTGAAGCATTTGGTTAAACATGGTTTTAATTATTTCTTCAAATTTTTTTAAAAGAACAAGATATAAATTCTGTCTGCATAATTTAAGTGAGATGTTTAAAAGGTGATGAGCCAGGAAATGTTTGCATTAAATGCAAATAATCAAGGACTGAATTCATTAAGGCTATCCTATTACTTTCAGATTTTTGATGCTTTTTATCATTTGTACAATACTTACAAACTAACTTCAAAATACAACTATAAAATCAGGAAATTTTAGTAAGAAATTATATCTTTATCAGTCACATAAAATTAAAAAAATGTGATAGATTATCTAGCCATTTTTAAACTCCTGGATTTGGGGGTTAGTATAGATCAAATATCACAATGATTTTATGAATTGTTCATTTTTTCTTCATGTTTGGCATCATGTAGATGTGGGCAAAATCTGCAGAAATTATATTTCTTGAAGTAGGAAAGATGGAAACACTGTATAGGCATGAAGTGTTAGAGTATAAATGAAGTCTGTCTAATATGTAATACAGCATGGGGCAACAAATATCCAATAGATGTCTATAAATCAATCAATAAGGATTTATTAAGTGCTTATTATGGGCACTATGCTAGACACGAGGACTACAAAGCTAGAAATGCCCTCAAAATGCAAATAAGATAGATGGATAGGTAAGCACATTTTCAGCACTTTCTACAAGTCCAGGCATTATGATAAGAGCTGAGAATACAAATATAAGCAAAAAACATCATCCTTGCCCTCTCTTGCTTTCTAATGTGGAAAGACAACACATAAAAAGGAGCTAGGAATCCAATGGAGTAGAGAAGAGTGTACCACTCAGGGACAAGGTGGAAAATTCAGGAGTGGAGCTGGAAGAAAAGTGAGCAAAGATTACCTGGGCACTTAATGAAATAGAAGGCTACTAAAATAGTCCAGATGTAAGATGATGAAGGCCTATACCACAGTGGTGGCAATGTCAGACAAGAGAAGGAGGTGTAAAAGACAGAAATTTACAAAAGAAAAATCTACTGACCCTAGCAATAAATTGTATAGGGGGGGAGGTAAGAGAATGAGGAACCAAGGAACCATTTAGTTTGTGAGCCTGAGTGGATGAGAGAATCTTGATACCCTCAACAGTAATAGGGAAGTTGGGAAGAGGGGAAAGTTTGGAGAAAAGTATGAGTTCACTTTTGGACATGTTGAATTTAAGATGTTCTTGATTGGAGATGAACAGAGAACTTAGTTCTGGATAAGTAGCTTTGAGAATCAAATTTCTGTAAGCATAGAGATGATAAATCTATAGGAGCTGATGAGACTACCCAGTGAAATAGTATAAAGGAAGAGGAGAAGAGGTCCCAAGATAGAGTTCTGTGGGACATACAAGATGTGTGGATGAAGATCTAGCAAAGGAGACTGAGAAGGACTGGTCATATAAGTAGAAAGGCAACCAGGAGAGAACAGTGTCATTAAAACTTAGAGAGAAAAGAATATCAAGAATAGTATAACCATTCTAGAGAGCAATTTAAATTATGCTAAAAAAAAAAAGAGAATAAGAATTTGATATGCTTTTTCATCCAGAGATCCCATTGCTGGTCATGTACCCAATGGTGGCCAAAGACAGCTATAAGTGTCTCATATACACAAAAGCATTCCTTGAAAGTCTCTTTCTGTTAATAAAAAACTGAAAATAAAGTAAATGCCTGTCAATTAGGGAATGGCTAAATAAATTATGGTACATGAATATTACAGAATATTACTATTCCATGAGAAGTTGCTAATATCAAGAACTCAAAGAACCATGGTATGAGTTACATGGCCTAATGTAAACCAAAATAAGAGAACCAGCAAAACACAACTATAATAATGTAATTGAAAATTTTAAACTTAATATTATTAATTTTGCAATTAATTGCAGTTTTGCAATTGGCCCTGAAGAAGAGTTGAGAAAAATGTGCCTAGGTTTCTTATTTGTAGAGGTGGAAGACCATGGATATTTACTATTATGTGTACTCTCAGATATAGCTGATGTGTTGATTGCTTTTGTTGAGATTTTTTTCCCCTTTTCTATAAACTCATTGGATTGGAAGGGGAAGATGGACATATTCAGAAATTTAAAGCTGTGTAAAAGTAAAACAGTTCAATAAAAATTAAAAATGAAATTATATAGGTTGATAATTTTTTCTGCAGACTAGACAAGTGATTAGTGAGCAGGTATAATTTGCAGGATATTTTTTAAATTGGGAAACACATCCAAAATAAAATTTATGACTTTATGAATTTATTGTCCATAGTTTTGACATTTTCATATATATTCACTTTGTCTTTCTGGATCAGAGCATGATTTTAAGGATCTTGCTTTGAGTTCTTTGGATTTCAGTTTTTCACAAAAACCCACAAAATGTATTACAGCACCTTCTCTGTGCTACTTCCCCAACTTGTATTTCCATTCAAGGGATAAGTGTTCAGAAGGTGATTATTACTCCAGGTTTTAGGGGTAAGCCTGCAGGTTTGTATGTTGAAGCTCATTAGCTCCTATCAGTGTGCTTTCAATGAACGAGCATCCAGTAGACATAATTAACTCTTATAAAAAGCATTTAAGATGGCATAATAAAAATAGTAGCTACAAAACATTCCCTTTGTAAACTGAAGTTTCCACCTCACCATTTAGAGGAGAAACCGACCTAATTTGTCTTGGTGCTTGTGTAATAACACAGACCTATTGTGTGCAGGTGGGGCTAGGGCACTCAATTTCTCCCTCTCCAATTAAGGGAACTTTCTGGTCTGTACCCACCTGTCCCAAAAAGGTTTAATCCTGGGAGGTTATGGGTGTGAAAATTCCTGTGGGTCCCTAGAACATGTAGGATAGCCATAATTTCTCCAGTTTTTATCAAACACATAGGGAATCAAACAATAGGTCCAAAATTACCTCTCACTGTGATAAGTTTTATTGTTGTTGTTCAGTCATTTAAATCATGTCTGACTCTTCGAGACCTTATTTGGGGTTTCCTTGGCAAAGATACTAGAGTGGTTTACCATTTCTTTTTCCAATTCATTTTATAGATGAGGAACTGAGGCACACAGGGTTAAGTGATTTGCCCAGGATCACATGGCTAGTAAGTATCTTGAGGCCAGATTTGAATTAAGGAAAATGAGTCTTCCTGACTTAAGGCCCAGCACTCTATCCATTGCATTGCCTAGTTGTTCCCACTATGATAAGCAGACGAACTTAAAATGGAAAACAAGCTCTGAAAATTCCTAAAGAGATTTGGAGCTTCCAAAATGGGGTTAAGCCCTTGGGATTGATTACTCAGGACCTGGGGGCCAGCAGGAAAACCTTATTCTATGGATCTGAAATCCATAAGGATCTGTCTGTATGCATGTCACAATAAGACAATCTAGCTCTACTATAAAGTAAAAAAGAAAATGAATATGGATGAGATCTCAAGGTGTGCTCTAGCTAAATTTCTAGGCAGTAGCATTCTAAGGATGCAAAATCTATATTACCTTCCATACTCCTGATGGGTATAGTGATACAACAGATATTAATACTTAAGCATTCAATAGTACAAAATTTATATCGAAGAAACTGGTCTGACTTATAAAAGAGATTTTCTAATTAGAGTCTAAAGTAAAAAAAGAAAATATGCTAATTTTTCTCTAGTGCATCCCTGCCAAACAAAGCCATACAAGAAAGTCTCCAATGTAGAATCTCTCCAGCGAGTCCCTGAAAATGCATAAGGGACCTAAATATATTCCAGGGACAAACCACTCCATTTAGCACCTTCTCTCAGTTACTTCCCCAACTCACACAAACATTTACAAATTGGGTTCCTAGAAGATGACTGCTACATCATAGTCTAGGGTAGGCTGTAGAATCAACCTTCTAAAGCTATAAACTTAAACATTGTTATCTCCAACCATTGTTCACCCCTCCAATTTACCTCGGAAACACTCTCTCACAAATACAAACAGCACCCGTTGAAGATTAGGCACCTATATAGGATGCATTTATGACAGAGACAACTCACAATTCCTGGTACACAAGTCCTAGAAGTCCTTTTTCTCTTGCCTTAGATATAGCATCTCTGACAGGATGTTTGACTAGTTTACCAAAGTCTGATTCTTCCCATTACAAACTCTCTTTTCTTCATCTAGGAATCTGATTTCTCAAAATTGCTTCCTTCCTAACTGCCTTTCTGTATCTATATTTGTCAGGAATGTGTCTCTGCCCTCTCAAGTATAACTCAAACTGTCTCAAACCAATGTACTTTCAAATTTCAGGAGAGAATATCTTCTACTCTATCAATAAAAGTCATAGTTAATAGAGTAGAGAAGAGACAAATCCCCTCTCCTGCATCTGTTGGCTATCTCTTCCAAGCCCAAAATTCTTCAAACTCCCCAGAGTTTAGCTATTTAAAATCCCACAGGAACAGGATTAATTTGATGTTTTGTTTTGTTTTTACCCCTAGTATAGGAGGCTGCTCCCTTTAATTCACTCAAAGGACCTGTTCACATCTCATAGGATGTTAATGATCTCACAGGATCACTTGGAGGTAATACCTTGTTTAGCCATTAACACATCATTGTCTGTTTTATCAACTTAGCTGGGGGTGGGGGTGGGGGTGGAGCAGGAAATAAAACCCTTCAACTTATACATACCAGTTTCCTGTGCTCTGCTCCAATACCATCTGATAGTTTTACATTTGTGTTAGATGGACAATGTGGGTCCTACTAGACAAATCACCATTCTTTATATTATAAGTTGTAGAGAAGTTTCCAACCTGGGTTCATAAAGAGAAATAAAATCACGGGTCCATTCCTTATCCTTAGAGAATCCTATCCTCTGCTTCCATATAGTGTGCAATTTTTCAGAGCCTTCCTCTTCTTTAACAGATTATATCCATACAGTTGATAATTCTTATAACAACTTGAATAACTGTATCAAGTTCTTCACTCTTATTTCTCAATATAAGTGCTTTCCCATGAAGCCTGGATATGTCAAGATTGTATAAGGAGAAATATCTTAACTAGCACTCATAGATGTCCATTTCATCCTGACACCTATTAAACTTCATCAGTGTCCAAGTGTCCAAGACAATTTCACCACATTGTTTGATTTTCTTAATAAAAATCTCTCAATTATATTGAACTTTTTTCTTCTGTGATCAACAAAATGACTATGATTTCATAGAACTAACGATTAGACATGCTTGTTTTGCCTGATCATGCATATATATTACAAGAATTTTTTTTCCTTTGGGGGAGGGGAAGTAGGAGGAAGACAAAGCCTATTGTTAATTAAAACATTTTAATTTAAAACTTTCTTCTCTGTAACATTGATATCAACAGCTTTGCAGATTATCCCTAGCAACAGTTTCAATAGCACATCCTATTTATATAATCAAATATACATCTTTAACTTTCAATGTAAAATAGGAAGATTTCAGTTTCTCAATTCATTGATCAGAAAATTCTTCAGATGTACAGGCATTTAGCCTTCCCACTTCATTATCTACAATTGAAACCATTTAAGCTGATTACATATGATTGACTAAGTATCTTTTTGGCCATATCAATAGCTACAGGTAGCATCAATATTTGTTCCATTACATAAGACTTTTTTTCACTTAGCCATTCTAAACAATGCAAGCAATCCTTTTGGCGTCCAAGACTTAGTTTTTGAAAGAGCTTGTTTTTGTTTTTGAGATGTCTAATTTACTCTGTAAAAATTACCTTGTATTCCCAATGATTTCTGCATTTGCACTTTTGAGGTGTCATTTTAATTTAATAAGTTTCATTATTTCTTCAGTTAAAGCATTGGTACAGCTATTTTTTCTCTCCATCAGTAAAAGTACTTGTGAATCCCTAATGATAAATATACTGCATCATATTTTCTGTATCGGGGCTTTTTACTTTGTGATTCTGCTGCCTAAATTGTCTTTATTGACATTGCTTGTATTAGTTTCATCTATTCCAGGGGATTTTTTCTTCAGACCATATCTATTAAGTATGAAATTATATTATTTCACTTTGAAAAAATTAGAGACAACAAAATGCAAAATAATTAAATTCTAATCTATCATTTGCATTTTCACATAATTGCAATCATTGATATTCCAATTTTGAAATTTTGCCTTTTTGGGGGAACAAGCTCATTATATTCTCTTGATCAGAATGAATGGCACTAAGAATATTTTAACTTCCATATGAATATTGTTTAACTGCAAGTTTACCTATTTCATGTTCAATTGTAATAAGTAGTGAAACAGCAAAACCCATTCGTGTCATGAAATTACGTAGACTGAAGAAAAGATAAGAGATGATGCCCATGCAGGCCAACTCAAATTTGACCTTTATACAAAATTAAATAATTTCTCTGCTGTGTTCACTGTCAGTTGGAGATAATTTCCCATGTTGATTTTGTTTTTATTGTCCTTGACATGAAATTTGTTGCTTTTTTTAAAAAGTAGATATCACTGATAGGCATATATTCAAAAGATATCATTGACAAAAAGTCCTCATATACACCAAAATATTTAAAGCAATGCTTTTTGTGATAGCAAAGAATTGGAAACAAAGTAAATGACCATTGACTGAGGAAAAGCTAAACAAATTGTGGCACTTAAAAGTAATGGAATATTACACTGATTTAAGAAATTAAAAATATAATAAATAAAGAGAAGCAAGAAAAATACAGGGAAGCAGAGAAAGAAGCATCAACTGATATAAAGTACACAGGGGCAGGAAAACAACATACATAATTACTAAAACAATGAAAATGGCAGCAGTTATGGTTTCCAGACCTCTCAGCCCACAGATACCAAAAACAACTGAAAAGGTCAGCAGGAAAGATTTGTCATATACCTGGGTGAGAGCGGAGCACAGTCCAGGGCAGGCTGCTCCAGCACAGCCCTGGCCACAGCATACCAGGAGCAGTCCTTGAGACTGATTGAATCAGATGTGGCAGTGGCAGTAGCTGGTTCTGGGGCTCTCAGCTCAAAGAAGGAAAGGGGATCAAACAACTGCTCAGAAGGAGATTATGGGGTCGTTTTGCTAGCACTGAGGCAGGACTTGGTTGCTTTGTGAATACTAGGATCCAGGTGGCAGTTCTGGGTGGCAGTCCGAGGGTGGAAAGGAGCATTGGCATAACAAAGCTTGCCCTCCTCACAGTACCAGGGCAGAAAAGAATGTTTGAGGTGACTCACAGAGCAGAGGATAGGCCAGGAGAGTAGTAAACACTTCTCTTTATATCATGCCACTTCGGGAGATCTGAAAACTTATAGGTCCCTAGAAGTATCTCTGAAAACAGCTGCACAAAACCCCAGAAACTTGGGACAGTGTACCCTCCTCTGAGGAAGCTGAACCTTACTTTAACAAAGAGTTAAAAGTCAAGTAATGGCTGCGCTGTTTTCTCTTGTGCACTCCCAGAGCTAGCGGTCCTCACCTCCGAATCCTCAGGCTAGACCTCCTGGCTGGGGAGGAGGCGACGTAGAGAACTCGGAGGACCGAGCGAATCCGAATTCTAGAACATCTGGTGGGGGAAGGGGCTGCGGCGTCGAAAGGGACTGACTTTGAGAAGGGATACTTCAAAGAAAAAAATGCCATTTCAGGTGCTGAATTGAGTTTTCAGCCAGGTACTACCAAGATCTGCTTGCAGGTGTCCGATTCCCATTGTTCCTGTTAAGTTTCTCAGTATTTCAGCTCGCCAAGTTCCATCTGATGCCAACTTTCATTCTTCATCAGTTTCTGACACTGAGCATTCACGAGTACTAATTACAGGGGATCTCAGACAACTTGGAGTCGGACTTGCTAAACTTTTGAGGAAGCGGTTTGGAAAGGACAATGTGATCTTGTCTGACATTAGGAAACCTTCTGATCATGTTTTCTACAGTGGGCCATTTATTTATTCTGATATCTTGGATTATAAGAACCTTCGGGAAATAGTGGTAAACAATCAAATCACATGGCTCATTCACTATAGTGCCCTGCTAAGTGCCGTTGGAGAAGCGAATGTACCATTGGCAAGAAATGTAAATATTACTGGTTTGCATAACATTCTGAACATTGCAACAGAACACAGTCTGCGACTCTTTGTGCCTAGCACTATTGGTGCTTTTGGACCTTGTTCCCCTCGGAACCCAACCCCTGATCTCTGTGTTCAGAGACCTAGAGCCATCTATGGAGTGTCCAAGGTTCATGCAGAGCTCATAGGAGAATATTATCATTATCGGTATGGCTTAGACATCCGGTGCCTGAGGTATCCTGGAATCATTTCCGCTGACTCCCAGCCTGGCGGAGGAACAACTGATTATGCAGTTCAGATTTTCCCTGATGCTATAAGAACTGGCAGGTTTCAGTGTTACCTGAAACCAGACACTCGGCTTCCCATGATGTACATTGATGATTGCCTTAGAGCTACACTGGAAATCATGGAAGCTTCTGCAGATTCTCTCCCCAAGAGAACTTACAACATCAGTGCCATGAGTTTTACCCCTGAAGAACTGGCACAGGAAATTGTCAAGCATGTACCTGAGTTCGAAATCACATACAATATAGACACAGTTCGCCAGGCCATAGCTGATACTTGGCCAATGAATTTTGATGATAGCAATGCACGGAAGGATTGGGGATGGAAACACTACTACGATCTTCCTGAACTAGTGACAACTATGTTCAATTTCTACACTGCTGAGTCCAGAGCTGTTCATGCCAATTAACCAGAAGTAATGGTTACTGAGTCCCCAGGGAATATGAAAGAGAGATTCTGAAATTAGTTTACCATGTTATAAACCTTGTAGCTTGTGCATTATTTGGACTAAAGGATGGTAGTTGGCTCTTGGGTTTAACAATAGCTCACATACTTGCTAGGAGACTTCTCAAACCAACTGCACAGTACTTTTAAAACGTTCTTTTTTTTCTGATTTTATTCTTTATTAGTATTAGTAAAGTATTATTAGGACTTTGAAGGAATTTTTTTAGTCAGAAATATTTTTGAATGAAAGACTAAAGATGTTACAGTTAAATGTGAGTCTATCATTGGGAACTGAGGTGTATTTTTTTTAATTAAGATTTTTTTATTTTTAGTTTGCAACACTCGGTTCCGCATTATTTTGAGTTCCAGATTTTCTTCCCCCCTTCCCTCCCCAAGATGGCATGGAATCTGATATATCTTCTACATATAACTTCGCATTGAACTTATTTACGCAAAAGTCAGGTTGAAAAGGAGAATTGAGACTAATGGGGTGGGGCATGAGAGGGAAGAAACAAAACCAAAAAAGAAAACAAAAACAAAAGAGAAAACAAAAGAAAAAAAAGGAGACCAAACAGTTTGCCTCAATCTGCATTCCATCTCCATAGTTCTTTCTCTGGATGTAGATGGCTCTCTCCCTCGTGGGTCCCTTGGGGTTGTCTTTGGACCTTGTATTGCTGGGAGCAGTGAGGTCTGTTGGGGTTGGTCATCACAGAATCAGTGTATCTGCGGTTGTGTATAGTGTTCTCCTGGTTCTGCTCCGCTCACTCAGCAATAAAGTCCATGTCTTCCCCATTTCTTGTGGCATGGTGGTGTTCCATTACACTCATGTGCCACAGCTTGTTCAGCCATTCCCAGGTGGATGGGCATCCCCTTGATTTCCAGTTCTTTGCTACTACAAAGAGTCTCTATGAATAGTTTTGTTCACATGGGTCCTTTTCCTACTTGTGTGATCTTTTTGGGATGCAGCCCTGGAGGTGGTGTTGCTGGGTCAAAGGGTATGAATGTTTTTATGGCCTTTTGGGCATGGTTCCAAATTGCTCTCCAGAATGGCTGGATTGGTTCACAGCTCCACCAGCAATGTGGCAGTGTCCCAGTTTTCCCACATCCTCTCCAGCATTTGTCATTTCCCTGTTTTGTCATTTTAGCCAATCTGACAGGAGAGATGTGGTGCCTGAGGGTTTTGATTTGCATTTCTCTAATGAGTAGTGATTTAGAGAATTTTTTCATATGCCTATAGATATCTTTGATTTCTTCCTCTGAGGACTGTCTGTTCATATCCTTTGGCCATTTCTCAATTGGGGAATGACTTGTGTTCCTATGGATTTGGCTCAGTTCCCTGTATATTTTGGAGATGGGCCCTTTGTCAGAGATGCTGGTTGTAGGGATTTTCTCCCAATTTTCTGCTTCCCTCCTGGTCTTTGTTGCATTGGATTTTTTTTGTACAAAAACTTTTCAATTTGTAACATTAAACATTAACATTTGTGTGTGTCATGGACCTCTATAGCAGTCAGTCTGGAGAATCTTATCATCCCCTTGTCAGAATCATGGTTTGAAATACCTAAAATAAAATACATAGGAATTAAAAGAAAACCAAAAGCCAAAAAAAAGTCAAGTAATAGGCTAGGAAAACGAGCAAACAATGGAAGAAACTGACTATAGAAAGTTACTATGGTGACAAGGAAGATCAAAACACACAATCAGAAGACAACAAAGTCAAAGCTCCAAATCCAAAGCCTCCCCAAAAAATATAATTGTTGTCAGCCCGTGGAAAAGCTCAAAAAGGATTTCGAAAATCAAGTAACAGAGGTAGAGGAAAAATTGGGAAGAGAAATGAGAGCAATGCAGGAAAGTCATGAAAACTGTGTCAACAGCTTGGTAAAGGAGACACAACCAAATACTGATGAAAATAAAACAGATGAGGCCAAATGGTAAAAGAGATCCAAAGAGCCAATGAGGAGAAGAATGCCTTGAAAAGCAGAATTGGCCAAATGGAAAAGGAGGTCCAAATGCTCACTGAAGAAAATAATTCCTTAAAAATTAGGATGGAAGAAATGGAAGCTAATGACTTTATGAGAAATCAAGAAATTAGAAAACAGAACCAAAAAAATGAAAAAATACAAGACAGTGTGAAATATCTCATTGGATGAACAACTGACCTGGAAAATAGACCCAAGACAGATAACTTAAAAATTACTGTACTATCTGAAAGTCATGATCAAAAAAAGAGCCTAAACATCATCTTTTAAGAACTTATTAAGGAAAACTTCCCTGATATTCTAAAACCAGAGGGTAGTCTATTTCTTCCTGTAGCTCATTTAATTTTTCCTCTAAGAATTTGGATGCTGTACTACTTGGTGCATATATTTTTAGTATTGACATTACTTCATCGTTCATTGTACCTTTTTGCAGAATGTAGTTTCCTTCCTTATCTCCTTTAATTAGATCTATTTTGCTTTTGCTTTGTCTGAGATCAAAATTACTACCTCTGATTTTTTTTAAATTGAGATGAAGCACAATATATTTTGCCCTAGCCTTTTACCTTTATTCTGCATGTATATTTCTGCTTCAAATATTTTTCTTGTAAATAACATATTATAGGATTATGGTTTTTAATCCATTCTGATATATGTGCTTCCATTTATGGGAGAGTTCATCCCATTCACATTCACAGTTATAATTACTGTGTCTTTCTCTCCATTTTATTTTCCCCCATTTGTGCTTTTCTCTCTCTTTTTTTGCTTTCCCTCCTCACAAGTGTTTTGCTTCTGACCACTGTCTCCCTTAATCTGTCCTCCCTTCTATCAGCTACCTTCCCTTTTCTTTCTCCTTTCTGCTTCTACTTCCTAGAGAGTAAAATAGATTTCTCTGCCCAAATGAGTGTGTATGTTATTCCTGCTTTGAGCCAAATCCTATGAGTGTGAGTTCAAATAATGTTTGCCTTTCTCCCTTCTTTCTTTCTACTGTAATAGGTTTTTGCGCCTTTTCATACAATGTAATTTACCATTTTCTGGCTCTTCCTTTCCTTTTCTTTCAGTGCAATCTTTTTTTCACCCCTTAATTCATTAATTTTTATCATCACATCAAAGTCAACTTATACCCATTCCCTCTATCTATACCCCTTATAAATGTCATAATAAATATATAGTTCTCAAGGGTTACAATTATCATCTTTCCATGTAGGGATGTAAACAGTTTACCCTTATTGAATGACATGGATTTTTTTCCTTTCCTGTATACCTTTTTATGCCTCTCAAGTCTTGTATTTGATGATCAAATTTTCTGTTCAGCTCTGGTCTTTTCATCAGGAAGGTTTGTAAGTGCCCAATTTCATTGAATATCCATCTTTTCCCCTGAAAGATTATGCTCAATTTTACTTGGTAGTTGATCATAGGATATAATCAAAACTCCTTTGCCTTGAGAAATATCATATTCCATGCCCTCTGATAATTTAACATAGAAGTTGCTATATATTGTGTAATCGTAACTGTGATTCTATGATATTTAAATGGTTTCTTCCTGGCTGCTTGCAGCATTTTCTCCTTGACCTGATAATTCTAGGATTTGATTACAGTATTCCTGGCAGTTTTCATTTTGGGATCTCATTGAGGAGGTGATCAGTGGATTCTTTCAATGACTATTTTACCTTCTGGTTCTAGGACCTCAGGGCAGTTTTCTTTGATAATGTTTTGAAAGATGCTGTGCAAGCTCTGTTTTTGATCATGGCTTTCAGGTAGACCAATCATTTTAAAATTATCTCTTCTGGATCTATTGTCCAAGTCAGTTGTTTTTCTAATGAGGTATTTTTGTCGTTTTCTTTTATTTTTTCATTCTTTTGATTTTCTTTGACTGATTCTTGATATCTCATAAAGTCATTAGCTTCCACTTGCCCCATTCTAATTTTTAACAAATTGTATTTTCAGTTAGCTTTTTTAAACCTCCTTTTCTATTTGGTCAATTCTACTTTTTAGGGAGTTGTTTTTTCAGTGTATTTTTTCCCATTTGTCCAAAGATTTTTTTTGGAGGGGGGAGGGCAGGGCAATTGAAGCTAAGTGACTTGCCCAAGGTCACACAGCTAGTAAGTGCTTGACACACTTACTTATTGTCTGAGGTCAGATTTCAAATCAAGTCCTCCTGACTCCGGGGCCTGTGTGCTACCTAGATGCCTCAAAGGTATTTTTTAAGGAATTATTTTCTACAATCAATTTTTGTCCTTCCTTTTCCAAGCTACTGACTCTCTCTTGCTTACCTCTCATTTCTTTTCCCATTTTTTCTACTTCTCTTATTTGACTTTTAAAATCCTCCTTGGGGGCAAACCCAGGATGGCAGAGTAAAAGTAGGGACTTACTTCAGCTCTCCCTGAAACCTTTCCACATGCCTGTAAAAATGACTCTAAACAAATTCTAGAGCTACAGAAACCACAAAAAGACAGAGTGAAACAAATTTCCAGCCCAAGGCAATCTGGAAAGTCAAGAGGAAAGGTCTATCACACTGGGCTTGGAGCAGAGCACAGTTCAGCATGTGATGTGCAGGCATAGACAGGGTGGGAGTAGGCCTCAGGGGACTGAATCAGGGCCTGCTTTGGTGGTTTCCAGACTTTTCAACCCACAAATGCCAAAGAAAACATAGAATGTCAGTGGGAAAACTCTGTTGGACCTGGATGAGAGAGGGAGGCAATCCAGCCCCAGCCTGGGGCAGCAGAGGTGGCAGTGGTGGCAGCAGCAGCAGTAGCAGATTCCAGAGCCCAAGGCCCACAGACAGTGGGGGATCAAGTTGCTGATCAGAAGGGGATTACAGGGATCTCTTTGCTGGCACTAAGGCAGGATTCTCTTGCCTTGCCCTGCTTGGATCTGGGCCACAGTCCTGCATGGTGTTCCTGAGGTAAGGAGGAGCACTGGTGTGGCAGAGCTTGTGGCAGCTGTGGAGAGAGAATTCTCCTCATAGTTCCAAGGCAGAAAAGATTACTTGTAGTCACTCACAGACCAGAGCACAGACCAGGAGATGAGTAAACAACTCTCCTTTGATCACCTGGAAAAACTGAAAACTTACAAGTCCCTAGAAGTATCTCTGAAAACAACTGCACAAAACCCCTGAAGCTTGGGATAGTGAACTCTCCACTCAGGAAAAAGAGTCCTATCTTGACAAAGAGCTCAAAAGTCAGGCAATTTGTGGGGGAAATGAGCAAATAGCACAAAAAATCTCAGACTATAGAACCTAACTTTGGTAACAAAGAAGATCAAAACATACGACCAGAAGAAGACAACAAATTCAAAGCTCCTACATCCAAAGCCTACAGGAAAAATATGAATTGCTTGCAAGGCCATGAAAGAGCTCAAAAAGGATTTTGAAAATCAAGGAAAAATTGGGAAGAGAAATGAGAGTGATGCAAGAAAATCATGAAAAATGAATCAATGGCTTGTGAAAGAAGATCCAAAAAATGCTGATGATAATAACACCTTAAAAAATAGACTAACCCAAATGGAAAAAGAGCTCCAAAAAGTCATAAGGAGAAGAATGCCTTAAAAAGCAGAACTGGCCAAATGGAAAAGGAGATCAAAAAGCTCACTGAAGAAAATAATTCCATAAAAATTAGAATGGAGCAAATAGAAGCTAATGACTTAAGAAATCAAGAAATTATAAAACAAAACCAAAAGGATGAAAAAGTAGAAGACAGTGTGAAAAATCTCATTGGAAAAACCACTGACCTGGAAAATAGATCAGGAGTGATAATTTTAAAATGATTGGAGTACCTGAAAGCCATGATCAAAAATGACATGATCTTTCAAGAAATTGTCAAGGAAAACTGCCCTGATATTCTAGAGCCAGAGGGGAAAATAGAAATTGAAAGAATTCACTGATCACCTCTTGAAAGAGATCCCAAAAGGAAAACTCCTAGGAATATTGTAGGCAAATTTCAGAGTTCCCAGGTCAAGGAGAAAACGTTGCAAGCAGCCAGAAAGAAACAATTTGAGTATTATGGAAACACAATCAGGATAACACAAAATCTAGCAGGTTCTATATTAAGGGATCAGAGGGCTTGGAACGATATTCTGGAGGTCAATGGAGCTAGGATTAAAACCAAGAATCACCTACCCAGCAATTATGAGTATAATACTTCAGGGGCAAAATGGATATTCAATGAAATAGAGGACTTTCAAGCACTCTTGATGAAAAGACCAGAGCTTAATAGAAAATTTAACTTTCAAATACAAGAATCAAGGGAAGCATGAAAAGGAAAACAGGAAAGACAAATTATAAGGGACTTTTTAAAGTTGAACTGTTGAACTGTTTACCTTCCTACATGAAAAGATAATATTTGTAACTCATGAGATCCTTCTCAGTATTAGGGTAGTTGGAGGGAATATATATATCTATATCTATATATATCTATAGATATAGATATATATAGATAGATAGAGATAGAGATAGAGATAGATAGATAGATAGATATAGATATAGATATAGAGATAGATAGATAGATATAGATATAGATATATAGAGAGAGCACGCACACAGGGTGAGTTGAATATGAAGGGATGATATCTAAAAGATAAAATTAAGTAGTAAAAGAAGAATATATTGGGAGAAGGAGAAAAGGAGAGACAAAATGGGGTAGATTATCTCACATAAAAGAGGCAATAAAAAGCTTTTATAATGGAGGGGAAGAAGGGAGAGGTGAAACAGAATGAGTGAAACTTACTCTCATTGGATTTGGCTTAAAGATGGAATAACATACATGCTCAATTGGGTATTTTACTCTAAATGAAAGTAGAGGAGAAGGGGATAAGAAGGCGCTGATAATAGAAAGGAGGGCAGATTGGGGAAGGGCAAACATTTTTGAAAAGAAACAGGGTCAAAGAAGAAAATAGAATAAATGGGGGTCAGGATAGGATGGAGGGAAATATAGTTTGTCTTACACTACATGATTGCTGTGGAAGTGTTTTGCATAACTATACATGTATAACTTACATTTAATTGTTTCCCTTCTCAATGAGAGTGGGTAAGGAGGGAGGAAGAATGTGGAATTCAATGTTTTAAAAACAAATGTTAAAAAAATTTTTACATGCAACTGGGAAATAGGACATACAGGCAATTGAGTATAGAAATCTATCTTCCCTACATGAAAGTAAAGTGGAAGGTGATAAGGGGGGGTGACATAATAGAAGGAAGGGCAGACTGGGGGAAGGGGTAATCAGAATCCATGTCATCCTGGGGTGAGATGGGGGGAGAGATGGGGAGAAAATTTGGAGCTCAAAATCTTGTGGAAATGAATGTTGAAAGCTAAAAATAAATAAATTGACAAAATAAAAAAAAATTTAAATCCTTCTTGAGCTCTTCCGAGAAGACTTTTTGGGTTTTCACTTCATATTTGGGTTTCAGTTCACATTGGCCTTTGAGGTTTTGGATGTCAGTGTATTGACATTGTCCTCTTCTGAGTTTGTGTTTTGATCTTCCCTGTCCCCATAGAAACATTCTATGATCAGTGTTTCTTTTTGCTCATGCTGTTTGCCTATTTCCTGGCTTTTAAAGTTGAGCTTTCCTGCAGGAGCACAGGAGGCACTGTGCTGGGAGCAAGGGTCTTGGTCACTTGCTCTGCTTTGTGTGCTGGAGCCCAAGTGCTGGCAGCTGGGAGCTCTAGGGGTCTGACAGCTTACCTGGTGGTGAGCTCGTGGTGTCTGGTGTTTGCTGAGGCCAGGCAGGGATTTTCTGCATGTCCACAGGGCTGCAATGAAACACAGAGAAGTTTGGTTTCTGGAAGATGCCTGCCTCCCCAAGGATGCACCAGAACACAAAGAAGTCTGGACACTGGAGAACACTTACCCTCCTGGGGCTGCATTGAATTGAATGGAGGTGCACTGCTGGAGGACATGTGCCCATGTGTGGGTGCACATTCTCCTTGCTATGCTAAGGCATGTGGGGGGTCCGGGCATTGGTGTTTGCCTGCTTCACCACCCTTGGGCTCAGGATCTCTTGCTGGTTTGCTGAGGTAGGGCTTGTTGCCAGCTTGCTGGGGTCATTTCTGTACTGGAAAGCACTCCCCTTTTATGTGAAAAAATTTTTACATTGGGTCTACTCAGCACAGCAGCAGCCCTTCTTCCTCCACAGTGGTCAGCTACGACCCCCAACTCCCCAGCAACCATGTCGAAGGGACCGTCAGTTGGCATTGATCTTGGCACCACTTACTCCTGTGTGAGAGTCTTCCAACATGGAAAAGTGGAGATCATTGCTAATGACCAAGGAAACAGGACCACCCCAAGCTATGTCGCCTTCACCGACACTGAACATTTAATCGGTGATGCTGCAAAGAATCAAGTTACAATGAACCCCACCAACACAGTTTTTGATGCCAAACGCCTGATTGGTCACAGATTTGATGATGCAGTTGTACAGTCAGACATGAAGCATTGGCCCTTCATGGTGGTGAATGACACAGGCAGGCCTAAGGTCCAAGTAGAGTACAAAGGGCAGACCAAAAGTTTCTATCCAGAAGAAGTATCTTCTATGGTCTTGACCAAGATGAAAGAAATTGCTGAAGCTTACCTTGGGAAGACTGTCACAAATGCCGTGGTCACAGTACCAGCCTATTTCAATGATTCCCAACGCCAGGCCACCAAAGATGCTGGAACCATCACTGGTCTCAATGTGCTCCGAATCATCAATGAGCCAACTGCTGCTGCTATTACTTATGGCTTGGACAAAAAGGTTGGTGCTGAGAGAAATATGTTGATCTTTGACCTTGGAGGTGGTACTTTCGATGTTTCTATTCTTACCATTGAGGATGGCATCTTTGAGGTCAAGTACACAGCTGGGGTGGAGAGGACTTTGACAACAGAATGGTCAACCATTTCATTGCTGAGTTCAAGTGAAAACACAAGAAGGACATCAGTGAGAACAAGAGGGCTGTTTGCCACCTTCGCACCACTTGCAAGCGTGCTAAGCATACCCTCTCTTCCAGTACCCAGGCCAGTATTGAGATTGACTCCCTCTATGAAGGTATCAACTTCTATACATCAACCACCCGAGCCCACTTCGAAGAGCTGAATGCTAATCTCTTCCATGGCACACTGGACCCTGTGGAAAAGGCCTTGACAGATGCCAAGCTAGATAAATCACAGATTCATGACATCATCCTGGTGGGTGGTTCTACTCGAATCCCCAAAATCCAGAAGCTTCTGCAAGATTTCTTCAACGGCAAAGAACTCAACAAGAGTATCAATCCTGATGAGACTGTTGCTTATGGTGCAGCTGTCTAGGCTGCCATTTTGTCTGGAGATAAATCTGAGAATGTGCAGGACTTGCTGCTGTTGGATGTCACTCCTCTTTCCCTTGGAATTGAAACTGCTTGTGCAGTTATGACTGTTCTGATCAAACGTAATGCCACCATCCCCACCAAGCAAACACAGACCTTTACCACCTATTCAGACAACCAGCCTGGTGTGCTTATTCAGGTTTACGAAGGTGAGAGAGCAATGACAAAGGACAACAAACTTCTTGGCAAACTTGAGCTCACAGGAATTTCTCCAGCACCCAGGGGTGTTCCTCAGATTGAAGTAACTTTTGACATTGATGCAAATGGCAGCCTCAATGTTTCAGCTGTGGATAAGAGCACAGGCAAGGAGAACAACATCGCCAAGGACAAAGGACGTCTGAGCAAAGAAGACATTGAGCGTATGGTCCAGGAGGCTGAGAATTACAAGGCTGAGGATGAGAAGCAGAGAGACAAGGTGTCTTCTAAGAATTCTCTGGAATCTTATGCTTTCAATATGAAGACCACCATAGAGGATGAGAAACTGCAAGGCAAGACTGGGGATGAAGACAAACAGAAGATCCTTGACAAATGTAATGAAATAACCAACTGGCTGGGTAAGAACCAGACTGCTGAGAAGGAAGAATCTGAGCATCAGCAGAAAGAATTGGAGAAGGTCTGCAACCCCATCATTACTAAGCTGTACCAGAGTGCAGGGGGCATGCCAGGAGGCATGCCTGGTGGGTTCCTAGGGGGTGGAGCAGCCCCGTCTGGAGGTGCTTCTTCTGGACCCACCATTGAAGCAGTCGACTAAACACACCAGAAGAAAGAGCATTCCACGCAGCTTTCCAAAAATTGAAGGACTCAAATTTGTAGCCAAGGCAGTAGCAGTTTAAAAGTAACATTTAAGCTACTGTGTAAATCTGGGCATTCTGAATACTTGAATGTGTGCGAGGGAGAGAAGTGAACAACATTGCACTTTTTCAGTACTGTAAACAAGTGGAAATGCAATTCTTGTCCTGGAGAATAAAATCTATTTAAATTGGCACCATAAAAAATTTTACATTTAACCAGGGAAAAATGAAATAGTAAGTAGAAAGTTAAAAGAAAAATAAAATGAATTTTGTAACATTATAAAGAACATGTGGAGTCCCAAAGAAAAGTTATAGGATGATACCTCCCCCCATTCCCTTATAGAGAAGATGGACTATGAGTATAGAACATTGCATACAGTATCTAATTTTTAGGTATAAGGATCAGTTTTGCTGATTTTCATCTCTTCATTTTTCTTTTAAAAAATTCTTTGTAATATGAGATGACCTTCTGAGGAATAAGGGAAGGGATATGGGAGGAAATTTAGGTGATATAAAAACAAAAGACAGCAATAAAGTCTTTTAAAATTTTGATAATAAAAATGGAATGAAATCAATGTATTTATTGTACTTGAGAAAACACCCAACCATCTTGGTCATTGCTTTTTGCCCACCTTGAGAAAGTCTTAGACCCTTCCTCATGGAGGAAGCTTATAGTTTGTATAACTCTGACCTACATACATCCATTTCCCTTAAATTAGAGTGGGTCCCATGCTTGTTACTTAAAAAGAAAAAAAAACATACAACAAAGTAATCATGGTATTTTTCATAAGGAAGATTTTCATTATATTTGTCCCAATTTATTTTATTTTTTAATAGATTCCAAAAGTGAACATATCTGGCTATACCTTGCTATAAAGAACAAATAATGTCATGAATGCTACTCTGAGGCACCATCTCTCTCAGCCTCCTCTCCCCTCTGATAAGAGGACCTGAGGATAGAATAACAAACTCCTCTCAATGCCTTTCTTTATGGAGGAAAGCAACTGAACTTTCAACTCGCTCCACTTTTCATCTGCTCTCTTTCTAGTTTCTACTGCATGGAACAATATGTTCCTGCACTGGGTAGCCCTTCTCATTCCCCTTTTCACTGCCTTCTGCCTCCTATTGCTGTGTGTGTGTGTGTTTTTTTATCTTCTTCAGATGGTAGCTCCCTGAGGGCAGGAACTGCCTTTCTTTTTAGTAATTATATCACCAGTGCACAGTGCCTGGCCCATAGTAGGTGCTTAATAATTTTAATTGGATTGGATCAGAATTTCATATAATACACTAGGCAGGTTGTACTAGTTCCCTCCTGTCACTGAATTTATGAACATTTTCTAAAATTGTCTGTGTATTTTAAAGCCAAATTGCGTAAGTATTTGCTCTATTTTGATTGTTGTCATATAGTAGTGAAGGGGTTGTATAAGTAAAGCCAATCATAGTAATTGGTAGCACCCCTCTTGGCCCATTCTACCAACTACTGGAGGTTGGATTCCCATGGTGTGGTGAATATTTTTCCTTTCAGAGTTCTAGGGGTAACCTAGAGAAGTTGCATCTTCAAATACTATTGTTATGCTCTTTCTAATGTTAAGCAACCATTTGGGATCAATAAGCTTTTAAAAACGAATATTTACTGAGAAGTTATAGTAAATTCCAAAGTTACCAAAATATCCAAAGCAGGAATGTTTTCTCCCTTCTGTAAGCCCACAGGCCCTGGGAAGAGTAGACCCAAACTTCAATTGCAAGGGTGGTCAGGCATATGTGTAGAACACATAGGCCAAAAGCTGTCTCATGACTTCTGAAAGTCCTTTGCTTGGAATTCCCACAGTTTGCTTCTTGGTGCAGCATTGCTAATGGCAGTTACTACCTTGTGCAGTGGTGGTAGCTCCTTATAGTATTCAGCGTGTTGGTTCATGGGTAAATCTACTGCTGGGCAGGGTCCAGAAAGTCATTTCTTAGGGCTGATTCTTCACTGAACTCAGCTACTGCTGCTACTAGTTCTGCTGGCTTCTGCTACCATTTTCAGGTGTCGAGGACTCTAACCATTTGAAACAATTCTAGATACTCATTAACTTAAGATCTTAAAAGAAGCAACATAAGAGATACAAAAGAAACCAAAGGCCCATATATTAATGGACACATGGCAATGCAGTGAGAGATAGGGCTGCCTTCTTCTCGATTGTAACAACAGTATTGCTAGCAGCTGCTGTGGAGTTGAAAGACCAACACAGGACCAACAACAAGAGCACACAGGAGGACTGCTAGCACAGGTTCTTGGATCTGCTTTTCTAAGGAAAGCAACTTTAAGGGGTTAACATCTCACTTTAATCAAACACACATATATCATCTACTTATTTCTGGGGGAAAAGTCAGCACCCTGAGCTTCAGAGGAAATACAAATATAAATTGCAAACAGAAAATATTAACAGAGCAAATAACACAAACCAGCAGACAGGCTTCTAGCTAGCTGTCTTAACATTTCAATGTATAGTTACCAGAAAGAGAAGCACTAAAGCCGGAGGTGGGGGTGCTGCTTCAATGGCTACCCAGAGTCTCATCGCCAATGAGTGTCAATGAGTGTGCCCCCAAAGGCAAAATGCTAACCTCTGGTTTATATATACTTCTTCAGGGTCAAAAGGCCTCACAACCATGTGACTCAAACCCACGTGACTTAGGCCTTCTTGTGACTTAAATGTTACAACCATTTGACTCAAATCCATGTGAACTAGGCCTTCCCTTGACATAAGCAGGTCATAGAAGACTCCCAATTCAATCAAAGATTCCTTAGTGCTGAGAAGCATTCCAAAACAAGGATGACAAAAAATCCACTTTGCTTGCTGTTACATTTGAAAAGCAAAACTCATCAAACGAACTTGATTTCCTCAGCATTCCAAAAGAGAAAACAGTAAAAAAAAAAAATCCCACCCTAATTACCATAACATTTGCTAGTGGGGTAAGGAGGGACACTAGACACTAAAACTGCCAGGGAAGAGAGGTAAAGATCAGCTAATCAAACCTTATAGATGAACCCTCAGTTCCAATTCCTCAGCCAATTAGAGGACCCTTGTCACCATGGCACTAGTTTCTCAGTTACTCATGGCCATAAGTAGGTTCAAGCCTCCAAACATTGAATTAGAAACAGAAAGGAACCACTGTGCATACTCTCTATTATAGGCAAATCTATGCATGCTTAAAGGACTAGTTCGTTTCCTTGACGTGTCACACACCCCCCCATTACATATTTGTTTAACACAATAATTCATTCAGGCTGTGTTGCAAAACTGGATTACCTTTGTGCTCTGAATTAGACCTATGGTTATTTTAATCTTTCCAAATTCAGCAATCAATCCTCATGTGACATCAATTTCATGCTTCCCTGTGCAAAAATTGGCAGCCAACATGTAGTTAGGGTCAGTTTATGTTCATTATAACATTGTGTGTTACAGAATGATTTCTAAACATATGGTAGTAATGGCTCTATTTTTGTCCATTATTTAATCTCTTTTCTCATGGGAATGTATCTTAACTTACCATAGTGATCTCAGTTTTGTTCATTGCATTATTTGTGCCATTTAGTGGGATTTTCATGCATAGGCAAAAGATTATATGACCCAGTAAAAAGGACAGAAAAAAAGAAATGAGAAATCAGCAAGCCAAATGTCTAGAAAGATGTTATTTTCTTATCATCTGCATTGTTATTCAAATGGTAAATTTCCCACACCACATTTCCAGAAAAGGCCAACATGAAACAGTAACACATCATTTTACTAATTGATGAAATTTTCCCACCTCCATCACCCCAAACAGATTTTATTTGAAAAATTAAAAGGATCCTCATTTTGACACAATAAATCTGAAATGTTTAGTTTAAACCCCGTAACTCAGAAAAATAAGGTAGCTAATTTGTAAGGAAAGCTGCTGCTAATGAGTATAAAAGCCTTCACTCCCCCTAGCAGAAAAAAAAAAAAAACAGAAAAAAAATACAGGAAATACAGAATTTCTGGACAAATGTTTATTTTAGGCTGGATCATTATGCTCATGATGGCATAATTGCCAAGTGAAAGTGAGTACCTTTCTTCTGCAGAACAATGCAGATTGGGGAGTCTCTCATTCATGGGCACTTTTTACTGTGTTATTGCCCATACTGCATGTGGAAAAGTTTTGTGGGTCAGATTGTACCATAATCTGCCTGAAGTATTGGACACAGAAAACACTGGAGAGGTAGATACTTATAATCATGTCACAAGGTCTTAAGAACAACACCTTCTAAGTGTTTCCCTATTCTCTTGGGAGTTCCTATGTCAGAGGTCATGTGTAAGAATTGGTAATGTAGACATGCTACTTCCAATCTCCGTCTTATATGTCATGTGTGAACCTTTCCCTCATCATCCCAGGCAAAAATGATTTATATCTCAGAGATTATTGTCCTTCACTTACATGATATTTAACACACAGTAAATACGCTATAGTTATTTGTGTAAATACTTTACCACCTTAACTAAATTGCATGTATATGAAAATGAAGGCTATGAGTTCTATATTTTTTATATCTCGTAGTCTTGCTTCCACTGAGATCTCAAATGTTTCTGGAGTAAATGAATAAAAATGGAAAAATAAACATCACACAGAATTATTAATATCTTCAAGAATAACTTAAGTGGTAGAAAAGAAAGCAATTTCATTAAGTTAGTTGATCACAACAAGATGAGTAAATATGGCTAATAAATTAGAAAAGTGGTTAAGACCAAATACAGTGAAATTATTTCAGTTTAGAACCACTAAAAAGGGAAAACATTTTAAATTTATCTCCTCTAAGATAAGCCCTTCTATATTTAGCTTTGATCTCATTCCTCTCCCATTTTCTCCAGAAGAATGCTGCCACAATCATCCCTTCTCTCACTAAGTGTCAACCTTTACTTGTTCTTTCCCTGTTATATTCAAAAATGCCTAAGTATCCTCCATCCTTAAAATCTTTACTAGGCTCAAGCTATTACCCTACATCTCTCCTTCATTTCTCAGCCAAATTCCTAGATAAACCTGTCTATATTCATCACTTCTCCTTTCACTCACTGCTCAATCCTTTTAAATTTGTCTTCTCAACTCTTAAATCAACTGAAATTGCTCTCTCCAAAGTTACCAGTTATTTCTTAATTGCCGAATTTCTTAGTCTTTTCCAGTTTTCATTTTTCTTGACATCAAAGTAGCACTTGACAACCTATTCCTCCTACTCTTCTTTCTGGGTTTTCATAACATAACTGTCTCTTGGTTTTTCTCCTATATATCTGAATATTTCTTCTAAGGCTCCTGTCCTGAGTCTCTACGGTGGCCACTAGCTGTGGGTGCACCCCAAAGTTTTGTCCTTAGCTCTTTTCTATGTATATATGTTCTTACTTGGCAAACATCATCACTGTGCATGAATTTAATGGGGCAGTTAGGTGGTGGAGTGAATAAAGTGCTGGACCAGGAGTCAGGAAGACCTGAGTTTATAATCCTGCATTAAACACTTACTAGTTACAGTGACTCTGGACAAGTTACCTTGCAAGTTTGTTACAAGTTTGCTTGCCTCAGTTTCTTCATCTGTAAAATAGGGATGATAAGAACACCTCCTACTGCCCAGGGTTGGTTGAGGATCAAGTGAGATAATATTTATAAAACTCTTAGCACAGGGCCTGGTATATAGTAAGTACGATAAAAATGCTAGCCATTGTTATTATTAATATTATTAATTTCTAAGCCTATTATTACTAGATCTAGATGGTCTCTGCATGCTTATAATGACTACCCAAATTATACTTTCTAGAATCTTATTGGGGTCTTTGTCATATGCATGGCCTACTCCTCCCACTCTATCCTCCATGTTCATCCTCTTCCTCTTTGTTCCCTAATAAATCCATTTTCCCTTTCTTTTCCTTTTTGGAAACTATTTTTTGATGTTTTCTGTTTCTTATGTCACCATAGTATCACCTGTATTTCTCCCCCTTTGTCTCTCCAAGAGCCATTCCATATGACAAGTAGTGGGGGGTGGCAATTAGAAGGGAGAAACGAAATCAGCACAACTGGTCCGTATGTTGAAAAAGTTCTAAAACATGTGCAATATGTAACACCTGTGGATAGACTGGGGATGTCTTCTCTCATCTCTTCATTCAAGTTCTGCATTATTTTATACTTTTGTTAAATTTACTTTCTTTTTTTCATGTTTTTTATTAACACTGTCATAGTTGCTATGTATAGTGTTTTCTTGGTGCTGCTTGCTTCACTCTGCTTTAGTTTATGTAGATCTTTCAATGCTTTGAATTCATCACACATATCTTTTCTTACAATGCAGTAGTATTCCATTTCATTCATGTATGATGATTTGCTTAGTCATTCCCCAATTGATGGGCATCTACTTTGTTTCCAATGCTTAGCTATCACAAAAAAGTACTGCTATAAATATTTTGAAGTAGGTAGAATTTTTTTCCCTTATCAATGACTTTCTAGGGGTATATGTCCAGTAACAGCCATTTTATTTACATAGTTCAAAATTGACTTCCAAAATGGTTGTACCAATTCTCAGCTCCATCAGTAATGTATCAATGTTGTTGCTGTTTTTTGTCCTTTGCTTTCAAAGAGGATCGGTGACATCACAAACATAATGTCATGATTTGTGCATGAATTGGACTTGAGTGAGGCAGAGCTGTGAAAAGTTGTCAGCTTTGCTCTTTCCCCCAGAGCTATCAGAGCTCAGTGGCAAGAAGACAAAGGTCAAGATGACTGGTGATGGCCCAGGATACAGTGGGTTACCATTCCCAGGTCTGTTTGTCAGTGGTGGCCCCACCCATTCAATGACCAAGAGCTAGGTAAGAATTGAGACAAAAAATGGGCCAATTAATCATAAAAAAGATATAAATCTAGGCAGAGAAGACACTCAGAGTTTCTGGTCAGAATGGGAAACAATTGCTATTTATTCATTCTAAATTGTCAAAACCTAAACAATGTGCTATAGATATTTCTGGGACCCATGACGGAAGAGTAAGCAGTAAATTGCTGTAGCTCTCCCATATTCACCTCCAAATAACCATAAAACAGCACCTCAGAACAAATATTAGAACGGAGAAAAGATGAGCAGCCTTTTAGCCTGGGCCACTAGGAGGATGAGGAAGAAAGGTATGTCTCACTTGGGTAAAAGGAGAGCATAGCCCAGGAGAGGAAGCATCCCAGCATGCCAACAGCAAGGCTGACCTCAACAAACCAGGGGGAGATCCTGAGCCACAGTGTGGTGGAGCAGGCAAACTCCAGCACAAGGACTGCAACATGCCTCAGCATAGCCAGGGGAATCAGAAGAGTCCAACTCTGAGAACCATCATCTGTTTTAGCACAGCTAGGGGATGGAGCATCCTCCACGGCTGGGACTCTACTTGCTTCAGTGCTACTCAGTGCAGGCAGACATCTTCTAGCAGTAGGACCTCTGAATGCTTCAGTATTGCCTGCACAACTTCCTATAACAATCAGACCTCCAGGTGCTTCAGCACCACCAAGGGCAAACAGATATTCTCCAGTGGCTGGACCTCAATGTGGTTCACCATTGCCCCTCACAGATGTTCTATAGCAGCTGGATCTCCATGCACCTCAGCACAGTCCAGGGAAATAAGACATCCCCTGGTGGCCAAACCTCCACAGGCTTCAGTGTAGGCCCCTGGGAAATGCAAAAATCTCTATTGGGCCTCATAACATGCCAGACACTACCTCCTATGGCCTCCAGTAGCACCAGCCACCCCCTACCCCAACCTCTCAACACAGCACCAGGCACAAAGGTCTCCTGTGGGTCTTAGGGCAACACCACTGTAGCAGCAGGTAAACAGTCAGGGACTGCAGCCACTGGCACAAGATTCCTGAAACAGGATCCCTTCTGTCCTTGGAACAGAGATAAAATTTAAAAGAAAGGAATAAAGCTAAAAAAAAAGAGCAAAAAATAATTTGACCATAGAAAGTTATTATGGTGACAAGGAAGACCAAGACACAAACTCAGAAGAGGACAATGTCAAAACACCCATGGGAAAAACCCCAAAGGAAAATGGGAAGTGGTCTCAAGCCCAGAAACAACTTATGGAAGAGCTCAAAAAGGAGTTTTAAAATCATATAAGAGACTTAGAAGAAAAATTGAGAAAAGAAATGAGAGTGATGCAAGAGAATTTTGAAAAAAGACTTGAGTTTGGAAAACTGCTTAAAAAGTAAACTTGGCCAAATGGAATAGGAGATGCAAAAATTCACCGAAGAAAACAGCTCCCCAGAGAGCACAGTCAGCCCAACGGAAAAGAAAGTACAAAATCTAATTGAGGAAAACCACACCTTAAAAGTTAGAACTGAGAAAGTGGAAGCTAATGAATCTATGAGACATCAAGAATCAATCAAACAAAACCAAAGGAATAAAAAAATGGAAGAGAATGTAAAATACTTCATGGGAAAAACAAGTGACCCAGAAAATATATTCAGGAGAGACAATATCAGAATCATTGGATTACCTGAAAGTAATCATCAAAAGGGGGATATGGATAGCATCTTACGAGAAATTATCAAGGAAAACTGCCTTGATGTTGTAAAACCAGAATGGGCAAAATTGACATGGAAAGAATCCACTGATCATCCCAAGAAAGAGGCCCCAAAATAAAAATTCCAAGAAACATTATAGCCAAATTTCAGAACTATCAGGTCAAGAAAAAATACAAAAAGTGGCCAGAAAGGAACAATTCAAATATTAGTGAGTCACAATCAGGATCGCAGATGACCTGACAGCTGCAACATTAAAGGACTGGAGGTCATACAGCATGGTATCCTGGAAGTCAAAGAAGCTAGAACTACAACCAAGAATCACTTAACCTGATAAAATTCAGTATAATACATCAAGGGGAAATGGTCATTTGATGAAATTGAAGGATTTCAAGCTTTCACAAGAAGGCCAAAATTAAATTAAAAATTTGACCTTCAATATCAAGCCCCAAGAGAAGCATAAACAGGTAAAAATGGCAAAGAAGACATAATGCATTCAATAGAGCTAAACTATTACATCCCTACATGGGAAGATGATGCTTATAACTCTTAAAATTGTATCACTAACAGTCCAGATATAAGGAATATACATAGACAGGAATAGGGTAAACTGGAAAGAATGACATAAAAATTAAGGGATGAGAGAGTATAAAGGGTGCAGAAGGAAGTGAGAGGCAAAATGGGAAAAATTATTTCACATGAAGAGGTGAGAAAATACCTTTTATAATAGAGGGGAAGAAGGGAGGGTGGGTGATTGCATCACTTGAACCTTAATCTCAACAGTATTGGCTCAAAGAGGGAATAATACACACAATCAACTGAATAGAGAAATCTATCTTACCCAACAGAGAAGTAGGACAAGAGGAGATTAAGTAAAGGGTGGGGGACTGACATAAGGGAGGGTAGATCAGGGGAAGTGGTAGACTGAAGTAAAACACTGGTGAGGTGGGAAAGGTGAAAGGACAGAGAAGACAAAACAGAGGAAGAATAGGATGAAAGGAAATACAGTTAGTAATCATAACTGTGAATGTGAATGTGATAAACTCTCCCATAAAATAAAAGCAGATAGCAGAATGGATCAAAAACCAGAATCCCACAATATGTCATTTGCAAGAAACACACCTGAAGCAGAGAGACACACACAGAGTAAGGACAAGGAGCAGGAGGAGAATCTATTATGCTTCAGATGAAAGTAAAAACAAAAACAAAAAATGGGTAGCAATCCGGATCTCAGAAAAAGTAAAAGCAAAAAATACGTCTGCTTAAAAGGGATAAGGAAGGAAACTACATCTTGCGTAAAGGTACCATAGACAATGAAACAATATCAATAATAAACAAATGTGTGCCAAATGACATAGAATCCAAATTCTTAAAGAGAAGTTCAATGAATTATAGGAAAAAATAGACAGCAAAACAAACCTAGTGGAGTACCTCAACTATCCCATCTCAGAACTTGAAAAATCCAACCATGAAATTAACAAGAAAGAATCTAAGGAGGTAAATAGAGTATCAGAAACATTAGATATGACAGACCTTTGGAGGAAAAGTGAATAGTTACAAAAAGGAATATGCTTTCTCTCAGCAGCACATAGCACCTAAACAAAACCTAACCATGAAATGTAACACCACAACCTCTCAAAGGCAGAAATATTAAAAATATTCTTTTCAGATCGTAATGCAACAAAAAGTAATTCAACAAAGGGCAGTGGAAATATAGATTAAAAATTAAGTGGAAACTAAATGATCTAATTCTAAAGAATAAATGGGTCAAAGAACAAATCATAGAAACAATAATTTCATTAAAGAGAATGACAACAATGAGACAATATAACAAAATTTATGGGATGCAGCAAAAGCAGTACTTAGGGGAAAAATTTATTTCTCTAAATTCTTACATAGACAAAACGGAAAAAGAGCAGATCAATGAATTGGGCATGCAACTAAAAAAAACTAGAAAGAGAACAAATTAAAAACCCCTAATTGAGCACCATATTGGAAATGCTGAAAATCAAAGGTGAGATTAATAAGTTTGAAAATCTAAAAAAAATATGTTGTGTTAATAAATAAATCTAGAAGATGCTTTTATGAAAATACCAATAGGATAGATAAGTCATCGTTGGTTAATCTGAATTTTTTTAAAAAGAAGAAAACTAAATATGCAATATCAAAAATGAAAAGGTTGAAATTACCACTAACGAAGAAGAAATTAAGGCAATCATTAGGACATATTCTGCCTAATTATATGCCAATAAAACTGACAATCTAAATGAAAAGGATGAATATTTATAAAAATATAAATTACTTAGATTAACAGATCAGGAAATAGAATGCCTAAATAACCCCATTTTAGAAATAGAAATTTAAGAGTCCATTAATGAACTCCATAGGAAAAAATCCCCAGGGCCAGATGAGTTCATGAGTTAATTCTTCCAAACATTTAAAGAACAATTAATTCCAATGCTAGTTAAACTATTTGGAGAAATAGGTGAAGAAAGAGTTCTACCAAACTCCTTTTATAGTACAAATATGGAGCTGATACCTAAACGAGGAAGAGCTAAAAGCAGAGAAAGAATTATAGACCAATTTCCCTAATTAATATCAATGCAAAAATTTTGAACAAAATATTAGAAAGGGTATTACAGGACTATATCACAAGGATATCACAAGACTCCAGCTTTTGGGATAAGAACTCACTATTTGACAAAAACTGCCAGGGAAACTGGAAAATAATAGGACATAAACTAGTTATAGACCTGTAACAATAATGCTGCTTGCAGGTGCTGTGGCTGTGTAAGGCCAAGACCAAGAACAGAACCAATAACACCAGCATACAGGAAGGCTGCTAGCACAAGTTCTTTAAGGGGTTAACAATCTCAGTTAAATATATATATATATATATTTAAAATTCACTTAGTTCAGGGGAAAAAGTCAGCACCCTGAACTTCAGAGCAAATATAAACAGAAACTACAAACAAGTCAACAGACAGGCTTTGTCTGATCAAGACATCACTTACATAGTTACCAAAAAGAGAAGCACCAACATTTTGGTATTCAAAGTTGGGGGGGCTCTTAGTAGTGGATACCCAGAGTCTCCTCTGGTCAAATCACATAACATTTTTCCAGTGAATGAGAGCCCCAAACAAAATGCCTACCTCAGAGTATATATTCCCTTCTTCAGGGTCAGAGCCCTTCATACCTCTTGAGGGTTTCACACCTCTAGAGGGCTTCACACTTGTCAAGGGTTTCACATCTCTTGAGGGTTTCACACCTCTCATGACCTAACAAGTGAAAGGGTATAGGCCTTCCTACAAACAAAGGTGAGACTCAATCAAAGGCACTTGATTGCCTTAGTGCTGAGAAGCACTCCAAAACAAAAGACAACAAAAGTCCCTCTTTGCTTGCCAATACAAGACCAGCATCTCACACTGTGTACCAAGATAATGTCAAAATGGGTGCATGATTTAGACATAAAGATTAGACTAAGCAAATTAGAAGAGCAAGGAATAATATCCTGGTCACATCTATGGGGAGGGCAAGAATTCCTGACCAAATAAGAGATAGAGAGCAATGCAAAATGTAAAACAGGTAATTTTGATTACATTAAATTAAAAATGTCTTGTAAAAACAAAATTAATACCACCAAGATTAGAAGGAAAGCAGAAAGCTGGGAAATAATCTCTACAGCAAGGGTCTCTGAAAAAGACCTCTTTTTTCAAATATAGAGAAAGCTGATTCAAATTTACAAATAATAAGAATTCAAGCTCTTCCCCAACTGAACAGGCACTTTTCAGATGAAGAAATCCAAATTATATATAGGCATATGATGAAGTGCTCTCAATCACTTGATTAGAGAAATGCAAATAAAAACAACTCTAAGATACCACCTTCCACCTATCAGATTGGCTAATATGACAAAAACGAAAATGATAAATGTTGAAGATGATGTAGGAAAATTGGGACACTGATTCACTGTTGGTGGAGCTGTGAACTGATCCAACCATTCTGTTGATCAATTTGGATCTATGCCCAAAGGACAACCAAACTGTGCATACCCTTTGATCCAGTAGTACTGCTACTAGGTCTGTATTCCAAAGAAATAATAAAAAAGTGAAAAGGACCCACATGTGCAAAAATATTTATAGCAGCCCTTTTTCATGGTGACAAAGAACTGGAAATTGAAGGGATGCCAATTATCTGGGGAATGGCTGAAAAAAACTGTGGTTTATGGATGGAATGGAATGCTATTGTACAATAAGAAATGCTAAATAGGCAGATTTCAGAAAATCCTGGAAAATCCATGAACTGATTCAAAGTCAAATGAGCAGAACCAGGAAAACATTGTCCACAGTATCAGCAGCGTCATGTGATGATCAACTTAGACCATCATAGTAGCAAGGCACAGGTGTAAGAAATATGTGTGACAAGGTGCTTATGTGTAGGGAGTTAGTGTTGACCCCAGGGCTGCTCAGACCCTAGCGCTTGGCCTGTTTCCTGGGTAAAACCAGACAGGATTAGTAGGAGTTGGAATGGTAGGCGCCCGGAGGAAAGACTTCCGTCCCTAGCAGCCCCCCTAGCAGTCCCCCTCCCGCTCTGATAACCATCCCTTCTCATGCAGGCAGAGTCCATTCACCAAGGACTCACAAGCCCAGTAGGAGGAACCCAGCTGGCCACTACCTAATGCTCTTGAACCAGTGCCTAACACAAACATGCTTTAATTAATGGAAACTTCTTTGATACTTTACAAGGGCATCCTGCCCCATGCCTCACATAGCTCATGCAGCTCTGATATCAGCTGGCTACATGCCTGAGCCTTCCCATGCCTCCATAGATACTGTAGGACAGCACCCCATCCTGTTCCCATACTCCTATGGAAACCACCTTACCACAACCCTAGTTTTCCCATACGCTTGTAGGCAATATAGTTTACAATAATCCAGATTCTTCTCACCAGATATCACTACTGAAGCACATCTCTTTTTTCCCATGCCTTCATCCCCTTGAACACCTGCTTCTGCTTATGTAATGCAAAAACCTATAAAAATGGATAATGGCTTCCAATAAATCGGAGTTATAACCATCGTTGCTCGCGCCTCATCATTGCGTACTGAGATAGGGCAACTTGCTGGTCAAAACCCTAACACTTATCTTTCCACAATCTCTCCAATATTGATTTCTGTCATTTTTGCCAGTTTGTAGGTTATAAGGTAAAACTTCAGGTTTTTTTTAGATTAGTATTTCTCTTACCATTCATTATTTGGAGTATGTTTTTCATCTGGTTGGGAACATTTCATTATGCACAATTTTATAACCCTTTGGGTATAGTTCCAAAATGTTCTCCAGAACGGTTGGATAAGTACACAACAATGCATTAGTGTTCCAATTTTCCCACATCTTCTCCAACATTTATCATTTTCCTGTTTCATCATGTTAGCCAATGTGATAGGCGTGATATGGTACCTCAGAGTTGTTTTAATTTGCATTTCTCTGATCAATAGTGAATTAGAGCATTTTTAATTTCTTCATTTGAAAACTGCCTGTACATATCCTTTGACCATTTATCAACTGGGCAATGACTTGTATTATAAATTTGACTCAGTTCTCTATATATTTTAGAAACAAGGCCTTTATCAGAGACACTGATTGTAAAAATTGTTTCCCAGTTTTCTGATTCCCTTCTAATCTTGGTTGCATTGGCTTTGTTTGTGCAAAAACCTTTCAATTAAATGCAATCAATCTCATCCATTTTGCACTGCATAATTGTCTCTATCTTTTATTTGGTGATAAATTATTCCATTCTCCATAAATCTGACAGGTAAACCATTCCTTGCTCTCCTAGTTTGCTTACAGTATCAACCTTTATATCTAAATCATGCATCCATTTAGACTTTATTAGGTTTGTTGATTCTCTAATGTGTATTCTTAAATGTATATTCACTTCATCAATCTTCTCTTTTTCTACATTGTTATTATGTTATTGTAAGGATATGACCTTTCCCCTGAGGAACGCCTTACTTACATCTCAGAAATTTTGGTATGTGGTTTCATCATTATTTTCTTTTATGTATTTATTGTTCCTACTCTTTGTTCTGTAACCCACTCATTACTTAAGATGTCATTGTTAAGTCTCTATTATTAAGTCTGTACCTTCCATTTGTGGTCCCTGGACCAATTTCTATTCCTATTGCATTATAGTTTGTAAAGGATGTATTGATTCATTCTGCCTTTTTCATATTTCTTTGCCAACTCTATGCCCTAGTACATGGTTAATTTTTGTAAACGTTCCACGTAGTACAGACACAAATGTATATTCTTTTCATATCCCATTTTAAAGTCATTCAACTCTGGTTTCTCCAGATGTTTATTTGATTCCGTATTTCTCTTTTTGTTTACCTTTCTGTTAAATTTATCCAAAACTGAGACAGGGCACTGAAGTCTCTTGCCATTATTGTGCTATCATTTATGTCATCTAGAAGCTCAGACAATCTTTCCTTCATGAAATTACTTTTTGAATGTTCGGCTTTGTTTTGTCTGATGGCATGATGACAACTCCTGATTTTTTGGATTCCTTTGATTTATAGTAAATTTTTTCCACCCATCAGTTTTATCTCATGTATGTCTTTGTTTACAAAATGTTTCTTGCAAGCAACAGATTGTACAATTTTATTTTCTCATCCAATCAGTTGCTCTTTTTCATTGTATTAGATTGTTTAATCTGTTCACATTTAAAGCTATATGTTAAGGTCATATTTTCCTCTATCTAGCTCTAAAATTGGAGTTTTTTGTGTGATAATTCTCCCCTTCAACTGCTTTAAACACAGCATTATGCTCCTTCAATTACTTAAATTTTTTAAGATAGTCCTATTCTGACTGGCTCTCTCTCCGCTCATTTACTATCACTTCTCTTTGGAGCTTGTTTATCAGTTCCCTCTTGCTTTTATTTGGTTATGTATTTCTGTCGTCCATTTTTTCTCCTAATTTAGCCAGATAGTCAGGTATTTTCCTCCTTGCTCTCCTCCTCTTCTGCTAGTCCTACTCATTAGTTTCTTTTATTTCATTTTTTTGCTCCTTTTGAAAAAGGATCTTTCACTCTCTGCATTATCCATCTTTTTTTTCTTTACTGTAGACACTCCTTCTCTGATTAATCACCCCTGTAATCATCAGTTCTCTCTCTTTTCTCTGTATTCTTCATACAATCAAAGTTTCCGGGGTATCCATTCTAGTTTCTGTCCTTCAAGTTTTTTTTTCTGCCACTTCCTTGTAGGGCTTCCATGGATTCCCCTTTTCCATTGAGGCTCACTCTGAGAACAATGCCAATTATTGCAGGTGTCAGAAAGGGCATTAACACAAGATAAGGCACCTCCCTCCCCACTAATCTATACTTTCTTTTGTTGGCCTGTGGTGTTAATGTGATTAAAGATCTTGCCTGCCCATTCAATAGGGCCTTTACTTACACCTTTTACTTACTAGGTACCAGGACCCAGGCCCAGACCCTTTCACTAACTAGACATGAGCCTTCAGGGCCCCAAGGAGAGGTGCTAAGACCAGAGCAAATTGTATGTGCACTGAATTCCAGCCAATCAGATGAGCGTGAATTCAGCCAATCAGAGATCTGAGTTCTAGCCAATCAAATTCTGTCTAGGACTGTATATAGAGAGTCCAGAGTGTGAGAGAAGTGGAATTGAGAAGGAAAATTGAGAAGCAGACATCAAGAAGACACTGAAGCAGCAGGCATCAAGAGGGTGTTGAAGAGTAGGCATTGAAAGAGCCAGTATCAAGAGAGACTGCAGAGCGGAGAGTGCAGACCAGAGAGTTGTGGAGACCAAAGAGCTAAGAATCTATAGCATCAAGAGATTGGAGAACTGAGAATCCAGAGAATGTTGGAGACTGCAAGAACTCTGAGAACTGCAAAGGCTTTCAGAATTGTGGGAGAGGACACAAGCAAGCAGGCAGCATTCATGAGTGTTTGTTTATGGGAAGGCTCTAGCAAGGGGGAAGGTTACAAGACGACTTGGTTCCTTGCTATAAAACTATGTTATAATTTCCTTTTTGCTACATTGAGGTGGGCTTACTGGTTTTGGAATATAATTACTGCTGTATTGCATTGGAGTTATTGGTCTTGGTATTTGTTACTCTGGTGTCTAAATCAATGTTACGATTCTGAATCATACAAGCATGTTCACGGTCATCCCTGAGGTCATGAATCTTGCCTTAGTGATACATGGCTTTTCACATACACACACAGATAGCCCCCCCCCACACACACACACACAGACACACAGACACACACATGCCTGGAAATTTCCTCACTAGGTCATGTTTTCCTACTCCTTTAGGTGTCACTTGCACACAAGGTTCCATCTCCCTCATCCCCATCTGTAGCAACAATTCAGCTAACAGCTGTCGTGGGGTGTAAGACCAGCAACAAAAGCTGCCAGCACAGCTTCTTTTGATCTGCTTTACTAAGGAAAGCAACGTTAAAGGGTTAACAGTCTTACTTTAATCCAACATACAAATATCATTCACTTAGTTCAGGAGGAAAAGCCAGCAACCTGAACTTTAGAGCAAATACAAACAAATTACAAACATATACAATATAAACAGACTAGATCACAATTCATAGTTACCAAAAGCATCAACATCTGGGTTCATGAGCCAGGAGGCTCTTAGAGTGGCTGCCTAGAGTCCCACACCACTCTTCCAGTGGCTGAGAGCCCCAAGGGAAAACACCAACCTCTTGAGTTTATATATTCTGTTCAGGGTCAAAGGGTGTCACACATGCAACTAACCCACATGACCTAAAAATGTCACAAAAATGCGACTTAAACCCATGTGGTCTAAAATCCTCTGATGTCACAAACATGTCAGCCAAACCCATGTAAACTAGGCTTTCCCTTGAGGCAAGGTGGTCATCAAAGACGCCTAATGTAATCAAGGAAATAAAGGCCAGTCTTCAGGGGCACTTGATTAAATAAGTGCCAAGAGAGAAACAGTAAAAGAAAGTCCCACCTTAATTACCAATAAACTATCCCAGGGGAAAAAAAAAGATTTTACAGGAACTAAAATTCCTAGGCCTCATCCAGCATAAAGTCCTCATCTCCCTTCACTAATAGGAGCATTCATCAGTAGAACCCACTTCCACCTGCAAAGTAAGACCTCCTTTCTTTCCTCCCCTTTCTAGTGTTTTCCTTCTCCTCCTTCTCCTCCTCTTCTTCTTCTTCCTCCTCCTCCTCCTCCTTTTCACTTTTTCCCCTATAGGTTCTTCTCTACTTGAGACCACAGAGGTCACCTTACCCTCATTGCTAGCTTTTGCTTTAACCCCAGCACATTGCTTACTCTTCTAGTCCCCTCCCCCACTTTCATGTACCCTCCCATATTGTAATGTAGCCCCACAAAAACATTACTTATTTGACAGGGTGTCATCAGGTCTTTGCATAATACCCCTGTCTGTCTCTTCACTGTTACCTCTACAAGATTTCTGCCTTCATGCTTGTCTCATTTATATTTAGAAAGAGGTCTCTTACTGACTTTTCTGTTGTCACTCTGTTGTTGGGGTTAATTGCATTTACTCATTTCTCCTGTATTTCTATTTCTGGGGGTGTTCATGATAAAAATAATCTTCTGATTTCTTTCTTTTTTAATAAAGATTTTTTGTTTTTAGTTTACAACAATCAGTTCTACATGTTTTTGAGTTCCAAATTTTCTTCCCCTCTCTCTCCTCCCCCCTCACTCCCAAAACAGCACGGAGTCCAATATATATTTTACACATACTTTCACATAAAACTTATTTACACAATAGTCAAATTGTAAAGAAGAATTATGACCAATGGAATGAATCATGAGAAAGAAGAAACAAAACCAAAAAAAGAGAGAGAAAAAGAGAGCAAATAGTTTGCATCAATCTGCATTCAGACTCCATAGTTCTTTCTCTGGATGTAGAGAGCTCTTTCCATCATGAGTCCTTTGGAGTTGTCTTTGAACCTTGTATTGCTGAGAAGAGCCAAGTCTATCAAAGTTAGTCATCACAGAAGCAATATATCTGTGGTTGTGTACAATGTTCTCCTCGTTCTGCTCCGCTCACTCAGCATCATATCATGTAAGTCTTGCCAGGTTATAAGGAAGTCCGTATCTTCCCCATTTCTTATAATAGTATTCCATTACAATAGTACAATACTACTATAGTATTCCATTACATTCATATGCCGCAACTTGTTTAGCCATTCCCCTATTGATGGGCATCCCCTTGATTTCCAATTCTTTGCTACCACAAAAAGAGCTGCTATAAATATTTTTTTGTATGTATGGGTCCCTTTCCCACTTGGGTGATCTCTTTGGGATACAGCCCTAGAAGTGGTATTTCTGGGTCAAAGGGTATGAATATTTTTGTAGCCCTTTGGGCATAGTTCCAAATTGCTCTCCAGAATGGCTGGATCAGTTCACAACTCCACCTGCAACGGAACAGTGTTCCAATTTTCCTACATCCTCTGCAGCATTTATCGTTTTCCTGTTTTGTCATTTTAGCCAATATGACAGGAGACATGTGGTACCTAAGAGTTGCTTTGATTTGCATTTCTCTAATCAATAGTGATTTAAAGCACTTTTTCACATGCCTATAGATATCTTTAATTTCTTCCTCTGAAAACTGCCTGTTCATATCCTTTGACCATTTCTTAATTGGGGAATGACTTGTATTCCTATAAATTTGGCTCAGTTCCCTGTATATTCTAGAAATGACGCTTTTATCAGAGACACTGGTTGTAAAGATTTTCTCCCAATTTTATGCTTCCCTCCCAATTTTTGTTGCATTGGCTTTGTTTATTGAAAAGCTTTTCAATTTAACATAATCAAAATTATCCATTTTGCACTTTGTAATGCTCTCTATCTCTTGTTCTGTCATGAATTCTTCCCTTTCCCATAAATATGTTAGGTAAACTATTCCTTGCTCTCCCAAATTGCTTATAGTATCAGCCTTTATTTCTAAATCATGAACCCATTTTGACTTTATTTTGGTATGTGGTGTAAGATATTGATCTATGCCCAGTTTTTGCCATACTGTTTTCCCACCAGTTTTTGTGAAATAGTGAATTCTTAGCCCAGAAGCTGGATTCTTTGGGTTTATCAAAGAGTAGATTGCTATAGTCATTGACTACTGTGTCTTGTGTACCTAACATATTCCACTGATTCACCACTCTGTTTCTTAGCCAGTACCAAGTAGTTTTGATGACTGCTGCTTTATAATACAGTTTAATATCTGCTATGGCTAAGCCACCTTCCCTTGCATTTCTTTTCATTAATTCCCTTCATCATCTGGACCTTTTGTTCCTCCAGATGAATTTTGTTATTATTTTATCCAGCTCTGTAAAATAATATTTTGGTAGTTCAATTGGTATGGCACTGAATAAATAAATTTAGGTAAAATTGTCATTTTTATTATATTAGCTCACCATAAACACAAACAACTGATGTTTTTCCATTTATTTAGATCTGACTTTATTTGTATGAAAAGTGTGTCTTATTGTGGTCATATAGGCCCTGGGTTTGTCTTGGCAAGTAGAATCCCAAATATTTTACAGTGTCTACAATAACTTCAAATAGAATTTCTCTTTCTGTCTCTTGCTATTGGTCTTTGTTAGTAATTTATAGGAATGCCAAAGATTTATGTCGGTTTATTTTATATCCTGCAACTTTGCTAAAGTTCCATTTTATTATTTCAAGTAGTTTTTTACTTGATTCTCTAGAATTCCCTAAGTAAATCATCATATCATCCAAAAAAAGTGAAAATTTAGTTTCTTCTTTGCCTATTCTAATTCCTTCAATTTCTTTTGCTTCTCTTATTGCCACAGCTAGCACTTCTGGTACCAAATTGAATAATAGGGGTGATAATGGACAGCCTTGTTTCTCCCCTGATCTTATTGGGAATTCATCTAGCTTATCCCCATTACATATAATGCTTGGTAGATGCTATTTATAACTTTAAGGAAGGCTCTGTTTATTCCTATGCTTTCTAGTGTTAGTAATAAGAATGTGTGTTGTATTTTGTCAAAAGCTTTTTCTGCATCTATTGAGATAATCATATGGTTTCTCATAGTTTGATTGTTGATATGATGAATTATGCTGATAGCTTTCCTAATACTGAACCAGCCTTGCATTCCTGGAATAAATCCTATCTGACCATAATGCATTATTCTCATGATAATTTGCTGCAATCTTTTTGCTATTATTTTATTTAAAATCTTTGCATCAATGTTCTCTAGGGAAATTGGTCTATAATTTTCTTTTTCTGTTTTGATTCTTCATAGTGTAGGTATTAGTACCATATTTGTGTCATAAAAAATTTGGAAGGACTGCTTCTTAACCTATTTTCCCAAATAGTCTATAAAGTATAGGAATTAATTTTTCTTTAAATGTTTGATGGAATTCACATGTAAAACCATTTGGCCCTGGAGACTTTTTCCTTGGGAGTTCATTGATGGCTCCCTTGATTTCCTTTTCTGACATGGCATTATTTAGATATTTTACCTCCTCTCCTGTTAACCTGGGCAATTTATATTTTCATAAATATTCATCCATTTCCCTAAAGTTGTCAAATTTATGGGCATACAATTAGGCAAAATAATTCCTAATTATTGTTTTAATTTATTCTTCATTGGAGGTGAATTCACCCCTTTCATTTTTGATACCAGTAATTTGGTTTTCATCTTTCGTTTTTTTTAATGAAATTCACCAAAGGTTTATCAATTTTATTGGTTTTTTTTTCATAAAAGCAGCTCTTAGTTTAATTTATTAACTTAATGATTTTCTTATTTCAATTTTATTAATCACTCCTTTGATTTTCAGTATTTCTAATTTGGCATTTAATTGGGGATTTTCAATTTGTTCTTTTTCTAGCTTTTTTAGTTGCTTGCCCAATTCATTGAACTCCTTTTTATCTATTTTATTCATGTAAGTATTTAGAGATATAAAACTTCCCCTAAGAACTGCTTTTGCTGCATCTCATAAGTTTTGTTATGTTGTCTCATTATTGTTATTCTCTTGAATGAAGTTATTAATTGTTTCTATGATTTGTCCTTTGACCCATTCATTTTTAGGATTAGATTATTTAGTTTCCAATTAATTTTTGTTAATTTTTTCCATGGCTCATTATTGCAAATAATTTTTATTGCATCATGATATAAAAAGGATGCATTGATTATTTCTGCCTTTCTGCACTGGATTGTGATGTTTTTACGTACTAATACATGGTCAATTTTTGTGTATGTACCATGTACTTGCTTGTCTGAGATTATGCTTGCCACCCCTGCTTTTTTTTACTTTAGGTGAAGCACAATATATTCTACCCCAGTGTTTTACCTTTACCCTCTGTGTATTCCCCTGTTTCAAATGTGTTTATTGTAACAACATATTGTAGGATTATGGTTTTTAATCCATTCTTCTATCTGCTTCAGTTTTATGGGGGAGTTCATCCCATTCACATTCACAGTTATGATTACTATCCGTGTCTTTTTCTCCATTTTATTTCCCTCCCATTTATCCTTTTATTTCTCCCTTCTCCCTTCAACTCCTCAACAGAGTTTTGCTTTTGACCACCGCTTCCTCAGTTTACCTTCCTTCTTGATTCCCCTCCCTCATCTTACCTTTTTCCCTTGCTACTTCTTCCCTCCCTTCTGTCTGCCCCCCCCTTTTTTTCCCTTTCCCCTCCTGCTGCCTGTAGGGTAGGTTTTATTTCTATACTTATCATAGTATGTTATGCCCTTCTTGAAACAAATCAGAGGTATCTGACAGAATTTGTGAAAGAGCTCCCTTTCTGATTTCTTTCTAAAAGTGTTTCAAATGTTTTATTGTTGAATATTCATCTTTTGTCTTATATGACTAGGCTAAGATTTCTTGGACCTTTAGTTGCATCCTGAGCTCCACTGCTCCTTGGGACAAATTCCATTACCTCCTCCTTTTCCCTGTGAGTGCAGAATAGTCTTTAGGTATGAAATTTTCTGTTCCTTTGTAGGTGTAGATCTTTATACTGGTGTCTTACCAATTTTTTTTGTTTCTGAATTGAATTGTTAAATTTAACTAGTATGTGTCCTGAAGTTTGCAACCTTGAGTTTTTTTTTTTCTGGAGGCAATCATATCCTTGGGTCTGTTAGTGCAGCTTTACTACTAGTAGCATGGAGTGAGAGCTCAGTTTCAGTGAACATCAGTTCCTGAGTTTTGTTGTTTTCTTCTTTTGGATATTTGGTGTCCTAGACCATGTAAACAAATAAAATTGCTTTATCTTTGATACATAATTTATATTTTGGGGAGGTGTGAGAGGTCATAGAGATTAGAGAAAAATGTCAAGTCTGTTATCTTGTTGCTCACATCTCTTTTTCTTTCCTCTACACCACCTCCCACACCTGTTACCTTCTATCTATTCCCACATCTACCACCCTAGTTCTATCTTTTATCAAATCTTTTCTGGATTGTGGCAATAGCTGCTTAATTGATTTCACTACTTCAAGTTTCTTTTCTCTCCTATATAGTCTCTGTACAGATTCCAAAGTGATTTTCCTAAAACATATGTCTGACATGTCACTCATTTACTCACTTTACTGAAGTGACTCCTGATTGCCTGTAAGATCAAATATAAATATTTTCATTTGGTACTTAAAGCCCTTCACAGCATTGATCCAACCTACCTTTCTGGTCTTCATATATGTTACCACCTTTTGTGTACTCTGGTCCAGTCAAACTGACCTCCTAACTATTCCTCATACATAACACTTACTCTCTCATATACCTTTTCCCCAACTGTAACTTATACTTAGAATGAACTTTCTCCTTACTTCAGCCAATGCCTGAGGACCTAACACACAAAGCTAGTGACCAGGCACCTGGCCCCCATCACAATAAGCTTGGGAGAGTGCCTCCTGTGCCCCAGAAGCAGAGCTCAACTTTACAAGCCAGTAAATAGACAAACAACATAAGCAAAAAAGCAAAAATAAACAGAATTACTCTCTCTGTAGAGTTACTATGGTGACAGGGAAGCTCAAAACATAAACTCAGAGGAAGACAACATTGTCAATATACTTATACCCAAAACTTCAAGGTGGAATATTAATTGGTGTCAAGTCCAAAAAACCTTCTTGGAAGAGTGCAAGAAAGATTTTAAAAGTCAGATAAGAGTGGTAGAGGAAAAATTGGGAAAAGAAACAAGAGGTATTCAAGGGAGAGTCAACAACTTGGAAAATGAAGGACAAAAATGACTGAAGAAAACAATTCCTTTAAAAATATGATTGGCTGAATGGGGAAAAAAATCTACTGAAGAAAACAACTCCTTAAAAAGTAGAACTGTCAAAATGGAAAAGGAGGTACAAAAGCCAACCAAAGAAAACAAGTCCTTAAAAATTAGAATTGGGCAAGTAGAAGCTAATGACTCTATGAGACATCAAAAATCAGTCAAACAAAATCAGAATGAAAAAATAGAAGAAAATGTAAAATATTGAGGCACAGCCAAGATGGCAGAGTAAAAGCAGGGATTTACTTGAGTTCTCCCCCAAACCCCTACAAATACCAGTAAAAATAATTCTAAATAAATTCTAGAGCAGAAGAACCCACAAAATGACACAGTGAAACAAATTTCCAACCCAAAACAACCTGGAAGGTATACAGGAAAGGTCTGTTGTAACAGACTCAGAGAGGAGCACAGTCCAGGTTGAGTATGCCAACACAGACTAGGCCCTCCAGCAAACCTGGAGCAGGTTTCAGGGGACTGAATCACTGTGGAGGTTCGCAGACTTCTCATCCCACAAATGCCAAAGACAACTCAGAATGTCAGTAGGAAAGGTCTGTTGGACCTGAGTGAGAAAGGAGCATGGTCTGGCCTCAACCCCAGGATAGCAGCAGCAGCTGCTGCTTCTGGAGCTCTCAGTTCACAGATGGTGGGGGAATTGAGCACCTGCTCATAGTGGGATTGCAGGGATCTCTTTTCTGGCAATGAGGCACAATTCTCTTCCTTTTCCCTTGCCTGGATCTAGATTACAGTCCTGGTTGGCAGTCCTGGGGCAAGGAAGAATACTGCATGGTGAAGCTTGTGGTGGCAGGGGAGAGAGAATCTTTCTTACAGTACCAAGGCAGAAAAGAGAGCTTGTGGTCACTCACTGACCAGATCACAGACTACAAGAGGAGTAAACACCTATCCTTTGATCAAACCACCTCGAAAGAACTAAAAATTTACAGGTCCCTAGAAATATCTTTGAAAACAGCTAGACTTGAACTTCTGAGAGCCAAGGTGGCAGAGTAAACCATAAGTGCTTTCATTCCCCCCACCACCGTTGTTGACCTTGAAAAGCCCGTAGAATATTGCCTCAGGAAAAATTCTGGAACAGTGGAGCCAGCAGTAAGAGTATAGCAGTATTTTAACTCAGGGAGCTAGGGAGATCAAGGGGAAGGGTCCCTCTTACTGCAGCTGAAGGGGATCAGTGCAGGATGGGAGTCATCTTTACAAGCCCCACCTCAGTGGACCAATATCAGATCCTTAGTCCCAAGGGGGAGGAACCAGCAAGTGCCAACACCAGAACCCTAAGAGTGTCTTCGCACAGCCAAGACAATTGGCAGAAACCAGCACAGACAGCAGCTGAGGCTGCCTTGCTCTAGCACAGCCGTAAGAGCAGCCAGAATACCCCTTCCTCACACTTCATCCTATGAGCTTCAGTGTAACCTCAGGGAAACTCAAAAAGACATCACCTGGCCTTGACCTTGGCACACACCAACCTGTTCCAGCTCAGCACCAGGTGAGCTGCAGCATTATATAGCTTCTAGCTGACAGAACCAGAGGCCACAGCACACAAAGCCAGTAAGCAGAACCCTAGCTCCCAGCACAAGAAGCTTGAGAGAGAGCCCCCTGTGCTCCAGAAGCAGAGATCCACTTTAAAAGCCAGGAAAAAGGCACTCACAACAAAGAAGCAAGCTAGAAAAGCAAAAACGATAGAATTTTACCATGCGGACAAGGAAAATCAAAATATGAATTCAGAAGAGGATAGCATTGACACTATTCCCACATTTGAAACCTCAAAAGAGAACATGAACTGGTCTCAAGCCCAAAAAGTATTCTTGGAAGAGCTCAAGGAGGATTTTAAAAGCCAAATTAAAGAGGTAAAAGAAAAATTGATCAATTCTTTTAAAAATACGATGGACAACATGGAAATGAGATGAGAACAAACCTTTAAAATACCTTAAAGTACTTTAAAAAGTAAAATTAATAAAATGGATAAGGAGGTACAGAACATAACTGGAGAAAATAACTCCTTGAAAAGTAAAATTGGCCAAATGGAAACAGAGATACAGAAACTGAAGAAAACAATTCATTAAAAATTAAAATTAGGCAAGCAGAAGCTAATGACTATGAGACATCAAGAATCAGTCAAACAAAATCTAAGGAATGAAAAAATAGGAGAAAACATAAAATATCTCATTGGAAAAACAACTGACCTGGAAAAAAAGATCCAGGAGAGATAATCTAAGATTTATCAGTCTACCAGAAAGCCATGATGAAAAAAGGCTGGACAGTATCTTCCAAGAAATCATCAAGAAAAACTTCCCCAAAATCCTAGAACCAGAGGGCAAAATAGTCATTGAAAGAATCCATTGATCATCTCCTGAAAGAGATTCCAAATTCAAAATTACAAGGAATATTGTAGCCAAATTACAGAATTATCCGGTCAAGAAGAAAATACTGCAAGAAGCCAGAAGGAAACAATTCAAATATCACAGAACTACAGTAGGGATCACATAGGACCTTGCAGCTTCTACATTAAAATAGTGGAGGGATTGAAATATGATATTCCATAAGGCAAAAGAGCTTGGATTACAACCAAGGATCAACTAACCAGCAAAATTGAGCATAATTTTTTGGGCAAGAAGATGGACATTCAATGAAATAAGGTACTTCCAGACCTTTTTGATGAAAAGGCTAGAGCTCAATGGAAAATTGGATTGTCAAATATAATACTCAAGGAAAGCACAAAAAGGTAAACAGGGAAAAAAGAGAAACAAACCTTGTTATTCAACAGTGGCAAATTGTTTACTTCCCTATTTGGGAGGATGATACTTGTTAACCTTGAGAATGGTATATTTATTATGATGTTTAAATGGGATATACATAGACAGGGAGTGTGAGTATAAATTAACTGATGTGGTGATCAAAATCTGAATTAAGGGGTGCAAAGGGATTGTAATGGGAGAAGAGGTAGGGAGGAGGCAGAAAAGGGTAAATTACATCACATGAAGAGGCACAAAAACATATTATAATGGAGGGAAAGAAGGGAGGGAGAAAAGCATTGTTTGAGCTTACTCTCATCAGATTTGGTTCAAGGAGGGAAGAATATGCTCTGTTAAGTATAGAAATCAAACTTGTCCTACAGGCAGGAGGAAGGGAAAGGGGAAAGAAAAGGCAGAGCTAGAAAGAAGGAAAGAAGTATTATGGGAAAAGGGTAAGAAAAAGATGGAGGGCTCATAAGGAGGGAAAATTGAGGTTGACAGTAGTCAAAAGCAAAACTCTTTTGAGGAGGGGAAAGGAGAAGGGAGATATAAAAGCATAAATGGGGGTGGGGAGAAATAGGATGGAGGGAAAGACACAGACAGTAATCATAACTGTGAATGTAAATGCGATGACCTCTCCCATAAAATAGAAGCAGATAGCAAAATGGATTGAAAACCATAATCCTGTAATACATTGTATAAAAGGCTGGAGCAGAATATATTTTGCTTCAGCTGAATTTTAAAAAGCAGGGGTAGCAATCCTGATCACAGAAAAAGGAAAAACAAAAATAGATCTAAACAAAAGAGATAATGAAGGAAACTACATCCTGCTAAAAGGTACCATAGACAATGAAGTAATATCAATACTAAACATATATGCACCAAGTGGCACAGCATCCAAATTCTTAGAAAAGTTAAGTGAGTTACAGGAAGAAAAAGACAGCAAAACTATATTAGTGGGGGATCTTAATCTCCCCCTCTCAGAACTAGATAAATCTAACCACAAAATAAACAAGAAATAAGTTAAAGAGGTGAATAAAATTTTAGAAAAGTTAGATATGATAGACCTCTGGAGAAAATTGAAGGGGGTGGAAGGGAATATAATTATATGTAATATATTTGGGAAAATTGGAATTTTTTTGATGGAGTTGCAAACTGATCCAACCATTCTGGAGAGCAATTTGGAACTATACCAAGAGGGCTATGAAATATGTATACCCTTTGATCCAGCAATACCACTTCTAGATCTGTATCAAAGAGATGATAAAAACATGATCAGTGATGATTAAAGAGATCATAAAAAATGGAAAAAGACCTACATGTAAAAATATTTATAGCAGCTCTTTTTGTGGTGGTGAAGAATTGGAAATTGAGGGGATGCCCATCAATTGGGGAATGGCTGAACAAGCTGTAGTATGTGAATGGAATAGAATATTATTATTCATAAGAAATGAAAAGAAGGCAGATTTCAGAAAAATCTGGAAAGACATACATGAAGTGATACTGAGTGAAGCGAGCAGAACTAGAAGAACATTGTACGTAGTAATAGCAACATTATACAATGACTAACTTTGATGGACTTTGCTCTTCTCAGCAATGCAAAGATCTAAGACAATTCGGAAGCACTCATCATGGAAAATGCTATCCACATCCAGAAAAAGAGCTACAGAATCTGAATGCAGAGGAAAGCATACTATTTTCTCTCTTTTTTTGTTTTTCTTTCTCATGGTATTTCATTTTTGTTCTGATTCTTCTTTCGCAGCATGAATAATGTGGAAATATATTCAATATGATTGTGTGCCATCTTAGGGAGGGGAAAGAGGAAGGAAGGGGAAAAATTTAGAACTCCAAATCTTATAAAAGTAAATGTTGAAAACTAAAAATAAATAAATAAATTTGTTTTTAACATTCTTTATTTTAATTTTGAGTTCCAAATTCTCTCCTGTCTGCCTACCCCTTCCTCATCCATTGAGAAGGCAAGCAATGTAATAGCAATTTTTCATGTGAAACCATGCAAAACATATTTCCATATTAGCCATGTTGCAAGAAAAATAAAAAAGAGAAAAAATATTGTGTTTCCATCTCCCCTGAGACTTCATCAGTTTTCTCTCTGGAGGTACATAGCATTTTTATCATGAATCCTTTGGAATTATCTTTGATCATTGTATTAATCAAATTAGCTAAGTCTTTCACAGTTGACCATCATTACAATATTTCTGTTACTGTATACAATGTTCTCCTGGATCTGCTCACTTCTCTTTACATATTTTCATATAAATCTTAACAATTTTTTTGCATTCATCCTGTTTGTCAAGCCAATGTGAATATTAAATATTTATGTACAAAGCATATGTGGCAAAACATCCAAATTCATATGGGAAATGATAACAAAATTGCAAAATATATTTAGAGAATAATATAAGAATAGTAAGAGATTTTGATGTTTCACTTTCAGAGCTGGAACAATCTAAGATAAAAGGAAACTATATAACCTAATAGACTATTAGAGAATTTGAAGCAAAAAGATTTATAATGGGTTTTTCAATGGGAATATTAGAGACTATATGATCCTTAGAACTGTTGGTGATATAGGACAGATGTTATAAGTAACACAGTTACTTAGGTGGCGTAAATGTGGAATTTGGTTTATCCCTATGAGATAAAAATATTATCTCACTGAAGAGATCCTGCTTTGGCACAATACTTTATCTTAGAACTCATAGGGAGATCAGAAGAATTTTTGATAGAAGAAGGACCTCGAAGAATTGTAGCTTGAGTGAAGAAGTCAATGGAGACGAGGTTCTGTTCCATCAGTAAACTGTTAAGGTTGTTCCTAGGGAAAATAAAGAACATCAAGGCCTGTAGACCAGTCATGAGTTGCCCCAGGCATGTATTAATTATTAATATCTCCCTGCTCGTGGGTTTGTGAGCTTTTCCCCCACCCCTCCCTGGGTAGCTACGAGCATCAGTATAAGAATGTGTTTGATTTATGGGTGGTGTTTTATGCTATTATTACCATTATTCTTTTTTGCCTTCTATTTAGTAAATGTTTCTGGCTCAGAATTAATAGAGATCATTTTTGCTGATTTGTTAAATAGGGAACACATTGGTGAGGACTTGGGACTTCTACGTCTGCAATGTTAATGGGATATGAAGATCTTCCCCACCCATTAATAGGCTTATGTGACCTGCTTTGAGCTTTGGCTCAGCTCACAGTTCATACTTCCTGAGTCACAGAGCCCATTGAGGGAGGAGTTTGCTTAGGGGAAGCTTGCTTGTAAGAAGGTTTTCATACCTTTTGGTAGTAAGCTAATTAGGCCCTGAGTCATGAGGGCTGTGATGCCTTCTGGATCTGAGCCTATTAGCCAAAAGTGTTTGTATATTTTGAAGTGAAGTTTTGCTTTGGGGGTTTGCTCATGAGAAGGACCTTGTGATTCCCTGGTTGAGACTCTGAGTAGCCATATGTTCAGATGCCCTGACTGCTCAGATGTAAAGGCTCTCTCAATCAAGTCATGTATGTAAAGTATTTAGCAATATTGCTTTGATTCAGGCCAATCAGAGCCCTGTCTGTTGGTCTAACTTCTCTGCTTATATTTTCTCTGACGTTCAGGGTGCTGACCCTTCCCCCGAACTAGTGAATGTAATTAAAATAGGATTGTTAACTCCTTTTTGATCAGTCTTACCTAGTAAAGCAAATCAAAGAACCTGTGCTAGCAGGCCATCCTGGGTACACTAGGGTGCTTGCTGCTACAACTTCCCAGAAAATTGGATAATATCCACCTTCATCAGAGTTACCTCTAGAACTCTTAGAGAGTAAAATTTTTAACAGTGAGCCCATTTGGAATTTTCTTGGCAAAGACACAGGAATGGTTCACCATTTCCTTCTCTAGCTCATTTTACAGATGAAGAAACTGAGGCAAACAGGTTTGAGTGACTTGTCCTTTCTTGAAAACCCTTGACTTGTATATGTGTGTGCAGATTGGGTGAGAGAGCCTAGGAAGAAGTGGGGCTTTAATCATGTTCATGCTACTCACCTTTATCTCTTCACTTCCTGCAGATGCCTAGTAAGATCCTAGTAATTGTATAGTTTCAAGCACAGAAATATAACATATACATTAGATTATAATCTGGCTGCTTTTCCATCTTTGTTCTCTTTAGTGCCTCTCCTGTAAGCACACCTAGTCTAATATGATTCTATCATTCATGGTAAAGAAAAGCTTGTTAAAATATTTTTGAATATTTTCCATTTTTCTTCTTTTTGCAGTTCTCCTTCCACTTTCTTCTTTACAGATGACTTTGTTTAGTTGAATATATACTGTCAAGTTTCTTTTAAACTGTTTCTATTTTATGAGATGATATTTCTCCTAATTGTCCAATATCCTTCTTTGTATAGTGTAACTAGGCATTACATTTGACAGCCATCTCTATTCAGCAACTAGGTAAGATATTTGATGACTAAGAGGCCCTCTGGGCTCTTTTGGTCCCTATGTTATGGCAATTAATTTAAATTTGTGATAAGCTTCTGGCTAAAATTATTACACTCAGTGTCAATTATCACAGATATGCCCAGTGAAATATATACTTTTTCTGAAGCACCTGAGTTGGCCATGCCAGCTCTCTCACTTACTTCTCTCTCTAGCCATACAAAATCTACCTGAATCTGATTTATATATTTCAATAAACCCCACTGGAATTTATATGAACTGTGTGCTGGGTTTTACTTTCAGTTTTTACTGATGAATTTGTCACATTATTATACATTAGGAAAAAATATATTGCTTAATGTGGGAGAATGGATGGGAGAGTCTGGTCAATCTCCAATCTTTAGAATTAACTCCATGATACTAAAATATAATATAAGATACTAAAATAAACAGAAGGATAGCATTAGGTCTCAAATTTGGAGTCTCCCTGCTATTTTCATTTCAATCTCCCAGGATATTCCTTCTTCTTATTCTGTCATGTTGTTCGCGTATAGAGATATTCAATGTCTCTATGTTCAATTTTCCCCCTCTTCAGCTATGACTTTTATGTGTTTGAAAACTTTAGCTACCCAATTTAAGATAAAAGATAATAAATATTAACATATAGTATACTATTAGCTATAGTTTGCACTGAATCCTTTGCCATTGTTTTATAAAAATCATTTGGAAATGGGATCCCTGGATAGCAAGCCATGAAACAGAATTAGCTTCCTCCAAAGCACAGCTAATAAGATGCCACCATCTACATGTTTGTCCATTTCTGCTCCCTCCACTTATTTCTACTAGCATTCAGTCCCTCTTAAACAAATTACTTAATATTACTTTGCCTATACCTTGTTTTTATTAACTGGAGGAAATATATTCCTTTATACAAGGACTGGTGTTTTTTTTGGGGGGGGGTGGTTATTATTGTTGAGTCTTTTTTTTTTGGTCTTTGTATCTCTAGCACCTAGCATTATGTTATGCAAAATTTGTTGGAGGAAATATGGCCATGTTCCTCCTGGTTCTGCCCTAGAAAAGTAGACAAAGTGTCACAGGTCACTGAGTATACTCTGAGTGCCCACTGGTGTAGTCCAGACTCATCTCTCCCAATACCGGAAAAGAAATCATACTTTGGAAATATGTATGCTCATTAGGCATTAGATTTTTTTTTCTAATGAAAAGAAATAAAATCTTCTAATATATTACACAACATTAGAAAAATAGATATTAAAGACTCAGTACTATTAGTGAGTTCAGGAAATCAGCATCGTGTCAAGAAAAGAGGCTAATTTTGATCATGAGATCCTATATTTATGGGATGCACTTGTAGAAGCACTTAAAATGTGGGTGAGAAGATCTGGGAAGATCATTTGAAAACAAGGAATCTTTAGAAGTGGGGGAGGCATAAGAAACCTCTTCAGACATTTCCACAATTTTCTATAAATTTCTAGCGGCTCTAGTAGTTACAGAGTTATTTACATATTTTTATGCCCTGGAAATTAAGTGATATCTTTTTTTATTTTCCTGTTAATTTAAGAAAAGAACTAATCAAAGATCATTAGAAAAATTTTTGAGCTAGACACTGATACAAATTTTTAAAATTCTAATTACTAAAGATCAGAATCAAAATCCTCTATATTTTTAGTTGGCAGAGCAGAAGATCACAATAAATGGCTTATACATTTTCATGGATTTTTGTGTTAGGTAAGAATACTAAAAAAGTGCCTAACCACATATAGTTATACACATATATTAATATTTCATATATATATTTACTTATCCAATTCAACCCTGGAAACTCACTAAAACACAAATTTAGATTGCAATCCAGTTACAATGCAAGCCAAGCACAAAAGCCTTCTAATGATCTTTGATTAGTTCTTTATTAAATTCATCAAGGAAGCAAAGAAAATTTAATAATCGCTACCATTTGTCATCTTTCTGATTAGAGTTTTGATTAGAACTTTCAGCTTTTATGTTCTTCCTTTTGAGCCTTTGCTAGGGTTTTGATACTGCTTCTTACTTCTGGTGTAAGGAGCAGAACAGTGCAGGGCAAACACATTAAATAGCTAGCATTTGCACATATTCCCTAGAGATGTTCATGCATGTCAGTGACTTATTGAAGGAGAAAAATCAAGAAATCCATTCTCCACACTACCCTCCAACCATTTCTTATACATTGCCTACTTTAAGTATTCTCGAGATGATAGAATTTAGAGCTAGAAGGTAAATCAGAGAACAACTAGTCCAACTTCTTCACATGACAGATGTGGCAGAGTTAGAATCCAGGTATTTTGATTATAAATCTAGTGTTGCTGAAAAAAGGCATTCACTACACCATTCTGAGTATGTATATACTTATTCCCTGAATCCTAATGCTTGACCAATTTTCTACATATGAATGGTATTTTTTACCCTCCTAGGTGTTTGTTTGTTTTCTATAATTTGTTGTATATGTCCTAGAGTTGTTTGATTTATTCCTCCCTTCTAAGAAGTGCTGCTTAACTCTGGTCAATTTTAAAAATAATTCAGTACATTTAGGGTGAAAAAGCATTTCAGTGATTATTAAGTACTATTATTTTCTGGACTTCATTAATTTTGTCAGTGACATCATTTACTCAATCTCGCATTCAAAACCTTGTTATTACCTTTAATTCTTTTCCCCTTTTCACTTTTCTTGGCCAGTTGGGTACCAGATGAGATAAATAATGTAAATTTTTTTATTTTAATTTTTAATAACTTTTAATTTGAATTTTTAAAGCATTATTCAAATATCAATTTATCACCATCATGATTTCTGAAATTTCTTTTCCTGTCATTCAACACCATTCTCTAGGTACTCTGTGTTACATCCAAACTATTCTCTGTACCTAAACTTATCCTGTGTTTGCCTGGCTAACAGCCTTATTCATACAATAGTTTATGCCTGCTGAATTCCTCCAAATACCTTAAAGGCTAGCTTAAATACCTTAAAGCCTAGCTTCCAGGAAGCCTTTTGCGATTCCCTACCCCACCAATAATGAAAAAAAAATTATAATCTCTAAAGGGTGTTGAGATCAAAGCTAATTCTATTAAGAAGAAAAAATGCCCTAAAAATTCTCCTTTTCTCTGCATCAGTTTTGTTATTTTACACTCAAACACCAGAACTCAAATACAGAATAGAGAAAAGAAAAGGAAATATACCATAAACTTAAATACAGAGTAAGAAAAGGAAAAAAGCATATCATATGCATAGCAGAACATGAGTGGATTAAAAATATATAGCAATAACTTTTGATTTCAAGAAAACCTGTATGATAAATACTACACATTGTGTTGAGAACTGTCCATCTTTTCTTTGCTTACCTTTAAGTTTTCTTTTGTTCTCTGCTGTGCAGTTTTACTTTGTTCTTTTTCCCCTTTCATCACCCCCCCCAGGTACAATTAAGTGCAGATGTATAGATATAGATATATACATACACATATACCTATATACACATGTATACATACATACATATATACATATGTACATATATAGATATATTCTTTGCCTAACAAATTCTCCTCCTGATCATTGCTTTTATGTTTGTGCATATCTCTTATTTCTTATCCCTCCTGATTCCTCTACTTTACTTTTACACTCTACCTCGCCCTCCTATTATTTAGCCTACCCCTCCTCCAAGGATCCCTCCCCTATCCTCCCATTCCCATAAATCTAAACACCTTTCTATAACCCACTTTAAACTATTCCCTTACCATCCCCTCTAAAAATCCATCACTTATCCTATCCCTTCTCCCTATCCTATTACCATTTTATTTCTTCTGAATTTAGAAGATTTTTATACTTTTCTCGATATATATGTATTGCTGCCTCTTAAACCCATTCCCAATGAAAGTAGGTTACCAGATCTACCAGCCCTCCTCCTCTGTCTACTTCCTCTATGTTGATTCTTCCTCTTGCACCTCATTTGCATAAAAGTTACTCTTTTTTAGATGTTACAAAAAACTGTTTTACTTTTTAAAGTCATATCATACTCAGATCTACTCCAATCTTTCTTACAAACTACCCAATTGCTAGTGGAAATCTTAGACATATGTTTTACATTTTAAATACATAAGAGGTAAATGGTAATTAGTCTTTGCTATGGACCTTATGTTTCTCTTGGCTTTGGTATGTCAAATTTTCTTTTAAGTTCAGGTTTTTTTTTTAACAAAGTCCTGAAATTCTGACAGTTGATCGAATGTCCATTTTTTCTCATTCAGGATTATGCTTAACTTTGCTGGGTATGAACAGCTTTTGCTGTTCAATATATAGTGTTTCAAGACCCATGTTCCTTTAATGTCTCTGCAGCTAGGTCTTGTGTGATTCTGATCTTATTGCTCTTAATATTTTGTCCTTGAGCTGGGGGTTTCAGAATTTGACTATAATATTCTAGGAGTTTTCCTCATAGGATCTCTTTCAAGTAATGACTGATAGATTTTTGCTGTTTCTACTGCCCCCTGCCCTGGCCTGGTTCTAATGCTTCAGGATAATTTTCTTTAATTATTTCCAATATTATCATATCAAGATTCTTTTTTTTTATCATAGCTTTCAGGCAGTCCAATTATTCTTGTTTTCTCTTCTTGATCTCTTCTACAGATCAGTTGTTTTTCTTATAAGATGTTTCACTTTCTCTTCTATATTTTCATTCTTTATGTTTTGTTTTGTTATTTCTTGATTTCTTATATATATGTCATTTTGTTCCTTAAGATTTCTAATTGAATGACTTTCTTTTCACAATCTTCCTGTTTTTCTTGGAATGTTCTTTTTCCCCTCAATCTCTATCTTTTTGGTTTTTGAAGTCTTTCTTAACTTCTTCTATAAATTCTTTTTAGGCAGGTGAACATTTGGCATTACTCTTTAGGATAGAAAAGGGTTTCTTTGCTTAAATATCATCCACTGAAGATGAACTCCAATCTTCTTTATTTTCATAATAACTTTCTATGGTTGGATTCTTTCTCCTTTGCCTGTGCATTTTTGGTAGTAATAGCTTAATTTTTGTAATCACTTCTAGTCCTGGGGCATGGGGGATGGTGCCTTTGGCCTCAGATCTTCATTCTCCTCTCTAACCTGAAATGGAAGTCAAACCTCCAGCCTCCTGTAAGTGTCTGCAGCCAGGGACGTCCTGCCCCACTACTTCTGCACTCACAGGGCATGTGCTGGTTCCTTCTAACCCCCACCACTCTCTGAAGGACAACTGCATCTGGCATTCCCTCAATCTTCCCCAGCTCAGATGTCTGGGTGGCTGGGGCCAAGCAGCCTCCCAACCCAGCTTGCCACTTGTTTGAAGTGTCCCCAACCTGGAGGCCCCTTCATAGGGGCCAAACCTCATCTTGGAATTTTTCTTCTCATCTTCTCAGTTTGTCCCAGGAGGACCCCTTTGGTGCCCCTACTCTTATTTATTTTTACCCTTTCTTTGTCTCCCCCAAGGCATTATTTTATCCCTTTTATTGGGGGAAAAACTTGAAAATTTGGAATTTTGCATGCCATCTTCCTAGCATCCTCTCCCTGCATCAGTCTATTTCTCTTTCAAATGCAGAAATGTATACATTTAAGCCATTTAAGCAAACACATACATACAAATGGAAACCTAAAATCCAATACTCAATTTCAGACCCAAAAGACTCCACAGAATTCTAAATCTTTGAATGGACTTGTTATTTAATTAAAGTGTGGAGTGCATACAGGCATCATCTATACTATTAATAATCTTAATGATTTTTCTGGAGGGCATAAAGAAGTTATATGACTTGCCCAGGGTCACACAGCCAGTATGTTTCATAGCAGGGATACCAGCTTTCCTTTTATTCTACTACATTGCCTCTCAAAAAACATACATATTTGAAAGTGGTTCTAAAGGAATATAATTTCTAGAATGAACATAAATAGACTATCTAAAGCTATTTGAATCTATGTTACAAATAGAGATACACACATTTATCTATCTATCTACCTATCTATCTATCTATCTATCTACCTATGACAGGATATCCATAGATTATCCTTCCATATTAATTATTCTATGATTTCTTTGGACAGCTTTAAGCCTCCCTTCTCTGAATTCTCATAACAGCTTATACCTCTCCTATGATTTTTTTCATATACTATATAGTATTAAATTTATGTGTGTAATATAACAATATCTTATGCCTCCCTGAGTTAGGGAATCATGTCTTACTCTTTTTTGTTTGATCCACCATATCTTTCAATGTAGTAGACACATATAAGTGTTTTTCTAAATCACATAAATTTTAAAAGTACTCTTGGGCCCCAAAAATTAAAATGTTATGTTCCAGATTATATTAGTACTGTACCAAAAACAATCTGCTTTAATTTTAAATTCACAAGTATGTTTTTTTCCTTCTACTTGTCCCTAGTATTCCTGCTGTGTTAGGATATATTTCCTCCTTATTACACAATGGAAGTCACAATTTTCTAAAAGGAAATGGAAAAATGTTTTAAGTAGAAAAATATTATGAGGGTTTTATACATATAAAAGGAGGACAGCAATTTATTTAGATGTGACTGTATGACTGCAGGGTAGAAGTTGCCATGTAAACTAGGTAGTGCAGGCCTAGAGTCAGGAATACTCATCTTCCTAAGTTCAAATCTGGCCTCAGACAGTCATTAGCTATGTGACCTGAGTAAGTCACTTAACTCAGTTTTCCTCAGTTACCTCATTTGTAAAATGAGCTGGAGAAGTAAATGGCAAACCACTCCAATATCTTTGTCAAGAAAACCCAAAATGGGGTCATGAAGAGTTAGATACAACTAAAATTATTGAACAACAAATTACAATAAATTTGGCCAGCTAGGTTTCACAGTGGATAGAGTGCTGGGTCTAGAGTCAGGAAGGCTCATTTTCCTGAGTTCAAATCCAGCCTAAAACCCTAAATGGGGTCACAAATAATTGGACATAACTGAAAAATGACTGAACAATAACAAAAGTTGCTAACCCATCTTCTTATGTGCTGTTATTGTTGCTGTGTTTGTCCTTTGTTTTCAAAGAAGACCATGGCATCAGGGAAATGATGGCATGACTTGCAGTTGACTTTGATTTGAGTGAGGGAGGGCTGTGCAAAGTCACCAGCCTCACTTTCTCCTCCAGAGCCATCTGAATCTAGTGGCCAGATTTCATCAGGATGACGGGAGATGACCCAGGATGCAATGGGAGACTTTGGCCCTTTTAGGCTAAGGCCTTTTCACATACTCACGTAGAGTGAGGTAAGACCTGTCCCTTTTAATTAGAAAAAAAATGGATCTGGGAGGGGAACGCCCTCAGGGTTGCTGTTCCAAAGGAAAACAGTTACTATTGACATTCACTCTAAACTAGAAGGGCCCAAAATACAGCCATTAAGTGGAATTTGGGCAGGGATGTATTATGGTCCAACCTATGAGCTTCAGAATGAACTGGGTTTAAGGTTTTGTGAAAGAAGAAAGGAAGGAGAGGGCAGAGCCAAGATGGCTCTGTGAAAGGAAGGAACTACTGGAGCTCTCTCACAAATTCTGTCAGATACATCTAAAAAAGTGAATCTGAGCAGATGTGAGAGAGTTAGAAGCCACTAGTAGACTGAGAGGTGTAGGGGTGCTGGGCATGTGGAATAGAACCAGACCAAACCAACTAGGAACAGCAGATGAATCCAGCCAGCACACAGGTCTGAGAGGTTGCTGGGTGAGCTAAACACCAGAGCAGGAACCGGCCCAGGACAGAAGTACCAGCCACCACCAAGATTGAGCCTTAGGTCTCTCAGCCCAGGACAGGAGTCTGTTGGTGCAGAGCCTGTAGCCCTGGAAGCAGCTAGCCCGGAGGTCTCCAACCCACAGTCTAAAGGTTTGAAACTTGCCTTCTTGAACTTCTGGCTCTTGTCCCTCCCTTGAATAAACCCAGAGAATACTCCCATGGGAGAAGTAGAGGAGCCAGAAGTGGGGCTTCAGTAGTAAGAGAAGTAGGGGAAGGGTCCTTCCTGTGGTGGTGGAAGGAGACTAGTGCAGGAAGAGAGGTGCCCTAGCAGCCCATACCTCAGCAGAACAATGAGAGTAACTGAGCCCTGGGAGGTTGGAGCTAACAAAGGTCAGTGCCAGGACCCCAGACTTGGCTTTGCACAGCCAGGGAAAGTAGAAGACACCAACGCAGACAACAACTGGGACTACCTGTGTTATAGAACAGTCCTGGGGAAGAGGAGACTCCCCACAACCAGACCACCCCTCTCCCACACCTGATGAAACCAGAGGTCATAGAACATAAAGCCAGTGAGCAGGCCCATAGATTCCAACACAAGAAACTTGGGACACCCTGAGCCTCAGAAATAGAGAACCACTTTAGAAGCCAGAAGGAAAAAAAAAAAAACACCATGCAAAAACACGCTAAAAAGCCAAAGACCATTGATTCATATTATGGAGACAGGGAAGATCAAAATAACAATTCAGAAGAGGAAAACATGGACCCTATACCCACATCTGAAACCTCAAAAGGGAAAGTAAACTGGTCTCCAGACCAAAAAGCATTCCTGGAAGAACTCAAGGAGGACTTTAAAAACCAAATTAGGGAGGTAAAAGAAAAAAAATGGAAAAAACAATCACTGAGGAAAACAAATCTTTAAAAAGTAAAATCAGTGAAATGGTTAAGGAGAATCAGAATATGAATGGAGAAAATATCTCATTGAAAAGTAAAATCAACCAAATGGAAAAAGGAGATAAAGAAGATAAAGGAAGAAAATAAAACATTAAAAATTAGAATTTGGCAAGTAGAAGCTAATGACTCTATGAGACATCAAGAATCAGTCAAACAAAACCTAAAGAATGAAAAAATAGAAGAAAATGTGAAATATCTGATTGGAAAAACAACTGACCTGGAAAATAGATCGAGGAGAGACAATCTAAGAATTATTGGTCCACCTGAAAGCTATGATGAAAAAAAGAGCTTGGACAGTATCTTCCATGAAATCCTTAAAGAAAATTGCCAAGAGGTCCTAGAACCAGAGGGTAAAATTGCATTGAAAGAATCCACTGATCACCCCATGAAAGAAATCCCAAGTTGAAAATTCCAAGAAATATTATAGCCAAATTCCAGAACTACCAGGTCAAGGAGAAAATATTGCAAACAACTAGAAAGGAACAAGTCAAATATCATGGAACTACAGTCAGGATCACACAGGATCTTTCAGCTTCTACATTAAATGACAGGAGAAATTAGAATATGATATCCTGAAAGGCAAAGTGGCTTGATCTGCAACCAAGGATTAACTACTCAGCAAAATTGAGCATAATTTTCCAGGCAAGGAGATGGATAGTCAACGGAATAAAGGAATTCCAGACCTTCCTGATGAAAAGGCCAGAGCTCAATGGAAAATTTGATCTCCAAATACAAAACTCAAGAGAGACATAAAAAGGTAAATGGAGAAAAAAACCCTAATTAATCAATAAGCCTAATTAGTTACATCCTTATATAAGGTTATTTTGTTTTATAAATGTTTTATATATGTCAATCTTGAGAATAATATCATTATTATGACATTTGAAAGGGATATTCATAGACTGTGGGTATCAGTATAAAATAACTGATATAATGACAAAAAACATAAGAGCTATAAAGGGATGACTCTGGGAGAAGGAGGTAAGGAGGTAGTAGAAAAGGATAAATTACATCACATGAAGAGGCACAAAAACATTATAACAGAGGGAAAGAAGGGAGGGAGAAGAGCAGTATTTGACCTTTACTCTCATCTGATTGGATCAAGAACGGAATAACATATCCTGATGAGCACAGAAATCAAAGTTCTGCTACAGGCAGTAGTAGCAAAAAGAGGAAAGAAAAGGGAAAGGGGTAGTCAGAAGTGAGGGAAGAAGAAGCAAGGGGAAAAAGGTAAGATAAGGGAGGAGAATCAAGAGGGAGGGTAAACTGAGGAAGCTGACAGTCAAAAGCAAAACTCTGTTGAGGAGTGGAAGGGAAAGGGGAGAAATAAAAGCATAAAAGGGAAGGAAATAAGATGTAGAAAAACACACAGATAGTAATTGTAACTGTGAATGTGAATGGGATGAACTCTCCCATGAAATGGAAGCAGATAGTAGAATGGAGGAAAAACCATAATCCTATAATATGCTGTTTACAAGAAACACATTGGAAGCAGAGGGATACACAGAGGATAAAGATAAAAGGCTGGAACAGAATATATTGTGCTTCAGCTAAAGTAAAAAAAAGCAAGGGTAGCAATCCTAATCTCAGACAAAGCAAAAGCAAAGATAGATCTAATTAAAAGAAATAAGGAAGGACACTATATCCTGTTTAAAAGCACCATAAACAAAGAAGAAATATCATTATTTAACATCTATGCACCAAGAGGTATAGCATGCAGATTCTTCAAGGAGAAGTTAAGGGAGTTACAGGAAGAAATAGACAGCAAGCCTATACTAGTGGAGGACCTCAGCCTCCACCACTCTGAACTTGCTAAGTCTAACCTCAAAATAAATAAGAAAGCAGATAAGGAGGTGAATAGAATTTTAGAAAAGACGGATATGATAGACCTCTGGAAAAAACTGAATGGGGATAAAAGGAATATACCTTTTTCTCAGCGGTACATGGCACATACTCAAAAATTGATCATATGCTAGTGCATAAAAACCTCAAAATCCAGTGCAGAAAGGCAGAAATAGTCAATGCATCCTTCTCAGATCGTGCCACAATAAAAATTATTTGTAATAAAGAACCATGAAAAAAATAAGTTAAAAATTAATTGGAAACTAAATAATGCAATTCTAAAGAATGAGTGGGCCAAAGAACAAATCATAGAAACAATTAATAACTTCATTCAAGAGAATGACAATAATGAGACAATGTAACAAAACTTATGGGGTGCAGCAAAAGCAGTTCTTAGGGGAAGTTTTATATCTCTAAATGCTTGCATGAATAAAATAAAGAAAAAAAGAGATCAATGAATTGGGCATGCAACTGAAGAAGCGAGAAAAAGAACAAATTAAAAATCTCCAATTAGATACCAAATTAAAAATACTGAAAATCAAAGGACAGAGTAATAAAACCGAAATCAAGAAAGCTATTAAATTAATAAATAAAACCAAGAGCTGCTTTTATGAAAAAAAACAAAAAAATTGATAAACCTTGGGTCAATTTGACTAAAAAAAACAAAGAATGGACAGCTAGGTGGCACAGTGAGTAGAGCACCAGCCCTGGAGTCAAGAGGACCTGAGTTCAAATCTGGCCTCACACACCTGACACGCTTACTAGCTCCATGACCTTGGGCAAGTCACTTAACCCCAATTGCCCTGCCTTACCCCCTCCAAAAATAAACCTAAAAATAAAGAAAGAAGAAAACCAAGTTGCCAGTATCAAAAATGAAAATGGTAAATTCACCTCCAATGAAGAGAAAATTAAAACAGTAATTAAGAATTGTTTTGCCAAATTGTATGCCCATAAATTTGACAACTTTAGGGATATGGATGAATATTTACAAAAATATAAATTGCACAGGTTAACAGAATAAGAAGCAAAATACATAAGTAACCCCATCTCAGAAAAAGAAATTGAGCAAGCCATCAATGAACTCCCTAGAAAAAAATCTCCAGGGCCCGATGGTTTTACATGTGAATTCTATCAAACATTTAAAGAACAATTAATTGCTATACTTTATAGACTATTTGGGGAAATTGGTGAAGAAGGAGTCCTTCCAAATTCTTTTTATGACACAAATATGGCATTAATACCTAAACCAGAAAGAGTCAAAAGAGAGAAAGAAACTTATAGACCAATTTCCCCAATGAATATTGATGCAAAAATTTTAAATAAAATATTAGCAAAAAGATTGCAGTAACTTATGACAAGAATAATATACTATGACCAGGTAGGATTTATTCCAGGAATGCAAGGCTGGTTCAATATTAGGAAAACTATCAGCATAATTGATCATATCAACAATAAAACTAGGAGAAACCATATGATCATCTCAATAGATGCAGAAAAATCCTTTGACAAAATACGACACCCATTCCTATTAAAAAAAACTAGAAAGCATAGGAATAAATGGAGCCTTCCTTAAAATTGTAAATAGCATCCACCTAAAACCATTAACAAGCATTATTTGTAAGGGGATAAGCTAGATGCATTCCGAATAAGATGAGGGGTGAAATAAGAATGTCCATTATCACCCCTACTATTCAACTTGGTACTAGAAATGTTAGCTGTAGCAATAAGAAAAGAAAAAGAAATTGAAGGAATTAGAATAGGTAAAGAAGAAACTAAATTATCACTTTTTTCAGATGATATGATGATTTACTCAGAGAATACTAGAGAATCAAGTAAAAAAACTGCTCAAAATAATAAAAAAAATTAGCAAATTTGGTTGATATAAAATAAACCCACATAAATCCTTGGCATTCCAATACATTACTAACAAAGCCCAATAGCAAGAGATAGAAAGAGATATTCCATTTAAAGTTACTGTAGACACTATAAAATATTTGGGAGTCTAACTGCCAAGACAAACCCAGGACCTATATGAACACATTTACAAAACACTTTTCACACAAATAAAGTCAGATATAAATAAATGGAAAAATAACTTGCTCATGGTTAGGCTGAGCTAATATAATAAAAATGATAATTTTACATAAATTAATTTACTTATTTAGTGCCATGCCAATCGAACTACCAAAAATTATTTTATACACCTGGATAAAATAATAACAAAATTCATCTGGAAGAACAAGAGGTCTAGAATATCAAGGGAATTAACGAAAAGACATGCTAGGGAAGGTGGCCTAGCCATACCAGATATTAAACTGTACTATAAAGCAGCAGTCATCAAAACTACTTGGTACTGGCTAAGAAACAAGAGTCGTGGATCAGTGGAATAGGTTAGGTACATAAGACACAGTAAGTCAATGACTATAGCAATCTACTTGTTGATAAACTCAAAGAATCCAGCTTCTGGGCTAAGAATTCATTATTTCACAAAACTGCTGGTAAAATTGGAAAATGGTAGGGCAGAAACTGGGCATAGACCAATATCTTACATCATATACCAAAATAAAGTCAAAATGGGATCATGATTTATCAATAAAGGCTGATATTATAAGCAATTTGGGAGAGCAAAGAATAGTTTGTCTATCAGGTTTATGGGAAAGCAAAGAATTCATGACACAACAAAAGACAGAGAGCATTACAAAATGCAAAGTGGATAATTTTGATTATGTTAAATTTTAAAGCTTTTTTCAATAAAAAAGCCAATGCAACAAAGATTAGGAGGGAAGCATAAAATTGGGAGAAAATCTTTACAACCACTGTCTCTGATAAAAGCATCATTTCTGAAATATACAGGCATCTGAGCCAAATTTATAGGAATAAAAGTCACTCCTCAATTGAGAAATGGTCAAAGGACATGAACAGGCAGTTTTCAGAGGAAGAAATTAAAGATATCTATAGACATATGAAAAAATGGTCTAAATCACTACTGATTAGAGAAATACAAATCAAAACAACTCTTAGGTACCACATCTCTCCTGTCATATTGTCTAAAATGACAAAACAGGAAAATGGTAAATGCTAGAGAGGATGTGGGAAAATTGGGACACTGTTCCATTGCTGGTGGAGTTGTGAACTGATCCAGCCATTTTGGAGAGCAATTTGAAATTATGCCCAAAGGGCCATAAAAATATTCATACCCTTTGACCCAGCAATACCATTTCTAGGGCTGTATCCCAAAGAAATCACCAAAGTGGGAAATGTACAAAAATGTACAAAAATATTTATAGTGGCTCTTTTTGTAGTAGCAAAGAACTGGAAATCAGGGGGATGCCCATTAATTGGGGAATGGCTGAACAAGTTGTGGTAATGGAATACTATTGTGGTATAAGAAATCAGAAAGATGCGGACTTCATAACAACCTGGAAAAACCTATGTGATATAATGCTGAGTGAGCCGAGCAGAACTAGGAGACATACAACCACAGATATATTGATTCTGTGATGATTAACCTTAATACACTTCACTCTTCTCAGCAATACAAGGTTCAAAGACAACTCCAAAGGACTCATGATGGAGAGAGCTATCCGCATCCAGAGAAAGAACTATGGAGTCTGAATCCAGAGAGCAAACTGTTTGCTCTCCTTTTTTTCTTTTTTTTTTTCTCTTTTGTTTTTTGTTTTTTTTTTTGTTTTTTTTGGTTTTGTTTCTTTTTTCTCATGACTCATTTCATTGGTCATAATTCTTCTTTACAACTTGACTAATTGTGTAAATAATTTCAATGTGAAGATCAAAAGAAAACTGATAATTTTTTGGCAAGCTTAAAAATCCCTACGCAATATAATATACAAGCACCACATAACAAATGCAATTCTCTGAACGTTCTTCTTTGATAAAGACTGCCATTGATATGATTATTGATAATCTATATAAAGTATTTTTAACAACAACAAAAAAACCCTAGGTGTCAATTCCTGAAGTATCATTAAGAGACAGAACTAATCTTTCTAGATCAGGCTATCTGTAAGTCATTAGGTACAGGATAACAAAAATCCACTAAAAACTTTAAAAAAGGAAGGAAGGAAGGAAAGAAGGAAGGAAGGAAGGAAGGAGGAAGGAAGAAAGGAAAAAAGAAAGCTCATCTTCTAAGTGAATGTTCAAGGCACTCTGCATGGCCTTAGAGCTGCTAGTTGTCAGGAATATGATGACAATCAAAAGTAATTTACCTTAAGCCAAATCGGGTAAATTTTAAAGAGAGTTTATTGAAAAAGGAAGGAAGGAAGAAAGGAAGGAAGGAAGGAAGGAAGGAAGGAAGGAAGGAAGGAAGGAAGGAAGGAAGGAAGGAAGGAAGGAAGAAGAAAAGAAAAATAGAGGGAAGGAGAAAAGAAAAATTAATTAAGCATCTATTTTGTGCACTGTGCTAAATGCCTTACAAATATATTTCCGGGGAACCTGGGGGCCCTGTTTGTAATACTATGGCTAAAATAGTTACCAACAGCCTGGATTCCCAGACAAATCAGGAGTGGGGAAATTAGAAATACAAAGTAATAAAGATAGGGATAGCTAGCCCCTATTTTATAAGCTTCCAGCAAATCAGCAGTAATTAATTTATCACCTTCAGGGATTGCCCTGTTTTTAAAATATTAATGAAGTAGTTTCCCATATCTATTTGGGTTGTTAAGATTCTTTGTGGAGAACTAATTAATAATGATTGAATTGCCTTGTCATTAAAGGGATGGCTTATTAATTGAAAACTCATTTGTACCTTGTTTTCAGAATATTAATCAAGTGACTTCCCATATCTTAAGGGATGGCCTGTTAATTGAAAATTGATATCAATTATGCTTTGGGGGTGGGTGGGAATGACAGCTGGTCAAGACTTGGAACAGCAAAAAATGGAGGTCATTGTTCTTTTATTTTACATCATTTTTTGTATTACATAAACCCATATTAGGCTTTAAGCACTCTCAGGGGCAGAATGTCTGTGTCTATCTTTGTATCTTGGCACAGTGCCAGCACCCTGCCTTCCACACTAAAGGTGCTTAATAAATGTTGAGTCTTCCTAAAAAATGTCAACAATGAGACAGCATACCAAAATTTATGGGATGCAGCCAAAGCAGCACTTAGGGAAAGTTTTATTTCTCTAAATTCTTACATCAATAAAATGGAAAAAAAAAAACCAAATCAATAAAATAGGCATGCAACTAAAAAAAAAAACTAGAAAAAAAAACAAATTAAAAATCCTCAATTGAATACCAAATCAGAAATTGTAAAAATCAGCGGTAAGATTAATTAGAATAAAAAAATTATTGAGCTAATAAATAAATCTAGGAGATGTCTTTATGAAAAACCAATAAGATTGATAAGCCATTGGTTAATTTGATGAAAAACAAGAAAGAAGAAAACCAAATATCCAGCATCAAAAATGAAAAAGGGGAGACTGCCACGAATGAAGAAAAAATTAAAGCAATCATTAGGAAATATTTTGCCCAATTTCAACATTTGTTTCCACAAGATTTTGAGTTACAAATTTTCTCCCCATCTCTATCTTCCCCCCCACCCCAAGATGGCATGTATTCTGATTGCCCCTTTCCCCAGTCTCCCCTCTCTTCTACCACCCTTGTCCCCCTTCCCCCAACCCTTCCCCCCTTACTTTCTTGTAGGTCCAGATAGATTTCCACACCCTATTGCCTGTGTATTTTATTTCCAAGTTGACTGTAAAAACAATTTTTAAACATTTCTTTTCAGAACTTTGAGTTCCAAATTCTCTTCCTTCTTCCCTCCCCACTCACCCTCCTTGAGAATGCAAGCAATTCAATATAGGTTATACAAGTATCATTATGCAAAACACTTCCATAATAGTCATGAAAGACTAACTATATTTCACTCCTTCCTATCCCATCTTCCTTTATTCAGTTTTCTATTTTGACCTTGTCCCTTTTTAAAAGTGTTTGCTTTTGACTACCTCCTCCCCCCATCTGCCTTCTCTTCTATCATCCTCCCCCAATCATATCCCCTTCTCCCCTACTTTCCTGTAGGGTAAGATACCCAACTGAGTGTGTATGTTATTCTCTCTTTAAGCCAAATACAATGAGAATAAGGTTCACTCATTCCCTTTCACCTACTCCCTCTTCACTTCCATCATAACAGCTTTTTCTTGCTACTGTTATGTGAGATAATTTACCCCATTCTATCTTTCCCTTGTTCCTTCTCCCAATATGTTCCTTTCTCACCCCTTAATTTTATTTTTTTAGATATCATCCCTTCATATTCAACTCACCCTATGCCCTTCCTAGTATCTGCCTTCCTAGCAACCATCCTTCTTGGACTGGAGACTTGTTTTACTTTTTAATTTCATGGGTTCTGTAGCTCTAGAATTTATTTAGAGTAATTTTTACAGGTGTTTGGAGAGATTTAGGGGAGAGTTCATGCAAGTCCCTGCATTCAATTTATATTTTTAATGGAATGATAATACATGTAACTCCTAAGGACATCATCACTATTAGGGCAGCTAAAAGGAATTTACATAGATAGAGGGAATAACTGTGAGTCAATTATATTGAAATGATCTACAAAAAAAAGGAGTAAGAGAGAAAGAAGAATATCCTGGGAGAAAGAATAAAGGGACAGGCAGAATGGAGAAAGTTTTCTCATATAAAAGAGACACACAAGGAAGAGCTTTTGTAGTAAAGGGGAAAATGAAAGGGGTAGTAGGCAATGCACAGACCTTACTTTTATCTGAATTGGTTCAAAGAGGGAAGAATGTGTGTGTGTGTGTGTGTGTGTGTGTGTGTGTGCATGTGTGTGTGTATGTGCATGCATGTGTGTGTGTACACATACATACATGCAGGGTTGTGTTTAGAAATGTAACTTATGCAATAGGGAAATAGGAGGGAAAGGGGCTAGAAGAAAGGGGAGGGATGATAAAAGAGATGATAGATCAAGGGAGGCAGTGGTTAGAAGCAAAACAGACTTTTGATGAAGGACAGGATAAAAGTAGAGAAGAATAAACAGAAGAAAATGGAATGGAGGGAAGTACACAGCTATGTGGCACAGTGGATAGAGTGCCATCCCCAGAGTCAGAAAGAATTATCATTCTGAGCTCAAATCTTACCTTAGACACTTGCTAGCTGAGTTGCCCTGGGGAAATAACTTAATCTTACTTACCTCACTTCCTCATCTGTAAAATGAGCTGGAGAAGAAAATTGCAAACTACTTCAGTATCTTTGCCAAGAACACCCCAATTGGAGGCATAAAGGGCCAGACATGACCAAAATGACAAAAAAATCATAACTGTGCATATAAATGAGATGAGCTCACCCATAAAATGAAATCAGCTAGCAAGTTGGATTAGAAATCAGAATCCAACAATGTTGTTTATAAGACACACACTTGAAACAGAAAGACACACACAGAGTTAAAATAAAGGATTATAGCAGAATCTAATATACTTCAGCTGAACTCCAGAAAAAAGGAAGGGATAACAGCCATGACCTCAAAGAAAAAGCAAAAAAAATACCTAATAAAAAGGAATAATCAGAGAAAATACCTTTGGCTAATATATACCATAGACAATGAAGTAATATAAAAAAATTTACAGCAAGTTTCTCAGATAAAGGTCTAATTTCTCAAATATGCAGTAAGTATAGAACTGTGTCAAATTTATAAAAATAAGAGACATTCTCTAATTCATAAATGATCGAGAGATGTAAACAGGCAGTTTTCAAAAAAGAAATCAAAGCTAAAGTCACATAAAAATGCTCTAAAATCACAACTGACTACAGAAAGGCTGGTTAAAACAACTCTGAGGAACCTCCTCACACTTATCAGAAATCATAAATGCTGGAAGGGATGAGTAAAAAGCAGGAACATTAATGGTGAAGCAGTTAAAGAAATACAAACATTCTGGACAACAATCTGGAGCTAGACCTAAAGACTTTGAAATTGTGCATACTCTTTGAAACAGCAATACCACTACTAGGTCTGTATCTGAAAAAAGATCAAAGGAAAAGGACCTAGGTATACAAAAATGTTGGTAGCAGCTTTTTTGTGGTAGCAAAGAACTAGAAATCAAGGGGATGCTCATCAATTGGGGAATGAATGAACAAGTTGTGGCATATGGTTGTGATGGAGTACTGTTGTGCTATAAGAAATTATGGGTGTTGCAAAGGGGTGGAGCCAGGATGGTGGCTAGAAAGCAGGGACTTGTGTGAGCTCCCTGCCAGGTCCCTCCAAAAACCTGTAAAAAATGGCTCTGAACAAATTCTAGAACTGCAGAACCTACAAAACAGCAGAGGGAAGCAGGGATCCAGCCCAGGACAGCCCGGATAGTCACTGGATGAGGTCTATCGCACACAAAGCGGAGGGGAGCTGAGCTCGGAGGGGAGTAGAGCTCAGCACGGGCTGTGTGGACCAACCAGACCAGGAGCCAGGCAGAGCAGACCCTAGCACCCTGAATCAGTGAGCTGTGGCAGTTGCCAGACTTCTCAACCCATAAACACCAAGGACAACAGAGAAGAACTGCAGAACCCACAAAATAGTGGAGGGAAGCAGGGATCCAGCCCAGGAGAGCCCGGATAGTCACTGGGTGAGGTCTTTCCCGCTCGGAGCTGGAGCGGAACCCAGAGGGGAGCAGAGTCCAGCGTGGGCAGTGTCAGGATCAACCAGACCAGGAGCCAGGTGAAACAGGCCCTAGCACCCTGAGTCAGTGACCTGTGGCAATTACCAGACTTCTCAAACCACAAAAACCAAAAGACAACAGAGAAGGTTAGTGGGGAAAGCTGCTGCAACAGAGGGAAAAGAGCTCCCTGTTTGGCCACCACCCTGGGGCAGCGGGGGTGGTGCAGATAAAGAACTAGAGCTGCAGTTGCTTCTGGCCCCAGGCACACTTGGTGGGAGGAATTAAATGGCAGATCACAGCAGGAGTGCAGAGCCTGCTGAAGATTTTCATCAGGTCCGGGTTGGCAGTTCTTGGGGAAGGAGGAGTGCTGGTGTGGCAGAGTTGGCTGTATAGAAATAGCTCTGAAATCAACAGTGCATCCCCTCAATCTTGGAGCAAAGTACTCTTTACTCTAAAAGCAGTCATACCCTGCTGAAAAACTCAAGGGTCAAGTAAGTTGGCTGGGAACATGGCCAGGCAGTGAAAACGCACTCAGATTTGGTCTCAGACTTTGGAATCTTTCTTTGGTGACAAGGAAGAACAAAACATACAGCCAGAAGAAGTCAACAAAGTCAAAGAGCCTACATCAAAAGCCTCCAAGAAAAACATGAACTGGTCTCAGGCCATGGAAGAGCTCAAAAAGGATCTGGAAAAGCAAGTTAGAGAAGTAGAGGAAAAATTGGGAAGAGAAATGAGAAGGATGTGAGAAAATCATGAAAAATAAGTCAATGAATTGCTAAAGGAGACCCCAAAAATAATGAAAAAAATATTGAAGAAAACAACACCTTAAAAAATAGACTAACTCAAATGGCAAAAGAGCTCCAAAAAGCCAATGAGGAGAAGAATGCCTTGAAAGGCAGAATTACCCAAATGGAAAAGGAGGTCCAAAAGACTGCTGAAGAAAATACTACCTTAAAAATTAGATTGGAGAAAGTGGAAGCTAGTGACTTTATGAGAAATCAGGATATTATAAAACAGAACCAAAGGAATGAAAAAGTGGAAGACAATGTGAAATATCTCATTGGAAAAACCACTGACCTGGAAAATAGATCCAGGAGAGATAATTTAAAAATTATTGGACTACCTGAAAGCCATGATCAAAAAAAGAGCCTAGATATCATCTTTCAAGAAATTATGAAGGAGAACTACCCTGATATTATAGAGCTAGAGGGCAAAATAAAAATTGAAAGAATCCACTGATTGCCTCTTCAAAAAGATACCAAAAAGAAAACTCCTAGGAATATTGTCGAGAGCTCCCAGGTCAAGGAGAAAATATTGCAAGAAGCCAGAAAGAAACAGTTTGAAAAAAATTGAAGAAACAATTTGAGTATTGTGGAAAAACAATCAGGATAACACAGGATCTAGCAACTTCCACATTAAGGGACCGAAGGACTTGTAATATGATATTCCAGAGGTCTATGGAGCTAGAATTAAAACCAAGAATCACCTACCCAGCAAAACTGAGTATCATGCTCCAAGGCAAAATATAGATTTTCAACAAAATAGAGGACTTTGAAGCTTTCTCAGTGAAAAGACCAGAGCTGAACAGAAAATTTGAGTTTCAAACACAAGAATCAAGAGAAGCATGAAAAGGTAAACAAGAAAGAGAAATCATAAGGGACTTACTAAAGTTGAACTGTTTTGTTTACATTCCTACATGGAAAGATGATGCGTATGATTCATGAGACCTCAGTATCAGAGTAGCTGAAAGAAACATGCTTATATATGTGTATGTGTATATATATATATATATATATATATATATATATATATATATATATATATATATATATATGTGTGTGTGTGTGTGTGTGTGTGTGTGTGTGTGTGTGTATATATATATATATACACATGTGTGTGTCTAGGTATGTATATATGTAGGTGTGGGCACAGGGTGAGTTGAATATGAAGGGACGATATCTAAAATATAAAATCAAATTAATGGATGGAGAAAGGGAGAGATAGAATGGGGTAAATTATCTCTCATAAAAGTGGCAATAAAAAGTGGTTCTGTAGGAAGGGAAGAGGGGGCAGATGAGGAAGAATGAGTAAATCTTGCTCTCATCAGATTTGACCTAAGGAGGGAATACCATACACAGTCAATTGGGTATCATACCCATAGGAAAGAAGGAGGAAGGAGATAAAAAAGGGGGGAAGATAGAAGGGAGGGCAGATAGGGGGAGGAGGTAATCAAAAACAAACACTTTCAAAAAGGGACCGGGTCAAGGGAGAAAATTCCATAAAGGGGGATAGGTTAGGAAGGAGCAAAACGTAGTTAATCTTTCACAACATGAGTAGTGTGGAAGGGTTTTACATAATGATACACATGTGGGCTATGTTGAATTGCTTGCCTTCTTAGGGAGGGTGGGCGGGGAGGGAAGAGGGGAGAGAATTTGGATCTCAAAGTTTTAAAAACAGACGTTCAAAAACAAAAAAAAAGTTTTTGAATGCAACTGGGAAATAAGATACACAGTACACAGGCAATGGGGTGTAGAAATTTATCTTGCCCTACAAGAGAAGTAGGGAAAAGGGGATGGGAGGGGAATGGGGTGACAGAAAGGAGGGCTGAGTGGGGAACGGGGCAACCAGAATATACGCCGTCTTGGAGTGGACAGGAGGGTAGAAATGGGGAGAAAATTCGTAATTCAAACTCTTGTGAAAATCAATGCTGAAAACTAAATATATTAAATAAATTAAATAAAATTAAAAAAAGAAATTATGATGGGGTGGCTTCAGAAAAACATGGTGCAACCTATATGAACTGATGCAAAGTGAGTTGAGAATAAACAAAAGATCACTGCAAACAGTAACAGCAATGTTGTAATGATGATCAACTATTAAAGACTTGGCTACCCTGCTCAACAGAGTGATCAAAGACAATTTCAAAGAACTCATGATGAAAAAATACTCTCCACCTCTAGAGAGAGAACTGATGAACTGAGTTCAAATTGAAGTAGAATTTTCTCACTTTATTTTTCTTACTTTTTAAAAAATGTGGCTAATACAAAAATGTGCTTGGAATGATTTCCCACATATATTTGATATAATATTACTTGCTTTCTCAATGGATGGGGCTGGGATGAGAAGGAGTGAGAGGATTTGGAACTCAATATCTAAAAAGAAAATAACTTTAAAAATAAATAAGTAATTAATTTTAAAATAATAAAAAAGAAGTGAGATGAGTATTTAAGCAGATGTCTCTGCTATGATATGAAGGACAATAGAAACAGACCATACAGGTAGTGGCTACTATTGTTATCCAAAAGAACTTGTAATTTGGTTTTGATGGCAAAAAGTTGGTTTTTTTCAGTTACACTCATAATCACAGAAACTAATAGGTACTGAATTATATTGTCTAGAGCAGCAGTCAAAATTATAGGTAGAAGAAGATTTATCTTTAAACAAACAGGTTAGCTAAAATTTCTAAATGATTGAATACATGTGATCTAATGTTGGGGACTAGACATATCTTTTTGTGTTAAACTGTGGATTGGGGTTTGTGTGAAATTTTGGAAAATTTGCATAATTGTTGTATAAATAGTATGGTTACAATATTCTTTATTGTAGTGCCACAAGATATTAAGCCTAATATTTAAAAATATTGACATATTTATTAAAATTAATATTCTTCCCATGTTATTCCTGGGGGTTTTTCCCTACTCTGATAGGTAGACCATGAGGTCTACTGAATGTTTTCCCAAGTCTCAGAATGAAAGATGTTTAATTCATTCTTTTCATTGGCAGCTTATGTTATTGTGTTGGCTGATCAACTTTTTTCATGTAATTTCAACAGTAGTTTTGTATTGTTTTGTTTATGTTTCCCTGATATTTATGAGAAGACTTGGGGCTCAGAGGAGGAAGACAAGTTGCATAACAGGACAAATTTTGCTGTGGACTAAATAAAATTCTCCAAGAAGCCATCCAATTAATGATTATAAATTGGGTCACTTTCAAAAGCCCAGACTTTTCCAAATATCCTTAAGTAAGGGTATAAAACTCATCATGAAGCAATGTCCAAAATTATTGGATATTTTCACATACAGCTCCTGCAAAAATGCACTCACTTTTTTCAATGAAAACTAAATTTAACCCAAAATCAACAAAAGCAAGACCAAAGCAGTAAATTCAATCCAGATAACAATAAATGTAGTCCAGCTATCATTTAATATGGTTTGTACAAAACAAGGTCAAATTTGAATTGGTGTTGAATCTTACTGCCACCATCAGTCACCTTAGGCTTATGACACAGATGAGTTGGGTTATATCATTCTGCTTGCTGCATTGGAATGTGTAGTATATAAAATCAACTTTCTAAAAATGTGTAAAAGTTAGAAGTACTCAAAAAAGTTATACTTCTTAAAGCCATTCATTTTGTTTTGTGGTCGATGTGAATGAGTTTTTGAAGTGTTTTAATAAACTTGTTTTCCAAAAAAAAATTCAACCCAAAATTTTTTTAATAACTTAAGAAAAGTTATTGGTAATTATTTAATTTTTCAGCAACAATTTAAACTTGTTTTAAATCTTTTGTTGTCTCATTTTGTAAAAAGTTAAAGACTATTCGTTTGTGATAGATAATTGCATAATTGATTTTGAGGGGAAATGCCCTAAAGCAGTTGAAACTATTATAAGAAAAGAAATTAGAGGCAGTTTAAGTTACAGAAATGCACAAAGAAAAATGCAAGTCGAGGAAATATGATCGTATATTTATATGTATATATATTCACATATGTGTATATATATATATACATTAGGGATTCACAAGTATTAAAAGAAAAGAATGATAGTTACATTTTCTTTTTATGGACACTTCTGCTGCAAATGTCATGACAATCAAAAATTGAAATGGCATCTTAAAAGTATACACATAGAATATGTTGACAAGGAAAATATTTCCAGAAAATTCTTCATATTTTAGCAATAAATTGTTTTTATATTTTAATTCTTCTATTTCTGTACCTAACACCAAAGTATAAGCAATAAGATGAAAAAGATATGATTGTATATGAAACAATCATCTTGATTGTATCTTTTTTGAACATCCTTCTTTTTTCTTACATATATTTTCTTTTATCTGCTTCGTGACTTTAATTTTTGTTTTTATATTTTGGCAACATTCTTGCTAGTCCTCCTCTCTTCCATTCCAATACCCTCCACCAATGAAAAAAAAAAGAAAAACAAAATCCTTGTAGTGATAAACATAGACAAAAAAACCAAAAATATGTGTGTGTAAATACGTGTATGTACATATATGTATATATTTATCTGTGTGTGTATATATGTATATCGAAAGATGTATGCCTTTTTCTGCACCTTGAATTTATCCCTCACTCTCAGTTAAACGATAGCTGCTTTACTATTTCTAAAATTGTGTTTGGTTATTTCATTGATCAGAATTTTTAAATCTTTCAAAAAAATGTTTTACAAAGTTGTTATAGTATAGTGTTCCCCTATTTCTTCTCACTGTACTCTGATTCAGCTATCTCTAAAGCCATCCCTTGCAATATAATAATATTCCATTATATTAATATGCCATAATCTGTTCAATCATTCTCTAGTTAATGGTTTCCTCTTTTGTTTCCAGTCTTTCACTATAATAAAAAGACCTGCTCTAAATATTTTCATACTCATGAGATCTTTTCTTCTTTCTTTGTTTTATTTAGAGTGCAGGCCTAATAATAATATCTCTGGATCAAAGGATATGCAAGAGTTTAATGACTTCTGATATAATTCCAAATTGCTTCCCAGAATGCCTGGACCACTTCACAATTCCACTAACACTGCATTTGTGTCTCTATTCTCCCAAAGTCCCTTCAACATCTGTCATTTTTATTTTCTGTAATTGTTGCCAATCTGATGGGCATGACATGGAAACTCAGAATTGTTTTATTTTGCATTTCTCTAACAGTAATGATTTGGACCATTTTTATGTGTCTGTTGATACCTTAGATTTCTTCCTTTAAGAATTACTTCTTGATATTCTTTGACTATTTACCTATTGAGGAATGGCTCTTAATTTTACCATATATGAATCAGTTCCATTTTTAGCAATTTTTTAGCTAGCCATTTTCCTTCTAATTCTAACTCCATTAATTTTGTTTGTGCAGAACTTTTTTATGATCCTTTCTATCCCTTGTTTGGTGTTGAACTCTTCCCCTTCCCACAGTTGTAAAAGACATTTTTTTCAATTTATTTGTGATATGAACTTTTATATTTAGGTTGAATATTCATATTGATCTTATCTTGGTGTATGATGTCAGATGTTAGTCTAAATTTAATTTCTACTAGACAGCTCTCTACTTTCTCCAGCCATTGTGTTTTGTTTGTGTATTTTCTTTTTCCTTTTTTGATAATGTGCCCTTACTCCAGTAGTTGCCATATTTAGGCTTATCTCACATTATATTAGACCATTTTTTAATGTTAGATGCCTAAACTGTTCTACTGATCAATTTTTAAAAATATTTTATTTATTTTTAGTTTTCATCACTCATTTCCACAAAGTTTTAAATTTTCATCCTTCCCTCCAAAAGACAGCATGCAATCCAATATGGGCTCTACACATACGTTCTTATTAAACACATTTTCACATTAGTCATGTTGCATAGAAGAATTATAATGAATGGAAGAAACCATGAGAAAGAAAACAAAGCAAAATAAAAGAAAAAAGAGTCTTCTTCACTCTACATTCCAACTCCCTAGTTTGTTCTCTGGATGTGGGTGACCTTTTCCAACAGGAGTCCTTTGAAAAAATTTTAGGTCCTTGCATTGCTGAGAAGGGCTAAGTCTATCAAAATCAGTCCTCACAAAGTGTGGTTGTTACTGTGTACAATGTTTACCTGGTTCTGCTCACTTCACTCATCATCAGTTCATATAAGTCTTTCCAGGTTGTCCCAAAGTCCATCTGCTCATCATTTCTTATATAGCACAGTAGTATTCCATTATATTCATATACCACAACTTGTTAGCCATTCCCCAATTGATAGGCATACCCTCGATATCAAGTTCTTGGCCACTACAAAAAAAGCTCCTATAAATATTTTTGTACATGTGGGTCCTTTTCCCATTTTTATTATCTCTTTGAGATACAGCCCTAGAAGTGATATTGCTGGTTCAAAGGGTATGCACATTTTCATAGCCTTTTGGGGCATAATTCCAAATTGCTCTCCAGAAAGGTTGGATCAGCCTACAACTCCACCAACAATGAATTTGTGTTTCAAGTTTCACACGTATTCTCCAACACTTATCATTTTCCTTTTTTGTCATGTTAGCCAATCTGATAGATGTGATGTGGTACCTCAGAGTTGTTTTGATTTGCATCTCTCTAATCAATAATGATTTTGAGAATTTTTTCATATGATTATGAATAACTTTAATCTCTTCCTCCAAAAACTGCCTGTTCATATTCTTTGACCATTTATCAACTGGGGAATGATTTGTATTCTTATAAATTTGATTCAGTTCTCTATATATTTTAGAAATGAGGCCTTTATCAGAGACACTAATTGTAAAAAGTCTTTCTCAGTTTTCTGCTTCTCTCCTAATCTTGGTTGCATTGGCTTTGTTTGTGCAAAAAATATCAACTTAATATAACCAAAATTATGTATTTCACATTTCATAATGTTCTCTATCTCTTGTCTGGTCATAAATTCCTCCATTTCCCATAAATCGGAGAGATAAACTAAAACTTCCTCCCCCAATTTGTTTATAATATCAGCCTTTATGCCTAGATTATTTAGACTTTATTCTAGTATATGGTGTCAGATGTTGGACTATGCCCAGTTTCTGCTATAATATTTTCCACTTTTCCCAGCAGTTTTTGTCAAAAAGTGAGTTCTTATCCCGGAAGCTGGGGTCCTCAGGTTTATCAAACAGTAGATTGCTATAATCATTTACTATTGTGTCTTGTGTACCTAAACTATTCCACTAATCCTCTGTTTCTTACCCAGTGCCAAGTGCTTTTGATGATAGCTGCTTTATAATACAATTTAAAGATCTGGTATGGCTAGGCCACCTTCCCTAGCATTTCTTTTCATTAATTCCTTAGATACTCTGGACATTTTGTTCTTTCAGATGAATTTTATTGTTTTTTTTTCTAGCTCTATAAAATAATTTTTGGTAGTTTGATTGGTATGGCACCAGATAAGTAAATTAATTTAGGTGGAATTGTCATTTTTATTATATTACCTCAGCCTACCCAAGAGCAACTGATGTTTTTCTGATTATTTAGATCTAACTTTTTTGTGTGAAAAGTAGTTTGTAATTGTGTTCATATAGTCACAGGGTTTGTTTTGGCAGGTATTTTATACTGTCTCTAATAACTTTAAATGGAATTTCTCTTTCTATCTCTTCCTGTTGGGCTTTGTTTGTAATATTTAGAAATTCTGAGGACTTATGTGGGTTTATTTTATATCCTGAAACTTTCCTAAAGTTGTTCATTATTTCCACTTGATTTTCTAGGATTCTCTAAGTATATCATCATATGATCTGCAAGGAGTGATAACTTAGTTTCTTCTTTGCCCATTCTAATTCTTTCAATTTCTTTTTCTTCTCTTATTGCTAAAGCTAACATTTCTAGTATCATATTGAACAACAGTGGTGATAATGGACATCCTTGTTTCACCCTTGTTTTTATTGAAAATGCTACTAGCTTATGCCCATTACATACAATGCTTGCTGATGGTTTTAGGTAGATGCTTCTCATCATTTTAAGGAAGGCTCCATTTATTCCTACACTTTCCAGTGTTTTCATTAGGAATGGATGTTGTATTTTGTCAAAAGCTTTTTCTGCATCTATTGAGATAATCCTATGATTTCTGTTAATTTTGTTGTTGATGTGATCACGTATGCTAATAGTTTTCCTAATATTGAACCAGTTCTACATTCCTAGTTTAAATCCTACCTGATCACCTGATCAAAATTCTTGTGAGAATTTGCTGTAATCTTTTTGCTAATATTTTATTTAAAATATTTGCATCTGTATTCATTAGGAAAATTTATCCATGATTTTCTTTCTCTCTTTTGGCTCTTCCAGGTTTAGGTATCAGTACCATATTTGTATCATAAAAAGAATTTAGTAGGACTCCTTCCTCACCAATTTTCCCAAATAGTCTATATAGTATTGGAACTAATTGTTCTTTAAATACTTGATATAATTCACTTGTAAATCTATCTAGCCCTGGAAATTTTTTCCTAGGGAGTTCATTGATGGCTTGTTCAATTTCTTTTTTTCTGAAATGAGGTTATGTAAGTATTTTACTTCCTTCTTCTGTTAATATGGGCAATTTATATTTTTGTAAATATTCATCCATTTCACCAAGATTTTCAAGTTATAGGCATGGATTTAGGCAAAATAATTCCTAATTATTGCTTTAATTTCCTCTTCATTGAAGATGAATTCACCCTTTTCATTTTTGATACTGGTAACTTGTTTTTTTTTTCTTTTTTTAATCAAATTGAACAAAGATTATTTAATTTTAGAGTTTTTATAAGACCAGCTCTTTTATTTATTAGCTCAAGAGTTTTCTTAATTTCAATTTTATTGATCACTCCTTTGGTTTTCAGTATTTCTAATTTGGTATTTAATTGGGGATTTTCAATTTGTTCTTTTTCTAGCTTTTTCAGTTGCATTCTCAATTAATTCATCTTCTCTTTCTCTATTTTATTCATGTAAGCATCCAGAGATTTAATCTTCCCCTAAGAACTGCTTTCAATGCATCATTCTCTAGAATGAGGTTATTGATTGTTTCTGTTATTTGTTGTTTGACCCACTCATCTTTTAGGATTAGATTATTCAGTTTCCAATTAGTTTTTGGTCTATCTTTCCATGGCTCTTTATTACATATAATTTTTGTTTCATCATGATCTGAAAAGGGGATTTCATATTTCTGCCTTTCTGCACTGGATTTGAGGTTTTTATGCCCTAGCACATGGTCAATTTTTGTGTTTGTGCCATGTACCACTGAGAAATAGATATATTCCTTTCTATCCTCATTCAATTTTCTCCAGAAGTCTCTCATATCTGCCTTTTATAAAATTCTATTCACCTCCTTAACTTCTTTTTTGATTATTTTGAGGTCAGAGTCATCAAGTTCAGAGATGGGGCAGTTGAGGTCCCCTACTAGTATAGCTTTGCTATGTATTTTTTCCTTTAACTCCATGCACTTCTCCTTTAAGAATCTGGATGCTATACCATTTCATGCATATATGTTTAGTAATGATATTACTTCATTGTCTATGGTCCCTTTTACTAGGATATAGTTTCCTTCCTTCTCTCTTTTGATTAGATCTATTTTTGCTTTTACTTTGTCTGAGATTGGGATTGCTACCCCTGTTTTTCTTTTACTTCAGCTGAAGCATAATATATTCTGCTCCAGCCTTTTACCTTTACCCTTTTTCAAATATGTTTCTTGTAAACAACATATTGTGGAATTAGGGTATTTAATCCATTCTGCTATCTGCCTCCTTTTTATGGGTGAGGTCATCCCATTCACATTTACAATTATGATTACTATCTGTGTCTATTTTCCATCCCATTCCACCCCCCCCATTTGTGCTTTTATTTCTCCCTTCTCCCTTCCCCTTCTCAAAAGAGTTTTGCTTTTGACTGCCACCTCCCTCAATTTTCCCTCCCTTGTATCAGCCTTCCTCCATTTTATTTCTCTTTTCCCTTACTAATTCTTTTCTCCCTTCTAACCCCCTCCTTTTTCTTTTGCCTTTCCCCTCCTTATCCTGTAGGGCAAGTTAGACTTCAACACTTAACAGAGTATGTTATTCCCTCCTTGAACCAAATCTGATAAGAGTAAAGCTCAAACAACCCCTTTCTCCTTCCCTTATTTTCTTCTATTATAAAATGTTTTTGTGCCTCTTCATGTGATGTAATTTACCCTTTTCTGCCTCCTCCTTTCCTCTTCTCTTATTACAATCCCTTTTCACCCCTTAATTAGGTTTTTTATTATCACATCAGTTAATTTATACCCATGACCTCTGTCTACACGTATCCTTTTTAAATGTCATAATAAATATACCATTCTCAAGCTTAACAAGTATCATCCTGTCAGATAGAGATGTAAACAATTCACCCTTATTGAATAACAAGGTTTTATTTTTCTTTTTTTTCCTGTGTACCTGGGTCTTGTATTTGAAGATCAAATTTTCCATTGAGCTCTGTCCTTTTCATCAGGAAGGTCCAGAAGTTCCTTATTTCATTGAATGTCCATCTCATTGTCTGAAAGATTATACTCAATTTTGCTGGGTAGTTGATCCTTGGTTGTAGACAAGGCTCCTTTGTCTTATGGAATATCATATTCCAATCCCCCCAGTCTTTTAATGTAGAAGCTGTATTGTCCTGTGTGATCCTGACTATAGTTTTGTGATATTTAAACTGTTTATTTCTAACTGCTTGCAGTGATTGCTCCTTGTCCTGATAATTCTGGAATTTGGCTACAATATTCCTTGGAGTTTTCAATTTGGGATCTCTTTGAGGAAGTGATTGGTGAAGTCTTTTGATGATTATTTTACCCTTTGGTTCTAGGACTTTGGGGAATTTTTCCTTGGTGATTTCTTGGGAAGATACTATGCAAGTTATTTTTTTCATCATGGCTTTCTGGTGCACCAATAATTCTTAGGTTATCTCTCTTAGATCTATTTTCCAGATCATTTGTTTATCCAATGAGATATTTTAAATTTTCTTCTATTTTATCATTGTTCACATTTTATTTCACTGATTTTTGATACCTCATAGAGTCATTATCTTCTTCTTGCACAATTCTAATTTTTAATGAATTGTTTTATTCTGTTAGCTTCTGCACCTTCTTTTCCATACAGCCAAATTTACTTTTCAAGAAGTTATTTTCTCCAGTTAGAATTTGTACTAACTTATCTATTTGGCCAATTTTACTATTTAAAGATTTGTCCTTATCAGTGAATTTTTTCCATCCTGTCAATTGATCATTTTTTCTTCTACTTTTCTAATTTAGCATTTTAAATCCTCCTTCAGATCTTCCAAGAATGCTTTCTGGGCTTGAGACCAGTTCATATTCCCTTTTGAGGCTTCAGATGTGGGCATACTGTCAATGCTGTCTTCTTCTGAACTCATATTTTGATCTTCCTTGTCCCCATAGTAAGATTCTGTGGTCTTTGCTTTTCTAATTTGCTTCTTCATTATGATTTCCCCTTTCTTGGCTTTTAAAGTGGATCTCTGCTTCTGGGGCACAGAGGGCTCTGTCCCAAGCTTCTTGTATTGGGAGCTAGGAGCCTGATTACTGCCTTTATGTGCTGTGGCCTCTGGTTCCATCAGGTAGAAGCTATATAATACTGCAGCTCACCTGCTGCTGAGCTGGAGCTGGCTGGTGTATGCCCAGGTCAAGACCAGGTGATGCTTTTCTGAGTTTAGTGGGGTTACACTGAAGCTCATGGAGTGAGGTGTGGGGGACAGGTGGTCTTGCCACTGGAGGTCTCCTCCTCCCTTAGGACTGTGCTAGATCACATGTATACTCAGTTGCTTGTGGATGCCCATCTGCATTGGTGTCTGCTTATTCCCCTGACTCTCTGAAGGCATGCCTGGGGTCCTCTGAGGCTTAGAATCTCCTGCTAGTCCACTGAGGTGAGGCTTGCTGGATGACTCCCATCCTGTCCTGATCCCCTTCAGCCACAACAAGAGAGATCCTTCCTAGTACCTAGTTAGCAAAAGGGTGTGGGCCTGCTGCTCTGTACCTAGTAAGGCTTAACCAAAGGCATTTGATTACTTTAGCATTTCTAAAAAAGAAAATAGTAAAAAAAAAAAAGTCCAACCTTAATTACCAATAAAAGGAGCCACAGTCAGAATTACACAGGACTTAATAGCTTACATATTAAGGGGTAGGGGGCTTTGAATATGATATTCCAGAAGGCAAAGGAGCTTGGATTACAACCAGGGATCAACTACCTAATAAAAGTGAGCATAATCTTTCAGGGGAAGAGATAAACATTCAATGAAATAGAGAACTTTCAATCATTTCCGATGAAAATAACAGAGCTGAACAGAAAATGTGATCATCAAATATGAGACTCAAAAGAAGTTTAAAAGGTAAATAGGAAAGAAAAAAAATGTCATTCAATAACTTAAGTTGTTTACATCACTATAAGGGAAGATGACCCCTGTAACTCTTGAGAACTACATCTTTGTTATGTCATTTAAAAGGGGTATACATAGACAGAGGGTGTGGGTATACATTGACTTTGATATGATAATATGAAAATAACCAAGGGGAGAAAAATGGATTGTACCAGAAGACAAGGAAAGGGAGAGGCAGAATAGGGCAAATTACATCACATGAAGAGGCACAAAAGACCTATTACAGTACAGTGAAAGGAGGGAGGGGGTTGAGCATTGCTGGAATCTCACTCTCATCAGATTTGGCTCAGAGAGATAGTGATATACACATTTGGTTGGATATAGAAATCTATCTCACCCTTTATGGAAATAAGGGGAGAAATGGGAAACAAAAGGGAGGGGCCTGTTAGAAAGGATGGTAGAAAAGAGGGCAGAAGTAGCAGGGGAAAGAGGAAAGACAAGGGAGAGGGGCTCATAGAAGGGAAGGCAGATTGAGGGAGATGGTATTCAGAAACAAAATCCTGGTGAGGAGGGAAATGGTGAAAGGAGAGAGAAAAGTATAAACAGAGCAGAAAATAAGATGGAGAGAAAGACACAGTTCATAAAGATAACTCTGAATGTGAATGTTCAAAATGGAAGCAGATAGCAGAGTGGATTGAAAACCATAGTCTTATAATATGTTGTTTACAAGAAATACATTTGAAACAGAAAGATGTGAACAGAGTAAATATAAAAGGCTAGAGTAGAATATATTATGCTTCAGCTGAAGTAAAAAAAAAGCAGACATAGCAATTGTGCTCTCAGACAAAGGAAAAACAAATATATATCTAATTAAAAGCAATAAAGAAGGAAACTACATCCTTCTAAAAGATGCCACAGACAATGAAATAAGGCCAATACTAAAAAAATATGTGCACCAAGTGGTACAACATCTAAATTCCTAGGGGGTTTTTTAAATGAATTGCAGGAAGAAAAATGCAGCAAAACTATACCGTGGGGACTTCAACCTCCCCCTCTCAAAACTAGATAAATCTAACCATAAAATAAACAGGAAAAAAGTTAAGGAGGTGAATAGAATTTTAGAAAAGTTAGATATCACAGACCACTGGAAAAAATGAATGGGGATAGAAAGGAATCTACCTTTTTCTCAGTAGTATATGGCACCTACACAAAAATTGACCATGTATTAGAGAATAAAAATCTCAATACCCAATGCAAAAAGGCAGAAATATTACATGCATCCTTCTCATATCATGATGCAATAAAAATTATGTAAAATACAGGGCCATGGAAACATAGACTAAAAATTAATTGGAAACCTAGTCTAATCCTAAGGAATATGTGAGTCAAACAACAAATCATAAGAAGAATCAGTAATTTCATCAAAATGAGACAACATACCAAAACTTACGGGATGCACCCAAATCAATTCTTAGGAGAAATTTTATATCTCTAAATTCATGAATAAAATGGAGAAAGAGGGGATCAATGAATGAGGCATGCAACTAAAAAAGCTAGAAAAAGAACAAATGAAAAATCCTCAATTAAATGCCAAATTAGAAATTTTGAAAATCAAAGTGGAGATTAATAAAATTGCTATTAAGAAGACTATTGAAATAATAAAACTAAGAGGTAGTTTTATGAAAAAAACAATAAACTAAACTTTTGATTAATTTGATTTAAAAAGAAATAAAGAAGAAAACCAAATTACTAGAATCAAAAATGAAATTAGTGAATTCACCACCAATGAAGAGGAAAGGAAAACATTAATTAGGAGCTATTTTACCCAATTGTATGACAATAATTCTCACAATCTAAGTGAAATGAATGAATATTTACAAAACTATAAATTGCCCAGAAAGCACAGTAATAAATGGAGTTTTCTTTAAAATAACAAGTGGTATCTATCTAAAACCATTAGCAAGCATTATATTTAATGGAGGAAAGCTAAAAGCTTTCTCAGTAAGATCAGTGCTGAAACAAGGGTGTCCATTATCATTACTGTTATTTAATTTTTTCCTTGAAATGTTAGTTTTATCAATAAGGGAAGAAAAAAGAAATTGAAGGAATTAGAATAGGCAATGAAGAAACAAAGCTATCACTCTTGCAAATGATATGATGGTATACTTAGAGAATCCTAGAGAATCAAATAAAAAACTACTTGAAATAATAAACAACTTTACAAAGTTACAGGATATAAAATAAACCCACATAATAAAACCCAGTAGCAAGAGATAGAATGAGACAGTACATTTAATATAACAGTAGAAACCCGAGAAGTATTTGAACACAATTACAAAACACTTCACACAAACAAAGTCAGATTTAAACCATTGGAAAAATATCAATTGTTCATGGGTAGGCTGAGCTAATACAATAAAAATGACAATTATACCTAAATTAATTTACTTATTCAGTGCCATACCAATTAAAGTACCAAAAATATTTTATAGAGCTAGAGAAAATTATAAAAAATTCATCTGGAAGAACAAAACATCCAGAATATCAAGGGAATTCATGAAAAATGCAAAGGAAGGTGGCCTAGCAATATCAGATGTCAAACTATATTATAAAGCAATAATCATCAAAACCACTTGGTGCTGGCTAAGAAATAGAGTGGTGAATAAGTGCAATATGTTAGATACACAAGACACAGTAACCTATAGTTTGATAAACCCAAAGACTCCTGTTTCTGGGATAAGAACTCACTATTTGACAAAAACTACTGGGAAAAATGGAAGTAGGACACAAACTAGGAATAGACCAACATCTCACACTGTATGCCAAGATAAGGTCAAAATGGGTGGATGATTTAGACAATTAGAGTGACACCATAAGCATATTAGGAGATTAAGGAATAGCTTCCCTGTCAAATCTATAGAGGTGGGAAGAATTTGTGACCAAACAAGAGATAGATAACATTATGAAAAACAAAATCGATAATTTTGATTACATTAAATTAAAAAGATTTTGCACAAATAAAGCCAATGGAACCAAGTTTAGAAGGAAAGCAGAAATCTAGGAAACAATTTTTACTGCCACTATTTCTGATTAAAGCCTCATTTCTCAAATATATAGAAAACTGAGTCAAACTTATAAGAATACAAGTCATTCCCTGATTGATAAATGGTCAAAAGGATATGAACGGGCAATTTTCAGATGAAGAAATTAAAGCTATCTATAGTCATATAAAAGAAAATTATCTAAATCACTATTGACTAGAGAAATTCAAATTAAAACAAATCTGAGGTACCACCTCACCCCTATCAGCCTGTCTCATACGACAAAAAAGGAAAATGATAAATGTTGGGGATGTGGGAAAATTGGAACACTAATGCATTGTTTGTGGAGTTGTGAACTGATCCCAACATTCTGGAGAACAATTTAGAACTGTACCCACAGGACTATAAAACTGTGCATACCTTTTGATCCAGCAATACCACAGCTAGGTCTGTATCCCAAAAAGATCATTAAAAAAGGGAAAAGGACTCACATGTACAAAAATATTTATATCACTCTTTTTGTGGTGGCAAAGAATTGGAAATTAAGGAATGCCCATCAATTGGGAAATGGCTGAACAAGTTGTAGTATATAAATGCAATGGAATACTATTGTGCTATCAGAAATGATGAGCTGGAAACTTTCAGAAAAACCTGAAAAGACTTACATGAACTGATGCTGAGTGAAATGAGAAGAACCAGGAGAACACTGTACACAGCAACAGCAACACTGTGTGATGATCAGCTTTGAAAGACTTAGTCTCAGCAATGCAAACACTTCCAAAAGACTGATGATGGAAATGTTATCCACATCCAGAGAAAGAACTATGGAGTCTGAATGCAGATCAAATTATACTATTTTCACTTTTTTGTTTTTTTCTTTCTCATTGTTTTTCCCTTTTATTCTGATTCTTCTTTCACAACAAGACAGATGTGGAAATATGTTTAATATGATTGTACATGTATAGCCTATATTAGATTGCTTGCCATCTTGGGAAAGGGGGTGGGAAGAAGGAAGAAAAAAATCACAACTCAAAATCTCTTACAAGTGAATGTTGAAAACTATCTTTACATGTAAGTGGAAAAAATAAAATGCTATTATGTGGTAAAATATGAATCAATGCATTTTAAATATTAATTTCTTCATACATGCTATGTACTTGGTAGATTTTGGGGTGAAGGTGTATATTCCAAATAACTTAATGTGATTCCTCACGTTCACATTCTGATCCAGAAAGATAAAGTGAATGAAGTTAGAACTCTGTGTAATGGTTGTTTGATCCAAACACAGAGACTACACATGCTATCTTCCCACATGCAGAATCTGGGGATCCTGCTTCCAGGAAAGTTTTGATGATATGTAATGCAAGAACCTTAAACATTAGAGCATTGGAGGATAGACATTTTATAACTATTTCTAATCAAATAGATACATGATGAAAGGGAAATTCTTTGATAGGCTAAGAAGCTTTCAAAAGAAAACAAATATAGCCAAGATCAGAAGGAGAGCAGAAAATTTTGGGGTGGGGGCTTTAAAAAGTTTCTCAGATAAACATCTTTTATCTCAAATATGTAAAAAACTTTGTCAAATCTACAAGAATACAAGTCATTCCCCAATTGAGAAATGGTCAAAAGAACCAATTTATCATCATATGAAAAAACAATGCTCTAAATCACTGCTGATTAGAGAAATGCAAATTAAAATAACATTGAGATAACATTTTATACCTATCAATACGGGGTAAAATTATTGAAGAGGAAAGCAACAAATGTTGGAAGGGATGTGGAAAAATGGGGATATTAATTCACTGTTGGTGAAACTGGTAACTAATCCAACCATATTAGAGAGAAATCTGGAATTATGCCCAAAGACTGATTAAATTGCCTATACCCTTTGACCCAGCAATGCCACTAAAAGATCTATTTCCAAAGGTGATCAGCAAAAAAGGAAAATATTTTAGCAGCTTTGTGGCAGCAAAGAACTGGAAATTTTGGGGATTCTTGTCAGTTAGGGAATGACTGAACAAGTTGTGGTGTATGGTTGTGATGGAACACTATTGTGCTGTAAGAAATGATGAGCTCAATGATCTTAGAAAAAACATGGACAGACTTGCATGAAATAATGAAGAGTGAAATGAGCAAAACCAAGCAAAACATGTTGCATGCAGTAGCACCAATATTGCTTTAAGAACAATTTTGAGTGACTAAGTCATTTTTACTATTATAAATACCCAAATGAGCTACAAAGGACCTATGAAGAAAGATATTATCTGTATCCAGAGAAAGAACTGGTAAATAGAAATATGTATAGAATGATTTTATATACATACATATACACATATTTTGTATCTAATCATAGCCATCTCTATGCTGGCAGAAGGATAAAAAAAGAAATTTACATGATAATTTTATTATATATTTAACATTAATAGCAACTTGTACATAGTAAATTTGCAGTTTCATGTTCAATCAACTTTCTTTAAATTAAATATAAAATAAATAAAAATTTAAAGGGGGAGGCTGATTTAACTCTGAACTAATTCCTTTGACTGCTCTGTTCAAGATTGGATTCCATGACACAGGGAGCCAAGATGGCGGCAGGAAACCAGAGACTAGCATGAACTCCCCACCAAGTCCCTGCAAAAACCCATAAAAAATGGCTCTGAACCAACTCTAGAACTGCAGAACTCACAAAAACAGCAGAGGGAAGCAGGGCTCCAGCCCAGAACAGCCTGGATGGTCTCTGGGTGAGGTCTATCCCACATGGAGCTGGGAGCTGGGAGCTGGGAGATGGGAGCTGGGAGGTGGGAACTGGGAACTGGGAACAGAGTGGAGCGTGAGTGGCGCGGACCAACCAGACCAGGAGCTGGGCAGAGCATGCCTTAGCACCCTGAATCAGTGAGGTGTGGCAGTTACCAGACTTCTCAACCCACAAACACCAAAGACAGTGGAGAAAGTTAGTGAGAAAAGCTGTGGGAGTGGAAGGAGTTTGCGGTTTGGCTACCGGCCCCGGGGGCAGCAGAGGTGGGACAGCTACAGCTGTTGTTGCTTCTGGCTCCAGGCCCATGTGGTGGGAGGAATTAAGTGGCAGATCAGAGCAGGGGTGCACAGCCTGCTGAAGATCTAAGCCCAGTCTGGGATGGGGGTTCTCAGGGAAGGAGGAGTGCTGGTGTGACAGAGCTGGTGCATGCCCCTCAAACGTGGAGCATAGAACTCTCTAGTCTACAAGCAGTCATACCCCGCTGAAAAACTCAAGGGTCAAGTTAGTTGGTTGGATATATGGCCAGGCAGCGAAAACACACCCAGATTCAGTCTCAGACTTTGGATTCTTTCTTTGGTGACAAAGAAGACCAAAACATACAGACAGAAGAAGTTAACAAAGTCAAAGAGCCTATAACAGAAGCCTCCAAGAAAAACATGAACTGGTCCCAGGCCATGGAAGAGCTCAAAAAGGATTTGGAAAAGCAAGTTAGACAAGTAGAGGAAAAATTGGGAAGAGAAATGACAAGGATGCGAGAAAACTATGAAAAACAAGTCAATGACTTGCTAAAGGAGACCCAAAAAAATACTGAAAAATAAACTGAAGAAAACAACACCTTAAAAAATAGACTGACTCAAATGGCAAAAGAGCTCTAAAAAGCCAATGAGGAGAAGAATGCCTTGAAAGGCAGAATTAGCCAAATGGAAAAGGAGGTCCAACGGACTACTGAAGAAAATACTACCTTAAAAATTAGATTGGAGCAAGTGGAAGCTAGTGACCTTATGAGAAATCAAGATATTATAAAACAGAACCAAAGGAATGAAAACATGGAAGATGATGTGAAATATCTCATTGGAAAAACCACTGACCTGGAAAATAGAGCCAGGAGAGATAATTTAAAAATTATTGGACTACCTGAAAGCCATGATCAAAAAAAGAGCCTAGATATCATCTTTCAAGAAATTATCAAGGAGAACTGCCCTGATATTCTAGAGCCACAGGATAAAATAGAAATTGAAAGAATCCATTGATCGCCTCCTCAAATAGATCCCAAAAAGAAATCTCCTAGGAATATTGTCGCCAAATTCCAGAGCTCCCAGATCAAGGAGGAAATACTGCAAGCAACCAGCAAGAAACAATTTGAGTATTGTGGAAACACAATCAGAATAACCAAAGATCTGGCAGCTTCTACATTAAGAGATCGAAGGGCTTGGAATATGATATTCCGGAGGTCAATGGAGCTAGGATTAAAACCAAGAATCACCTACCCAGCAAAACTGAGTATCATGCTCCAAGGCAAAATATGGATTTTCAATAAAATAGAGGACTTTCAAGCTTTCTCAGTGAAAAGACCAGAGCTGAATAGAAAATTTGACTTTCAAACACAAGAATCCAGAGAAGCATGAAAAGGTAATCAAGAAAAAGAACAAGAAAAAGAAATTGCAAGGGACTTACTAAAGTTGAACTGTTTTGTTTACATTCCTACATGGAAAGATGACACGTATGATTCATGAGATCTTAGTGTTAGGGTAGCTGAAGGGAATATGCATATATATATATATATATATATATATATATACACATATATATGTATATATATGTGAATGTGTATGTATGTATATATGTATGTGTATATATATATATACATACATATATATATATATATATATATATAGAGAGAGAGAGAGAGAGAGAGAGAGAGAGAGAGAGAGAGAGAACACAGGGTGAGTTGAAGATGAAGGGAAGATATCTAAAAGAAATACAATCAAATTAAGGGATGAGAGAGGAATATATTGAGAGAGGGAGATAGGGAGAGATAGAATGGGGTGGATTATCTCGCATAAAGGTGGCAAGAGGAAGCAGTTCTGTGGGAGGAGGGGAGAGGGCAGGTGAGGGGGGGAATGAGTGAATCTTGCTCTCATCAGATTTGGCCTGAGGAGGGAATATCATACATTCTCAATTGGGTATCTTACCAAACAGGAAAGAAGAGGGAAGAAGATAAAAAAGGGGGGGATTATGGAAGGGAGGGCAGATGGGGGTGGAGGTAATCAAAAACAAACACTTTTGAAAGGGGACGGGGTCAAGGGAGACAATTCAATAAAGGGGGATGGGATTGGAAGGAGCAAAATACAGTGAGTCTTTCACAACATGAGTATTGTGGAAGGGCTATACACAATGATACACATGTGGCCTGTGTTGAATTGCTTGACTTCCTAGGGAGAGTGGGTGGGAAGGGAGGAGGGGGGAGAATTTGGAACTCAAAGTTTTAAAAACAGACGTTCAAAAACAACAAAAAAAAGTTTTTGCATGCAACTAGAAAATAAGATACACAGGCAATGGAGCGTAGAAATTTATCTTGCCCTACAAGAAAGGAAGGGAAAAGGGGATGGGAGGAGAGTGGGGTGACAGAAGGGAGGGCTGACTGGGGAACAGGGCAACCAGAATATACGCCATCTTAGAGTGGGGGGGGGAGGGTAGAAATGGGGAGAAAATTTGTAATTCAAACTGTTGTGAAAACCAATGCTGAAAACTAAATATGTTAAATAAATAAATTAAATTAAAAATTAAATTAAAAAAAAAGATTGGATTCCATGGTTCACAACAACCAGTAAGAGACAATACTAAAAGATAAGCCTTGGTATCTTCTCTCCATCAAAGCCACAAGACCATTAGAAATGGGACTCAGTTTTTGGATTCTACATTTGTTGTTTTCTCTTCTAGGTGAAGAGATCTTGCAAGTTTTGAAAGGTCAGGAGAACAAGTATCCAATCTTCTCAGTAACCATGTTGATCATCAGTGTCCAAAAGAACAAATAGCTGAGCCAAGTTGAGCTAACCCAATCTAACTATACTTCAGACAAGGATTTGTCCAACAGCAATACCACATTTAAATTTGAACTTGATGGGACTGATTCTACACAGGAACTGAACTCAGCTTTGAGCTTGCTCTCCCAAGAAACTGAAGTAGAAAAGGAGGAAGTGTTGGGTTTCCAAGGTTGTGAGAATCAAATAAGATATAATTTGTATAATACTCTGCAAACCTTAAGGCATAATGTGAATGCAATATATGTGTTTATGTGTATTCTAATTATTCAAATGTGTTTATCTTCTTAAAAATACATAAATTATTATACATAAATGATAAAATGTTTAAGGTGTTACATATTGAAATGTTCTGTTTTTTTTTAGAAAAGTAAACACATTTGAGCCATTAGAAAGGGACAAATGATGAAAGAGTGGTTAAATTTTAAAAGCAGAAAAGAAACAAATGACTCTTCATTATCCCACTGCATTGCAGGGTCACATAAGAAATAAAGTAAGATAAACACAAGTCCTGGAAGCAGTTATGATCTACATGATAGGTTTTAAGAGAGAAAAGGAAAGGGGAAAAGCACATTCTAGAAAAGAAATGGAAGTGGGAAGAGGTTTTTGTTTTCGTATAATTATAAGATGGAAGAGTATACAAACATGCAGGATGAGGTGGAGGGAGCATATCTCATGAAGCATTACCTCTCTTTGTCATTTATTCTGTTAATAAGCACCAATTGAGCCAGGCACTATGCTAAGTACTATGGATACAAAGAAAGACCATGCTCTCAAGGAGCTCTCATTCTAATTGGCTAGATAACATGTAAATAATTGTATGCATTCAAGATATTCTTCTCTGAACCAGGCAAAGGAGGCTTGAATACACAAACGTGAATGCATTAAAATCAGTAGAGAAATAGATGGGGACAAGGAGAGAAGAAGGGGGGGAGGGTTAAAAGGTAGGTTGCTCAAACCAGATCTCAAGAGTCAAATTTTGAATGTGAGAATTTGCACTTTGGAAACTGGCAAATGCTACAAATAAAGGCTTGATTTATCATTTTTTGTATTTTGTCTAGATTTAAGAAAGTGATGGAGAAAAGGTTAATAATTCAGATGAAACTTGACAATGTACATTTTTTCAGAGAGATTGATTATTAAACATTTACCAACACACCTCTGGTTACAAGCCAAACAAACTTTTAATTTGTAGGGCAGACCACAAGAATGGGAGTAAAAGAAGAGGAAAAGATAAGAAGCAGCAATAAAAATGACTTCTAAGTGAAGAGAAGAAAAACAGAGGCATGAGACAATACCACTTCAGTCAGTCAATAAGGACTTATTAAGTACCTATTGTCTGTCATGCAATGTGCTGACCTTCAGTAATACATTTCTGCTTTTTATTAAATTCTTTTTCTTTCACCACTTTCTTCTGCCTAAAGGCATGGTGGGGGAGGGGGGGTGGAATAGTAAGGAATAATTGTAGGAAAATGGTAGTGTGTTAAGGTCTAGAGGAGGCCAAATCCCCACAAACACCACAGTAAAGTTTATAAATGTATTAGTTAAAAATGAAAAGGAGAATTATCTCTAGACTTTTCCACCAACCTAGTTCAGGGTTGCACAAAATGATGGCCAGAACTTTGTAGAAACTTTGAAAGAGACAAGCAAGAATTGGTGGAAGACACATGGCAAAAACTGCTCTGCAGTAGGAGAGCTTAGCAAGGGGGTGATTCTTGTAATCCTGTGGCCACATCTTAGTGCAAGCAAGGTTATCCCTGGCACCTGGGAATCAAGAGAAAGACTCCCATAGTGACAGAGTTACTGGAACTATATGGGAAGAACCCAGAATGGAAGCAATTCCAAAGCCCAGTTATAAAAGGAGGATGGACTAGAGTGGTGAGAGATTTGTGGCAGGGAAATTATCCAACAACCTATTGCAATAGCCAGCTGGTGGAGTCTGCCTGCCCCAAGTCTCTCCCCATGGAAGTCCATGCCTCACTCAGCCACCAAAGTGATTTTCCTAAAGCACAGGGGGAAAGTTAATAAGTCAGTCTTAGATATGTTGAATTTAAGATTACTACAGGATATCCAGTACTTTCATCAGATATTTGGAGATGTGATATTAGATATTAGTCAAGACGTTAAAGTTTGATAAGTACATCTGAGAATCATCAGCACAGAGATGAAAATTAAATTCATGAGATCCCCAAGTAAAATGGTTTTGAGGGAGAAGAGAAGGCCCAGGAAAGAGTCCTGTAGGACACCCACAGTTAGTGGACATGACCTGGATGAAGATCCAATAAAGGAAACTGAGAAGAAGCAGACAGGTAGGGAGAAAACCAGGAGAAACCAGTGTCCCAAAAACATGAAGAAAAGAGATTTCAAGGAAGAGAGGGCGATTGATGACATCAAAGTCAGCTCAGAGTTCAAGAAGGACAAAGATTGAAAAAAAGCCCAATCTAATCAAAAGATAAATAAGAAGGAAGTCATGACACTTAATAGAATTATAGAAAAGCTAGATATAATAGAGTTATGGTGATTACTGAATGGAAACAAAGAATTTACATTACTTTTAGCTGTATGTGACATCTTTACAAAAATTGACCATATACTAAGATACAAAAAGAACAGAAATATGAAGCACATACCTTACTGTCCATAACACAACAAAATTGTGTTTAGCAAATACCATTTGAAAAAAAGGATTCAAATTAGTTGGAAACAAATATGAATTTTAAGGAATTTATAAGTTAGAGGATAAATTACAAATTTCATAAGAGAAAATTACAATAATGAGACAATATACCAATTTTTTTGGATGGAAAGGAAGCCATTCTTGTGGGAAAAGTTAAATTTTTAAATATTTTCAATCAACAAAAAAGTAATTACAGGTCAATGTAATTGATATACAAGCAACTTAAAAAACAATTAGAAAACTAACAAATTAAAAAAATCAAAGAAGAGATGAATAAAATTAAAGACAACAATGAAATTGATAAAGGAAATTAGATATAGTTTTGAGAGAAACAAATAAAATGGATAAACCACTAAATAGTATGATTTTAAAAAAACAAATAAAACCAAATTGCCAAAACAGTAGAAAAGCAACAATAAAATTGAATGTAGAAAAAATAAATGAAATTATTAGAAACTATTTTTCTCAATTATATGGCAAGAAAATTGACAACATAAACAATATGGATGAATAACTACAAAAATATGAAATAGTTAATGGAATAAGAAATTGAAAATTTGCATAGTCCAGTCTCAGAAGGAATAAAAAACCAAAGTTAACTTTCGATGGGAAAAAACATTCAGAAAACTAAAATCAATAGACCATATTAAAATAAAAAATAATGAAAATCACAATATTATATCAAGAGCTGCAGAAGCCTTTTGACAAACTATCCAACCTAAGTACATTTTAAAAAACATTTTAAAAGCATAGAAATAAGTAGATTTTTCTTTACTATGGTAGATACTATCAGTATTGCTCACAGTAAATGCAGAAATTTTGAGTGTTGTGAATAAGTTCACTTACCTTGGCAGCATACTTTCCAGGGCTGTCCTCATTTATAATGAAGTTAATACATGCATTTCCAGGGCTAAATCATCATTTTGTAGGCAGCAAGTATGCAAGAGAAGAGGAATTAGGCTGCATACCAAACTGAAGTTCTGTTAGGCTACTGTGCTGACTTCACCACTGTATGCCTGTTAAACCTAGATAGTCTATCAGCACCACACCAGAAAACCAAATTGCTTCCATTTGAATTGTCTTAGGAAGATTCTGAAGATTGCCTGGCAAGATAAGGTACTGGACACTGAAGTCTTCCACTGAGTTGAACTGGCAAGCATTCAAATTCTACTATAGAAAGCCTCTGATAGGCTGGACACATAGCCCAAATGCCAAATGCATGCTTAGCCAAAAGACTATTTTATGAAGAATTTATAAACAGCAAGTGCTCATGGGGTGATCAGAAAAAGTGGTACAAGGACACTCTCAAGGTCTCTCTGAAGAACTTTAGCATTAATTGTGAGACACAGGAGATGCTGACACAGGACCATCCAGAATAGTGTGCCTGCATCAAAAAAGTTTCTGTACTTCATGAGCAAAACAAAATCACAAAATCACAAAGGATATGTGAGATGTGCAAGTCCAGAGCAACTTCCATGCCAAAGATTCTAATGGACAACTTGTGCCAAAACTGTGGTAGAGCCTTCTTAACGTAGATTGGACTGATCAGCCACAGCCAAAAACACTATACTCTGACACCAACATCATGATGTCATTGGTCTTAGAAAATGAAGGACAGGAGGCAGAGCCAAGATGGCAGAGAAAGGACAGGGATTCACCTGAGCTCTCCCCCAAACCTCTCCAAATAAGTTTAAATGATGGCTCAAAATAAATTCTATAGTGGCAGAACCCACAAAAGGATAGAGTGAAATAATTTCTAGCTGAAGACAACTTAGAGGGTTGGAAGAAAAGGTCTGTTGAACCAGGGTGAGAGTGGAGCATAATCCAGAAAAACAGGCGCAGGTCTTAGGGATGATTAAATCAGTGGTGGCAGTGGTGGTTTCCAGACATGGCAGCCTATAGATGGTAAGGGGGTTGGACAACTGGTCAGAATGAGATTACAGGGGTCCCTTTACTGGAACAGGGGGCAGGACTCTGTTGCATTGCCCATACTTGGATTTAGATTGTAGTCCTGGGTCTCAGTCCCAGAGCAAAAAGGAACACTAGCACATCAGAGCTGGTGGCCACAGGGAAGCAGAGACCATTGTCCCAGTTCCAGTATGGAAAAGAGTGCTTGTGGCTGTTCACAGACCAGTGCACAGTATAGGAGAGTAATAAACACACCTCTCCCTAGATCATATCACCTCAGAAGAACCAAAACTTTACAGGTCCCCAGAATTACCTCTCATGATAGCTGCACCAAAAAAACCCCAAAGCTTAAGATAGTATCCCCTCTGCTCCAGAAACAGAGCCCCACATAAGCATAGAGTTTAAAGTCAAGAAATAGGCCAGAAAATTAGAAAATAGCAAGAAAAGTTCCTGACTATAGAAAGTCATTATGGTGATATGGAAAATCAAAACACAAACTCAGAAGAAAATACCAAAATCAAAACTCTTACATCCAAAGCCTGAATTAAAATATGAATTGGTTACAGGCCATGGAAGACTCAAAAAGGATTTTAAAAATCAAGTAAGAGAGGTAGATGAAAAATTGGGAAGCAAAATGAGACATTAAGAATCAATCAAATAAAATCAAAAGAATGAAAAAATACAAGAAAATGTGAAATATCTCATTGGAAAAACAACTGACCTGGAAAATATATCCGGGAGAGATAATGTGAGATGTATTGGACTTCCTGAAAGCTATGATCAAAAAACAGCCTAGACATCACCTTTTGAAAAATTACCAGAGAAAACGGCCCTGATATGTTTAGAACCAGAGGATAAAATAGAAATCGAAAGAATGCACCTATCACCGCCTGAAAGAGATTCCAAAATGGAAACTTCAAAAATTAAAATGAATATTATAGTCAAGTTCCAGAGCACTCAGGTGAAGCAGAAAATATTGCAAGCATCCAGAAAGAAACAATTAAATATTGTGGAGCCAAAGTCAGGATAACACAAGATTTAGTAGTTTCTACATTAAAGGATCAGAGGGTTTGAATTATGATAATCTAGAGGGCAACAGAACTAGGATTGCAAACAAGAATCATCTAATAAGCAAAACTGAATATAATCCTTCAAGTTAAAAAATGGATAGCAATAAGACAGAGGATTTTCAAGAATTCTTGATGACAAGACCAGAGCTGAATAGAAAATTTGACTTTCAAATACAAGACTCCAAATAAGCACAAAAAGTAAATATGGAAGGGAAATCACAAATGATTCTTTAAGGTAAAACTTTTTACATTCTTACATGGGAAAATGACACTTATAACTCCTAAAATCTTTCTCATCATTAGGGCAGTTAGGAGTATGCATAGACAGAAAGCACAGGTATGAGTTGAATATGATGGGATAATTATATTTAAAAAATTAAAATAAGGGGTGAGAAAGAAGAATACACTGGGAGAAGGGGAAAGCAGAAGTAGAATGGGGTAAATTATCTGACACAAAAGAGGCCAGAAAGAGATTTTGCGGTAGAGGGGGAGATGGGGTGAGAGTGGATGGTAGTATATGAACTTTACTTTCATTGGAATTGGTTCACCACACACCCATCAGATTGGCTAATATGACAGAAAAGGAAAATTATAAATGTTGGAGGGGATGTGGAAAATTAAAACACTAATTCACTATTGGTGAAGTTATATACTGATTCAACCATTCTGGAATGCAATTAGGAAGTATGAATAAAGGGCCATAAAACCATGCATATCCTTTGACTAAGCAATGCCACTATGAGGTCTGCATCTCAAAGAGATAAAAATAAAACAAAAGGAAAAGGGCCTATGTGTATAAAATATTTATAGAAGTTCCTGTTGTGGTAGAAAAGAATTGAAAATTTAGGAGATGTTCGTCAATTGGGTAACGACTGAACAAGTTGTATATGATTGTAATTGTGCTATAAGAAATGATTATTAGGATGCTCTCAGAAAAATCTGGAAAGACTTACATGAACTTATGTAAAGTGAAATTAGCAGAATTCAGAGAACATTGTTCATAGTAACAGCAATACTGTAGGATGATCTACAATTAATAGTTTAGCTATTCTCAGCAATACAATAATCCAAGACAATTCTGAAGGACTTATGATAAAAGGTAGTATCCATTTCCACAGAAAGTACTGGTGGAACCCAAATGCAGTTCAAAGGTAATTTTTTTCATTACTTTATTTTTCTTGGGATTTTTTGTCTGTCTTCTTTTATAGAATGACTTACACAGAAATGTGTTTTGCATGACAACACATGTATAGCCTATGTAAAATTGCTTGCTTTCTCAATGATAAGGGGAAGGAGGTGAAGGAGAAAATTTGGAACTCAAAATTTGAAAAAAAGGATGTTAAAATTGTTTTTACATGTAATTGGGTAAAAAAGTAAATTATTAGATTTTTAAAAGGAAATGAAGGACAAACAACAATGATATCAAAAGGCAGTTTTCAAAGGGAGAAATCCAAGCTATTAATAATATGAAAAATGCTCCAAATCATTAATAATTAGAAAAAATGCCAAAATCCTTGAAAAAATTCTTGCCAAAAATATCTATTCCAGATGGGTGTCTATATTAAATCACGGCAATCAAGTGGAGTTGATAGCCAGTCACTGGTGAGTCCCATGCTAATCCTGATGCTTTGCTGAACAAAAGTGATCCATGATTTCCAGGGAATCAATGATATTGTATCCTTCACCTCTGCCTCCCTTTGTGGCTTAGCATGGACTTATGTCAAGGGGTTTATGGATTTGTAGAACTACCCAATTGTAACTTAGTTCTGAACTCCCATTTATTGGAAAAACCCTGCTTCCTTTCTTCAACTTGCTGCATTTCAGTGAGCTCTAGTCACAGGACCTTGATACAGTGATGTCAGATCTACAAAGAACCACACAAACATATTTAAATATTGAATATGGTTACTTTTGTTTATTTGTATACAATGAATATGCTATCAGAAAAGCCTGTCAATTGATGCTTTTCATTGTGCTATGTTTACTATGTGCTGATGAAGCATAAAAAGGACTGGGGTTTATTTCTTGTGATATTGATATAGATATAACAATTTTTGATGGTTGCCTCTAATTTTCATATACATGTACATATACATGTATTTAAACAATACATAGACCCATATACATATGAAAATTAGAGGCAACCATCAAAATATATATATATGTGTGTGTGTGTATGTAGACACACAAACGTACACACACACATATATGTATATGCAAACATGTACATTTAAAATCTTGTATATACACAGTTACACGTTGTCATCCTAGAATGTGCAGGTATTTGGGGAGAGGTACTTTAAGTAAGACAGTTTTTGTCTTTTTTTGTATCCTCTTCACTTACCACAGTGCCTGACACAAAGAAAGTTCTTACCTGTTCATTGACAGCAACATTTCATTTGCCAGTCAGTTATATACAAGTGTAATTGGGGACTGATAAGTAAGCCCAGTCCTTATGAACACAGGTTTTGTTATGCTAGCCATGTGGTGAATAGAAGTCTCTTTGATTGGCTGTAGTCAAACAAGGGCTAGAGATATATTCAAAAGGCACTGAGTAATGACAATCTCAGCCCTTCCCTTAATGTGATTTCTTCCTGCTTTATGGTATCTCTTTAGAGACAATGCTATGAGGGGAAAGGCCTTGGGCATTTTCCCCATCTGAGGCCAACATATGGCCTATGAATGTGGGTCTTGGTTCTTTGCCTTGAAATCTGTTCTTTCAAATTAGATGAAGGAGCTTGTTGTTGTTGTTTGTCCTTTGTTTTTGAAGAGGATCAATGACATCATGATATTGGAGAATAGTGAATGATGGATAATGGCTTGACTTGTATGTGAACTGGAGTTAAGTGAAGCAGAATTATCAGACTCTTCCAGAATCATCAAAGTCCAGTGGCAGGACTGACAAGTGGCCCAGGATACAGAGGATGACCTTGGCAACTTTGATATCTGATCAAGCTCCAAGTGTTACTAAAGCACCTGTTTCAGCCACCTTCATTGCCATTGGAATAAATTATTCTCATCCAAAACTTTCTTTTTTTTGTTTTGTTTTGTTTTGTTTTGGGGGGGGTGGTTTCTCGACATCATTAATTAATTTATTTTCGGTTTTCAACATTCACTTCCACAAGATTTCGAGTTCCAAATTTTCTCATCTCTCCCCTCCCCCCACCCCAAGACGGTGAGAATTTTGATTGCCCCTTCCCCCAATCTGCCTTCCCTTCTATCACCCCTTCCCTTCTCTTATCCCCTCCCCTTCTAATTTTCCGTAGGGCAAGATAGATTTCTATACCCCATTGCCTGTATATCTTTAATAAGTATTTATTAAGTACCTATGATGTGCCCTAGTACACTAGGCTATTAGACTGTAAGTTCTTCGAGGGCAGGGACTATCTTTTGCCTCTTTCTGTATCCCTAGCACTTAGCACAGTGCCTAGCATATTGTAGGTGCTTAATAAATGTTTATTGTTTGGTTCATTGATTGTGCTATCCACTAGGGATAAAAAAATTAAGAAACAATCCTTGCCTTCAAGGAACTTAATTCTATTGGGGGAGTTAATTATGTATGGAATTAGACTCTGGACTTATTCTCCCAACCCTCATGTGCACGAGCAGGTCAAGCCCTTAGAACAAGGTTGATTACATCTGCTCATCAGGGTTCTAGGGGTATATCCGAGAGGCAGTGGGGTTCTTCTAATGCTTGCAGCTCAAGTCCCCATCTGGTGTATTCCCTCCAGTATCATTGCCAGAGATTAGCACTCCAATATCATTTAACCCATTACTCATCTCCTTGATATCACTGAGAACCAAGTGATATCAATTAACATTTACCAAAGTGTGTTTACTAAGAAGATATAAAGAGTATACACACACCATCCCAAACCAGGGGCATACCGTCCTTTCTCCCTCCTCAATCTCTGGGGGGAGCAGACTCAGATTTGAAGTAGCCACTACAAATATTCCTCCCACCATCAAGTTCATTTCCAGGGACAATAGACGAGTGACCCCCATGTTTGGGAAACATAACATCTTGGCTATCAGGCTTATCTACTGCTGGATTGGGTTAAATGGGTCACCCATTAAGGCTTGCTCCTCATGGGGCTTGTTGGCAAATTCTGCTGGGTCTTCCAACGTTGAAAGTCCAGAAGATCATTCTGTCTCTAAAACTTCTCCATCTTTTCATGCTTTTCTTGATTCTTGTGTTTGAAAGTCAAATTTTCTATTCAGTTCTGGTCTTTTCACTGAGAAAGCTTGAAAGTCCTCTATTTTATTGAAAATCCATATTTTGCCTTGGAGCATGATACTCAGTTTTGCTGGGTAGGTGATTCTTGGTTTTAATCCTAGCTCCATTGACCTCTGGAATATTGCATTCCAAGCCCTTTGATCTCTTAATGTAGAAGCTGCCAGATCTTGGGTTATTCTGATTGGATTACCACAATACTCAAATTGTTTCTTTCTGGTTGCTTGCAGTATTTTCTCCTTGATCTGGGAGCTCTGGAATTTGGCGACAATATTCCTAGGAGATTTCTTTTTGGGATCTATTTGAGGAGGCGATCGATGGATTCTTTCAATTTCTATTTTGCCCTGTGGTTCTAGAATATCAGGGCAGATCTCCTTGATAATTTCTTGAAAGATGATATCTAGGCTCTTTTTTTGATCATGGCTGTCAGGGAGTCCAATAAGTTTCAAATTATCTCTCCTGGATCTATTTTCCAGGTCAGTGGTTTTTCCAATGAGATATTTCACATTGTCTTCCATTTTTTCATTCCTTTGGTTCTGTTTTATAATATCTTGATTTCTCATCAAGTCACTAGCTTCCACTTGCTCCAATCTAATTTTTAAAGTAGTATTTTCTTCAGTGATCTTTTGGACCTTCTTTTCCATTTGGGTAATTCTGCCTTCCAAGGCATTCTTCTTCTCATTGGCTTTTTGGAGCTCTTTTGCCATTTGAGTTAGTCTGTTTTTTAAGGTGTTGTTTTCTTCAGTGTATTTTTCAGTATTTTTTTGGGTCTCCTTTAGCAAGTCATTGACTTGTTTTTCATGGTTTTCTCGCATCCTTCTCATTTCTCTTCCCAATTTTTCCTCTACTTCTCTAACTTGCTTTTCCAAATCCTTTTTGAGCTCTTCCATGGCCTGGGACCAGTTCATGTTTTTCTTGGACGTTTCTGTTGTAGGCTCTTTGACTTTGTTCACTTCTTTCTGTATGTTTTGGTCTTCTTTGTCACCAAAGAAAGAATCCAAAGTCTGAGACTGAATCTGGGTGAGTTTTTGCTGCCTGGCCATTTTCCCAACCAACTAACTTGACCCTTGAGTTTTTCAGTGGGGTATGACTGCTTGTAGACTACAGAGTTCTATGTTCCATGTTTGGGGGGGATGTGCCAGCTCTGCCACACCAGCACTGATCCTTCCCCAAGAACCCCCAACCCGGACTGGGCTTAGATCTTCAGCAGGCTGTGAACCCCTGCTCTGATCTGCCACTTAATTCCTCCCACCAGGTGGGCCTGGGGCCGGAAGCAACAACAGCTGTAGCTGCCCCACCTCCGCTGCCCCTGGGGCTGGTAGCTGAACCGCCAACTCCTTCCACTCCCGTAGCTTTTCCCACTAACCTTCTCCGCAGTCTTTGGTGTTTGTGGGTTGAGAAGTCTGGTAACTGCCACAGCTCACTGATTCAGGGTGGTAGGGCACATTCCGCCTGGCTCCTGGTCTGGTTGGTCCATGCTGCTCACTCTGGGCTCTGCTCGGCTCCCAGCTCCCAGCTCCATGTGGGATAGACCTCACCCAGAGACCATCCAGGCTGTCCTGGGCTGGAGCCCTGCTTCCCTCTGCTGTTTTGTGGATTCTGCCATTCTAGAATTGGTTCAGAGCCATTTTTTATAGGTTTTTGGAGGGCCTGGGCAGGGAGGTCATGCTAGTCCCTGCTTTCCAGCCACCATCTTGGCTCCACCCAAAACTTACTTTGTAAGTTTTAGTTGAGTGAGCAACCCCAGAGTCAGTGACCCTATCTGTCCATGCCAGATTTTGTATCCAGCACAGCATCCATGACCAAAGGAAAGAGGCTGGCTAATGTCAGTGACTGAGTATAATTCACCCAGAGCACTGAAAGTCTAGTCTGATGGGGTCCAGGGGTAATGGAATAACAGGTATTTGAAAATGGAGAGGAAGCCTGTAGCTGCAGAGCTAAGAAGAGGTGTCTATTGTGCAAGAAGTGATAGGTCTTCTTCTCTACCCAGAAACCCCTGCCCTGGTTCAATAAATGGTTCTCACTGCTGAATGGAGGAGGGTGGCTGAAGGAGGCATACGTTAGACTGAAAGAAGAGCCTCAAAAGACTGAGCAAAAGGCATCCTGGAATTTGGCTGGAGGGCTCTAGATCCACATCCTCCTAGGAATATAGTTTTGCACCCAGCAGTTGGCTAATAATCATGGGTGAAATCCCCCTATTCCCTTGGTTCCTTCTCCTCCATTTGTTGCCTCCCATAGTCATTCAAAAATCAGCTGAACAGGGATGGCGGATTTACTCTTTAAGGAATCTTAGGGGATGCTCTAGCCACCCACTCCTCACCAACACTCCCTCACACCTTCTATTCACAATAAACATTTGAATTAGTCAAGGACAATCTACAGAAACATGAAAAGAAAAATGAGTAAGAGGTGAGGTTTTTTTCGTTTTCTCTGGCATGAAAAAACACTTGAAGGTAGATCTTTCTTTTGTGCTTAGAAGGATCCAGCAGAGGTTTGGAAGTCTTTGTCCTGAATGAACTATCTGAAGGGTATTTCAGGCTAGAAGGAAAAGGATCTGAGAGTGTAAGCAAAGATGGAAAGAAAGTATGGTGCAGTGATAAAAAGGCACTGGATTTAGTTTTATAATAATGGAACTAGAGGACAAATCTGATACTTAATGTGCTGGTAACCTTGGGAAAACTTTGCCTCTCCTGGATATGGTTTCTTTATCTATAAAATGAAGTAGTTGGATTAGATAAGTTTTAAGGACACTGTATCTTATTATCTTCAAAACACTTTTAACATGCCATGAGTTACGTGCTATTGTAGCATGTTGTGTCATTATGTAGCATTTTGCACACAAAATCAGGGGATGTTGAAGTGAATTCCCCATATATGGTGGAAAAATCAGGAAAATGTGCATGGTGCAATCCTTTGCCTTTATACTCCTTTTGTCATTGGCTATTGAGCTAAGCAAGTAATACATATAGATATAGATATAGAGATAGATATAGATATAGATACAGATACAGATACAGATGCAGATGCAGATGCAGATATAGATATAGATAGATGCATAGAAGCTTTTGTTATTCAGTCGTTTCAGTTGTGTCCAATTCTTTGTGAACCCATTTGGGTTGGATGTTTTTTCAGATATTGGAGTGGTTGCCCATTTTCTTTTCCATCTCATTTTACACATGAGGAAACTGAGGCAAGCAGGGTTAAGTGACTTACCCAGACATTCACATCTAGTAAATGTCTGACATCCAATTTGAACTCAGGAAGATGAGTCTTCCTGACACCAGGAGCAGCATCGGTGGTGTCATCTTGCTGCCCACACATACGTACATACATGCATACATACATACATACATATAGAAACACTGGTCATACAAAAGATTCACAAATAGGTAATAAACCTCTTTGTCCAATAAAAGCAGCAAATAGAAATTTTAAAAATCTACAGATAAGAATAAACCAAAGAATATTCAAGAGCTGGGAGTGAGATAAGATCTCAGGTCAAACAAGAAAATAATTATATTACCTAGTGGGAGTCTACTCCAGACAATGTGTAGGAATGGAAGAACTAGAAGTTAGGGGACATGCTGGGAGGGGAGGGCAGTGATTTCCTCTACATGTCTGTGGCCCAGGGGCTCTAATCCACCATTCAGAAGTTCATACTTTGTCTCTGTCTCAACTTGTCTCTCTTGAGATCCTCTTTCAAAGTATGTCCAACAAGCTGAATTAAGTCCTCTCTGCACTCATGTAGCCTCATAGCTCAGCATGCTGTCAGCCATTCAGGAGTTATATCTGCATACACATACGTAGGATAGCATTTTCAGGGAACCCTCAGAAAAGCCATCTCAGATATGGTTAGAAGAATCATCTATACCCTATACCTATACCTATATCTATTCTATATCATATCTATTTATCTATCTATAGTTAGGTGGCACAATGGATAGAGCACTAGTCATGGAATCAGGAAGACTCATCTTCATAAGTTCAAATCTATAGACACTTACTAGCTGTATGAACCTGGGCAAGTCACTTAACCTTGTTTGCCTCAGCTACTCGTCTGTAAAATGAGCTCAAGAAAGAAATGACAAACTACTCCACAATCTTTGCCACAAAAACTGGGGTCACTGAAAGGCACACATGGATAAAACATTTAAACAACTATCTTCCCATCTATCTAAATACACATACACATATATACATTTATATGTGTGTATGCATAGGTATATATTTCTGTTTGCATAAAATTTCTATTCACTGCTATCTTTCAAAAAGAGGTGCGAAAGAAGTTAAGAAGGTAAACAGAATTTTAGAAAAGGCAGATGTGACAGACCTCTGGAGAAAACTGAATGGGGATAAAAAGGAATATACTTTCTTCTCAGCAGTACATGGCACATACTCAGAAACTGACCATGTACTAGGGCATAAAAACCTCACAATCCAGTGCAGAAAGGCAGAAGTAGTCACAGGACACTTTTCAGATCATGATGCAATAAGAATTATTTGCAACAAAGAACCATGGAAAAATAAGCTAAAAATTAATTGGAAACTAAATAATCTAATTCTAAAGAATGAGTGGGTCAAAGAACTAATCAGAGAAACAATTAATAACTTCATTCAAGAGAATGACAATAATGAAACAACATACCAAAACTTATGGGATGCAGCAAAAGCAGTTCCTAGGGGAAGTTTTATATCCCTAAATGCTTACATGAATAAATTAGGGGAAAAGGAGATCAATGATCTGGGCATACAGCTGAAAAAGCTAGAAAAAGAGTAAATTGAAAATCCCCAATTAAATATCAAATTAGAAATACTGAAAATCAAAGGAGTGATTAGTAAAATTGAAACCAAGAAAACTACTGAATTAATAAATAAAACAAAGAGCTGGTTTTATGAAAAAACCAATAAAATTGATAAACCTCTGATCAATTTGATTAAAAAAAGAAAGAAGAAAATCAAATTATCAGTATCAAAAATGAAAAGAGTGAGTTCACCTCTGATGAAGAGGAAATCAAAATAATAATTAGGAATTATTTTGCCCAATTGTATGCCCATAAATTTGAAAACCTTAGAGATATGGATGAATATCTACAAAAAACATAAACAGCCCAGGTTAACAGAAAAGGAAGTAAAATTTCTAAATAACCCCATCTCAGAAAAAGAAATTGAGCATGCCATCAATGAACTCCCTAGGAAAAAATCTCCAGGGCCAGATGGTTTTACATGTGAATTCTATCAAACATTTAAAGAACAACTAATTCCAATACTTTGTAGACTATTTGGGAAAATAGGTGAAAAAGGAGTCCTACCAAATTCTTTTTATGACACAAATATGGTACTAACACCCAAACCAGGTAGAGTCAAAACAGAGAAAGAAAATTATAGACCAATTTCTCTAATGAATATTGATGCAAAAAATTTAAATAAAATATTAGCAAAAAGATTTTAGCAACTCATCACAAGAATAATACACTATGACCAGGTAGGATTTATTCCAGGAATGCAAGGCTGGTTCAATATTAGGAAAACTATTAACATAATTGACCATATCAACAACAAAACTAGCAGAAACCATATGATCATCTCAATAGACACAGAAAAAGCCTTTGACAAAATACAACACCCATTCCTATTAAAAACACTAGAAAGCATAGGAATAAAAGGAACCTTCCTTAAAATTATAAATAGCATCTACCTAAAACCATGAACAAGCATTATTTGTAATGGGGATAAACTAGATGCATTCCCAATAAGATCAGGGGTGAAACAAGGATGTCCATTATCACCCCTACTGTTCAATTTGGTACTAGAAGTGTTAGCTGTAGCAATAAGAGAAGAAAAAGAAATTGAAGGAATTAGAATAGGAAAAGAAGAAACTAAATTATCACTTTTTGCAGATGCTATGATGATTTATTTAGAGAATCAAGTAAAAAACTACTTGAAATAATAAACAACTTTAGCAAAGTTGCAGGATATAAAATAAACCCACATAAATCCTCAGCACTCCTATACATTACTGACAAAGCCCAACAGCAAGAGATAGAAAGAGAAATTCCATTCAAAGTTACTGTAGACACTATAAAATATTTGGGAGTCTACTTGCCAAGACAAACCCAGGGCCTATATGAACATAACTATGAAACACTTTTCACGCGAATAAAGTCAGATCTAAATAAATGGAAAAATATCAGTTGCTCGTGGTTAGGCCGAGCTAATATAATAAAAATGACAATTTTACCTAAATTAATCTATCTATTCAGTGCCATACCAATCGAACTACCAAAAAATTATTTTACTGAGCTGGACAAAATAATAACAAAATTCATCTGGAAAAACAAGAGATCTAGAATATCTAGGGTATTAATGAAAAGAAATGCTAGAGAAGGTGGCCTAGCCATGCCAGATATTAAACTGTACTACAGAGCAGCAGTCATCAAAAGTACCTGGTACTGGCTAAGAAACAGAGGCGTGGATCAGTGGAATAGGATAGGAATACAAGATGGAGAAGTCAACAACTATAGCAATCTACTCTTTGATAAACCCAAAGAGGCTAGCTTCTGGGCTAATAATTCACTATTTCACAAAAACTGTTGGGAAAACTGGAAAATGGTAGGACAGAAACTGGGCATAGACCAATATCTTACACCATATACCAAAACAAAGTCAAAATGGGTTCATGATTTAGGAGTAAAGGCTGATACTATAAGTAATTTGGGAGAGCAAGGAATAGTTTACTTATCAGATTTATGGAAAAGAAAAGAATTCATGACCCAAAAAGAGATACAGAGCATTACAAAATGCAAAATGGATAATTTTGATTATGTTAAATTGAAAGGTTTTTGTACAAAAAAAGCCAATGCAACAAAAATTAGGAGGGAAGCAGAAAATTGGGAGAAAATCTTTACAAGTAGTATCTCTGATAAAGGCCTCATTTCTAAAATATACAGGGAACTGAGCCAAATATATAGGAATACAAGCCATTTCCCAATTGAGAAATGGTCAAAGGATATGAACAGGCAGTTTTCAGAGGAAGAAATTAAAACTATCTATAGGCATATGAAAAAATGCTCTGGATCACTACTGATTAGAGAAATGCAAATCAAAACAACTCTTAGATACCACATCTCTCCTGTCAGATTGGCTAAAATAACAAAACAGGAGGATGATAAATGCTGGACAGGATGTGGGAAAATTGGAACATTGTTACATTGCTGGTGGAGTTGTGAGATGATCCAGCCATTTTGGACAGTAATTTGGAACTACGGCCCAAAGGGCCACAGGAATGTTCATACCCTTTGACCCAGCAATACCACTTCTGGGGTTGTATCCCAAAGAAATCACACAAGAGGTAAAGGGACCCATATGTACAAAAATATTTATAGCAGCTCTTTTTGTGGTAGCTAAGAATTGGAAATCAAATGGACGCCCATCAATTGGGGAATGGCTGAACAAGCTGTGGTATATGAAGGTAATGGAATACTATTGTGCCATAAGAAATGGGGATGATACGGACTTCATAACAACCTGGAAAAACCTACATGACATAATGCTGAGTGAGCGGAGCAGAGCCAGGAGAACATTGTACACAACCACAGATATATGGATTCTGTGAGGACCAACCCTGACAGACTTTGCTCTTCTCAGCAACACAAGGTGCAATGACAACTCCAAAGGACTCACGATGGAGAATGCTATCTACATCCAGAGAAAGAACTATGAAGTTTGAATGTAGATTGAGGCATACTACATGCTCGCCTTTTTTTCTTCTCTTTTGTTTTTGTTTTTGGGGGTTTTTTTTTGGTTCTGTTTCTTCTTTCTCATGATTCATTCCATTGGTCATAATTCTTCTCCACAACTTGAATAGTATATAAATTAATTTAATGCAAAGTTATATGTGGTAGTTATATGAGATTCCATGCCATTTTGGGGAGGGAGAGGGCAGGGAGGAGAGAAAATCTGGAACTCAAAATTACGTTGAACCGTGTGTTGTAAACTAAAAATAAAAAAATATAAAAATATAAAAAATAAAAAAAAACTAAAAAAAGAGGTGGGAAGGGCCCAACTTCTTGAATGTGGGCTAAGGGCTGCCTCCCTCTTGAAAGTAATTGTGGAAGCAGAATGAACATTCTGAATACAGAATCATACCTCTACACAATAGACATTTTAGGTGTAGTCTGGTAGCACTCTTGGAGACAGGAGGGAATACCCAGCATCAGCAGTCCTGGATCCCCTTAGCTATGTTTCTGGCAGTGCTAGCACAGTTCTGCTCCTACACTAAGGTGAGCCAGATCTTAGATATCTATCTATGATACATTCAAGCCATGTCTATGTATATAGTAGATAGATATTTTATATACATATTTATATATGTATGTTAGTATATATGCATGTGTGTATGTGCATATGTATAACAAGGCATTAGGTTTCAATTATAAATCACATTCTCTATTCTTTATTTTTCCCACTTATAACCTTGGGCTGATTTAGGAAGTGGTTGCAGCCAGGCTCTACAATGTTGGTAAATTCCTGGGGTAAGCCCATTGTTCAGTTGCCATGTAATAGGCTGGTTTCCCTGCTGAGAAAAGAGCTGGATGTTTTATTGCTTATATTTGAAACCTGTTCTAGCTCTTCACCTCTAGCACCCTACATAACCAAGCCTACCGTGGTAAATTAATTTTATGAATCATGGGAGAACAAATCAGAACAGGGAGGGAGGAGTGAACAAAACATTTACTGGGGAGTGAAATTGATCAGGACAATGGAGATGTGAAAAAGAATGGCTCAGATAATGGAGAAGGTGGCAACCTTACTCCTTGACTCAGAGCTGTGGGGAAAGGAGAGCATCTCTGGGGGACAGGGAAAGAGAGAGGATCTCACACAAATTGGGTTTAGTCTGCTACACAGTACCCACGATTCTCTCAGGAGTGACTAGCAATCAGTGGTTCTCCTAGGCTGTCTGGATACAAACATTGGAGAGAACCCAAGTTTTTGCTACTGATGCTACCTTGAGTGCCTCTCTCTCTTGAGATGGAAAATACAGCCCTTCCTTTCAAACTCTGTGCCTCTCTCTTATATCCCACTGTCTCCTTCCCATAGCTCTCTATAAATCAATAAAATGTATTAAGAAGAACTGCTCACTCTCTGAACTTTCATCCTGGATTTGCCTTTCCCTGTCCATCCCTTACCTCTCTGTTACCATCTTTTTCATTGGCCACCTTTTGGAGATAGTATCCAGTATCTATGGTGGTAAATAGACTGTTTTAGCCCCAGTGGAGTTAGAAGCAGGATAAGGTTATTATGGGGTGTGGATAGGGGAGCAGAGATGAGGGTAGGAAGAGAGAAATAGCTTCCAGAATTGAGTTTAAAGCCAAAATTTTGGCGAGTCCCTGAACATGCTCTGAGCAGTTTGGGGCTTTGTGGTTGAGGTTTAGCCCTCTAATATGATTGTTTAATAATATAACACAATTTTCATAATATAATCAAGGTCAGAGAATGTTTCTTTTTTAAAATGGAGTGTGTGATTACTCCTATGTCAGTCTCATTAATAATCAAGCATATCTTATTTTTCTATGGCTCACTAACCTGCTAATGCAAAAAAAAAAATGACTACAGGAGCCAAGATTACACATTGTTTAAAGACTAGAACCAAGCTGAATGGTCAGATGTGGCCCAAGAAATGTAAATCTATTTGTGAATAGCTAGGAAGACAAATTCAGTTACAACAATAGCCAGTACTAGGGCAAGATTAAAATGTATATGCATTACGTAGATTGAAATAATTGTAATCAGGACAGGGGAATTACCACAATTGAAGAATTTCACTGATAAGCTGAATCCCATGTATAACACAATCAAATTTTCTGCCTCATTCAGTCTAACCAGTATTCATTTCCTGAATGTTCTGATTAATTTAAACTATGGTTAATTGAACACTGAGATATTCAGGGAAGTATAGACAGGAATAATTTACTATGGACAATTTTCACCAACACACTTAAGATTTAGAAGCCGTGTAGTTAGAAAGAGACAGCCCAGATGAATTACAATATTTTCAATAAATGCCTATCATGGAAGTAGAGGTTTCCTTAAGGGCTTATGATGGAAGGGGGTGTAAAATACCAAGGTGAGAGCACTTATTTAAATAGAGGTGCTTTATTAAAGTAAATGATAGCCTGTCTTCTGGTTATTTCTGGTATTTCACTGCTGAGTGATAGAAAAGACATTTAAGTGATATTAAAGTATTGTGTTTGAATTAGGAATTACATTTCTGTGTCCTTTTCTCATGAAAGGAACTGAGTTATCCAACTATACTTTTTAAAATCAGTAATTCTTTTAATCAATACTTAGATAAGATAAATTTTTAGACACAGGAATTAGATACTTCATGAATAAAGCACATGACATTTTTTTTCATTTGGGTAATAATACTTTTATTTTTCTTTCTCTTTTTTATTTAATATATTTAGTTTTCAGCATTGATTTTCACAAGAGCTTAAATTACAAATTTTCTCCCCATTTCTACCCTCCCCCCACTCTAAGATGGCATATATTCTGGTTGCCCTGTTCCCCAGTCAGCCCTCCTTTCTGTCACCCCACTCGCCTCCCATCCCCTTTTCCCTTCCTTTCTTGTAGGGCAAGATAAATTTCTACGCCCCCATTGATGTGTATTTTATTTTCTAGTTGCATGCAAAAACATTTTTTTTTTGTTTTTGAACATCTGTTTTTAAAACTTTGAGTTCCAAATTTTCTCCGCTCTTCTCTTCCCACCCACCCTCCCTAAGAAGTCAAGCAATTCAACATAGGGCCACATGCGTATCATTATGTATAACCCTTCCACAAAACTCATGTTGTGAAACTATATTTTATATTTTATATATATATATATATATATATATACATATAGATAGATAGATAGATAGATAGATAGATAACTATCTTTTCTTTCCTAACCTATCTGCTTTTATTGAATTTTCTCCCCTGACCCTGTCCCCTTTCCAAAGTGGTTGTTTTTGATTACCTCCACCTCCATCTGCCCTCCCTTCTGTCATCCCCCCTTTTTTACCTTCTTCCTCCTTCCTGGGCGGTAAGATACCCAATTGAGTATGTATGGTATTCCCTCCTCAGGTCAAATCTGATGAGAGCAAGATTCACTCATTCCCCTTCACCTGCCTTCTCTTCTCTTCCTACAGAACTGCTTTTTTCTTGCCACTTTTATGTGAGATAATTTACCCCATTCTATCTCTCCCTTTCTCCCTCTCTCAATATATTCCTCTCTTATCCCTTAATTTGATTTTATTTCTTTTAGATATCTTCCCTTCATCTTCAACTCACCCTGTGTCCTCTCTCTCTCTCTCTCTCTCTCTCTCTCTCTCTCTCTCTCTCTCTCTGGATATATACATACATATATATATATATATATATATATATACACACACACATACATATATACATACATACACACTCACATATACATATTTATACTTAAACATGTATATATATATATATATATATATATGCATATTCCCTTCAGCGATCCTAATACTGAGGTCTTATGAATCATACACATCATCTTTCCATGTAGCAATGTAAACAAAACAGTTCAACTTTAGTAACTCCCTTGCAATTTATTTTTCTTGTACTTTTGCTTGATTACCTTTTCATACTTCTCTTGATTCTTGTGTTTGAAAGTCAAATTTTCTATTCAGCTCTGGTCTTTTCACTGAGAAAGCCTGAAAGTCCTCTATTTTATTAAAAATCCATATTTTGCCTTGGAACATGATACTCAGTTTTGCTGGGTAGGTGATTCTTGGTTTTAATCCTAGTCACATTGACCTCTAGAATATCATGTTCCAAGCCCTTCAATCTCTTTTTTTTTTTTAATGCAATTTATTTATTTAACATATTTGGTTTTCAGCATTGATTTTCACAACATTTTGAATTACAAATTTTCTCCCCATTTCTACCCTCCCCCCCCACTCCAAGATGGCTTATATTCTGGTTGCCCTGTTCCCCAGTCAGCCCTCCCCTCTATCACCCCCCTCCCCTCTCATCCCCTTTTCCCTTCCTTTCTTGTAGGGCAAGATAAATTTCTACGCCCCATTGCCTGTGTATCTTATTTTTTAGTTGCATACAAAAACTTTTTTTGTTTCTGAACATCTGATTTTAAAACTTTGAGTTCCAAATTCTCTTCCCTCTTCCCTTCCCACCCACCCTCCCTAAGAAGTTGAGCAATTCAACCTAGGCCACACATGTATTATTATGTATAACCCTTCCACAATACTCATGTTGTGAAAGGCTAACTACATTTTGCTCCTTCCCAACCCATCCCGCTTTATTGAATTTTCTCCCTTGACCCTGTCCCCTTTCCAAAGTGTTTGTTTTGATTACCTCCACCCCCATCTGCCCTCCCCTGCATCATCCCCCTGCCTTTTATTTTTTTTTTAATCTTCCTCCCTCTTCTTTCCTGTGGGGTAAGATACCCAACTGAGTATGTATGGTATTCCCCCTCAGGCCAAATCTGATGAGAGCAAGGTTCACTCATTCCCCCCTAACCTGCCCTCTCCCCTCCTCCCATAGAACTGCTTCCTCTTGCCACCTTTATTCGAGATAATCCACCCCATTCTATCTCTCCCTATCTCCCTCTCTCAGTATGTTACTCTCTCATCCCTTAATTTCATTTTATTTCTTTTAGATATCTTCCCTTCATCTTCAACTCACCCTGTTTCTGCTCTCTCTCTTTTACATATATATATATATATATATATGTAAAAGAGAGATATATGTATATATATACATAAAAACACATATATACATATATATACATATACATACACATACATACATATACACATAGATATATACATAACAACACATTCACATATATATATATATATATATATATATATATATATATATATATATATATATATATATATATATATACATGCATATTCCCTTCAACTACCCTAATACTAAGGTCTCATGAATCATACTCATCATCTTTCCATGTAGGAATGTAAACAAATCAGTTCAACTTTAGTAAGTCCCTTGCAATTTCCGTTTCTTGATTACCTTTTCATGCTTCTCTTGATTCCTGTGTTTGAAAGTCAAATTTTCTATTCAGTTCTGGTCTTTTCACTGAGAAAGCTTGAAAGTCCTCTATTTTATTGAAACTCCATATTTTGCCTTGGAACATGATACTCAGTTTTGCTGGGTAGGTGATTCTAGGTTTTAATCCTAGCTCCATTGACCTCCGGAATATCGCATTCCAAGCCCTTCAATCTCTTAATGTAGACGCTGCCAGATCTTGGGTTATTCTGATTGGGTTTCCACAATACTCAAATTGTTTCTTTCTGGCTGCTTGCAGTATTTTCTCCTTCATCTGGGAGCTCTGGAATTTGGCAACAATATTCCTAGGAGATTTCTTTTTGGGATCTATTTGAGGAGGCGATCGATGGATTCTTTCAATTTCTATTTTGCCCTGTGGCTCTAGAATATCAGGGCAGTTCTCCTTGATAATTTCCTGAAAGATGGTATCTAGGCTCTTTTTTTGATCATGGCTTTCAGGTAGTCCAATAATTTTTAAATTATCTCTCCTGGATCTATTTTCCAGGTCAGTGGTTTTTTCCAAGGAGATATTTCACATTGTCTTCCATTTTTTCATTCCTCTGGTTCTGTTTTATAATATCCTGATTTCTCATAAAGTCACTAGCTTCCACTTGCTCCAATCTAATTTTTAAAGTAGTATTTTCTTCAGTGGTCTTTTGGACCTCCTTTTCCATTTGGCTAATTCTGCCTTTCAAGGAATTCTTCTCCTCATTGGCTTTTTGGAGTTCTTTTGCCATTTGAGTTAGTCTATTTTTTAAGGTGTTGTTTTCTTCAGTGTATTTTTCAGTATTTTTTTGGGTCTCCTTTAGCAAGTCATTGACTTGTTTTTCATGGTTTTCTCGCATCCTTCTTATTTCTCTTCCCAATTTTTCCTCTACTTCTCTAACTTGCTTTTCCAAATCCTTTTTGAGTTCTTCTATGGTCTGGGGCCAGTTCATGTTTTTCTTGGAGGCTTTGGTTGTAGGCTCTATGACTTTGTTGTCTTCTTTAGGCTGTATGTTTTGGTCTTCTTTGTCACCAAAGAAAGAATCCAAAGTCTGAGACTGAATCTGGGTGCGTTTTCGCTGCCTGGCCATATTCCCAACCAACTAACTTGACCCTTGAGTTTTTCAGTGGGGTATGACTGCCTGTAGATTACAGAGTTCTATGTTCTACGTTTGGGGGGGAGGTGCCAGCTCTATCAGAGCCGCACTCCTCCTTCCCCAAGGACCCCCAGTCCAGACTGGGCTCAGATCTTCGGCAGGCTGTGCACCCCTGCTCTGATCCGCCACTTAATTCCTCCCACCAGGTGGGCCTGGAGCCGGAAGTAACAACAGCTGTAGCTGCCCCACCTCCGCTGCCCCCGGGGCTGGAAGCCGAACCGCGAACTCCTTCCACTCCCGCAGCTTTTCCCACTAACCTTCTCCGCAGTCTTTGGTGTTTGTGGGTCGAGGGGTCTGGTAACTGCCGCAGCTCACATATTCAGGGCGCTAGGGCCCCCTCCGCCAGGCTTCTGGTCTGGATCGTCCACGCCGCTCAGGCTGGGCTCTGCTCCACTCCGTTCCCAGCTCCCAGCTCCCAGCTCCCAGTTCCGTGTGGAATAGAGCTCACCCAGAGACCATCCGGGCTGTCCTGGGCTGGAGCCCTGCTTCCCTCTGCTGTTCTGTGGGTTCTGCCGTTCTAGAATTGGTTCAGAGCCATTTTTATAGGTTTTTGGAGGGACTTGGGTATGGAGCTCACTCTAGTCCGTGCTTACCAGCCGCCATCTTGGCTCCGCCCCCCCCCCCCCCCCCCCCCCCCGCTCCAATCTAATTTTTAAAGTAGTATTTTCTTCTGTGGTCTTTTCGACCTCCTTTTCCATTTGGGTAATTCTGCCTTCCAAGGCATTCTTCTTCTCATTGGCTTTTTGGAGCTCTTTTGCCATTTGAGTTAGTCTGTTTTTCAAGGTGTTGTTTTCTTCAGTGTATTTTTCAGTATTTTTTTGGGTCTCCTTTAGCAAGTCATTGACTTGTTTTTCATGGTTTTCTCGCATCCTTCTCATTTCTCTTCCCAATTTTTCCTCTACTTCTCTAACTTGCTTTTCCAAATCCTTTTTGAGTTCTTCTATGGCCTGGGGCCAGTTCATATTTTTCTTGGAGGCTTTGGTTGTAGGCTCTATGACTTTGTTGTCTTCTTTAGGCTGTATGTTTTGGTCTTCTTTGTCACCAAAGAAAGAATCCAAAGTCTGAGACTGAATCTGGGCGCGTTTTTGCTGCCTGGCCATATTCCCAACCAACTAACTTGACCCTTGAGTTTTTCAGTGGGGTATGACTGCTTGTAGACTAACGAGTTCTATGTTCTACGTTTGGGGGGGAGGTGCCAGCTCTGTCAGAGCCGCACTCCTCCTTCCCCAAGGACCCCCAGTCTAGGCTGGGCTTAGATCTTCAGCAGGCTGTTGTGCTCCTGCTGTGATCCGCCACTTAATTCCTCCCACCAGGTGGGCCTGGAGCCGGAAGTAACAACAGCTGTAGCTGCCCCACCTCTGCTGCCCCCAGGGCTGGAAGCCGAACCGCGAACTCCTTCCACTCCCGCAGCTTTTCCCACTAACCTTCTCCGCAGTCTTTGGTGTTTGTGGGTCGAGGGGTCTGGTAACTGCCGCAGCTCACATATTCAGGGCGCTAGGGCCCCCTGCGCCCGGCTTCTGGTCTGGATCGTCCATGCCGCTCAGGCTGGGCTCTGCTCCGCTCCGTTTCCAGCTCCCAGCTCCGTGTGGAATAGACCTCACCCAGAGACCATCCAGGCTGTCCTGGGCTGGAGCCCTGCTTCCCTCTGCTGTTCTGTGGGTTCTGCCATTCTAGAATTGGTTCAGAGCCATTTTTATAGGTTTTTGGAGGGACTCGGGTACGGAGCTCACTCTAGTCCGTGCTTACCAGCCGCCATCTTGGCTCCGCCCCCCCCTTCAATCTCTTAATGTAGAAGCTGCTAGGCTTGGGTTATTTTGATTGTGTTTCCACAATACTCAAATTGTTTCTTTCTGGCTGCTTACAGTATTTTCTCCTTGATCTGGGAGCTCTGGAATTTGGAGATTTGGTGGGGGGGGATCTATTTGAGGAGGCGATCTGTGGATTCTTTCAATTTCTATTTTGCCCTCTGACTCTAGAATATCGGGCAGTTCTCCTTGATAATTTCTTGAAAGATAATATCTAGGCTCTTTTTTTGATCATAGTTTTCAGGTAGTCCAATAATTTTTAAATTATCTCTACTGGATCTATTTTCCAGGTCAGTGGTTTTTCCAATGAGATATTTCACATTGTCTTCCATTTTTTCATTCCTTTGGTTCTGTTTTATAATATCTTGATTTCTCATAAAGTCACTAGCTTCCACTTGCTCCAATCTAATTTTTAAGGTAGTATTTTCTTCAGTGTTCTTTTGGACCTCCTTTTCCATTTGGCTAATTCTGCCTTTCAAGGCATTCTTCTCCTCATTGGCTTTTTGGAGGTCTTTTGCCATTTGAGTTAGTCTATTTTTTAAGGTGTTGTTTTCTTCCGTATATTTTTCAGTATTTTTGGGGGTCTCCTTTAGCAAGTCATTGACTTGTTTTTAGTGGTTATCTCACATCCTTCTCATTTCTCTTCCCAATTTTTCCTCTACTTGTCTAACTTGCTTTTCCAAATCCTTTTTGAGTTCTTCCATGGCCTGAGACCAGTTCATATTTTTCTTGGAGGCTTTTGTTGTAGGCTCTTTCACTTTGTTGACTTCTTCTGGCTGTATGTTTTGGTCTTCTTTGTCACCAACGAAAGATTCCACAGTATGAGACTGAATCTGGGTGCGTTTTCGCTGCCTGGCCATGTTCCCAGCCAACTAACTTGGCCCTTGAGTTTTTCAGCGGGATATGACTGCTTGTAGAGTTAAGAGAACTATGTTCCAAGCTTGGGGGGATGTGCCAGTTCTGCCACACCAGCACTGCTCCTTCCCCAAGAACCCCCAACCCGGACTAGACTTAGATCTTAAGCAGGCTCTTCACTCCTGCTCTGATCTGCCACTTAATTCCTCCTACCAGGTGGGCCCGGAGCCAGAAGCAACTGCGGCTGTAGTTCCTTTAGCTGTCCCACCTCTGCTGCCCCGGGGGTGGTGGCCAAACCGTGAACTCCTTTTTTCACTCTCTCCTTAGCAGCTTTTCCCACTAACCTTCTTTGTTGTCTTTGGTGTTTGTGGGTTGAGAAGTCTGGTAACTGCTGCAGCTCACTGATTCAGGATGCTAGGGCACGCTCCACCTGGCTCCTGCTCTGGTTGGTCCATGCCACCCACGCTCTGCTCTGCTCCGCTCCGCTCCCAGCTCCGTGCGGGGTAGACCTCGCCCAGAGACCATCCAGGCTGTCCTGGGCTGGAGCCCTGCTTCCCTCTGCTATTTTGTGGGTTCTGCAGTTCTAGCACTGGTTCAGAGCCATTTTTATAGGTTTTTGGAGGGACCTGGTGGGGAGCTCATGCTAGTCCCTGCTTTCCAGCTGCCATCTTGGCTTCGCCCCCAAGCACATGACATTTTGTAGAGACACTATCCAAAAAGAGATACATGCAAATTTATTGATTTTTAAACATTTGACATGTTTTATGACAGAGAAAATATATTTACAAGTCCTTAACTAAATCATTTCATAATTGTCTTTCACTGCTATTAGGGGTCAGATAATATTCCAACAACATAAAAATACTAAGAAAAACTGGTATTACTGCTATTTAATATTATTAGAAGCTAATAATATTAGTGCATTAGACCTTACAGTCTTTTTGTGGTATTATATATTTTATTTGACTAAACAGGAAAATCACGTCACAAGTAAATTGTTTCAATAAGGGTGAGATTGGCAGTCACAAAATCACCTTGTCAAGAAATTGTATTATGAATTACTCAGACTCTTCTTTATTTAAAAAGCTTGCATTTCATTTAAAATAATTATTACATTTGTAAAACTTCCACTAATTCTTTCATGCTTACCGAATGTGTGTTTAGAGTGATATAGCTTTACATAGGTAGCAATATCCTAAAAATATATATTAGTGTGTTTTCTACTTTTATTCAAAATCATACTTACCAATAGTTTTTTTAATTAGATTTTTTATTTTTAGTTTACAACACTTAGTACTATGTGGTCTTGAGTTTCAAATTTTCTTCCCTTCCCTCCCCATCCCCTTCCACCCGCCCCAAGATGGCATGCAGTCTGATACAGACTCTATATAAACCTTTGCATTAAACTTATTTACACAATAGTCAAGTTGCAAAGAAGAATTATGACCAATGGAATGGCTCATTAGAGAAAGATAAAATTTGCTAGCTGGTGTAGAAATCTCAAATCCAGCAAGCTAATTTCTCACAGATTATATGACTGGTACTGTCCAAAGTGCTGATGATTCAGAGAAAGGCAAAACAGTTCCCATTCTCAAGTAGCCCACAGCCTAAAGGAGAAAATTCAAGATATTGAAGGACATTAAAAAATCTTCTCCATAGTACTTATTAACTTCTATGTCTTGGGACCATGGGGTTATTGTTCTAAACTTTGATTTGAGTGAGGAAGGGCTGTGCAATGTCACCAGCCTCGCTTTCTCCTCCAGAGCTATCTGGGTCCAGATCTTGATCAGGAAGACTAGAGATGGCCCAGGATGCAGTGGGAGACCTTGGCCCTTTTAAGGTAAGGTCTTTTCAAGTTTTCACTTTGAGTGAGGCAATGCCCACTCAGTGAATAGATCTTTAAGCAGTGAGTTAATTGCAAGTCCTGTCATCATATTCCTGATGTCGTGGTCCTCTTGAAGAACAAAGGACAAACCACAAGCAATGAGTAGTCCAAGCTGCCTGAATGGGGATCCAGTTGACCAGTTCCAGTTGGGCAACTTAGCTTGTCCTCTCCCCTCCCTTCCCCTCCCCTCCTCTCCTTTCCTCTCCTCTCCTCTCCTCTCCTCTCCTCTCCTCTCCTCTCCTATCCTCTCCTCTCTTCTCCTCTCCTCTCCTCTCCTCTCCTTTCCTCTCCTCTTCTTTCCTTTCCTCTCCTTTCCTATCTTCTTCTCCAGTCTCCTCTCCTGTCCCTTTACCTGAAGGTGTTCTGCCCAAAGGAAGGTAATTTTAGATTGCCAAAAGCTACCTAGTTAACTTGGGGTTGGCTGGCTGCATTTCTTTCTCAAAGAGCCATAAAGCCAATTCACTGTGGATATCATGGCTTAGACAAGAATAGGCCCCTGCCCAAGAACCACTTAAAGGTTATTTTTTGGGCCCTCCTGGGTCAGAGTGAATGCAACTATGAGGGTTTTCCACTCTCAGTTTCATTTTTATTTTTTGATTAAAGGGTCCATTCCTTGACTCATTTCTTTTTAAAAATTTATTTATTTTTAGTTTTCAACATTCACTTCCATAACATTTTGGGTTTTCAGTTTTCTCCTTCTCCCTCCTCCCCAATATGGTATGCAATATGCTGTAGGCTACACTTATACATTCATATTAAGCATATTTTCACATTACTCGTGACATTAAAAAAAGTTAGAACTAATGGGAGGAACCACGAGAAAGAAGAAACAAAACAAAACAATGACAGGAAATGAGTGCAAATAGTATGCTTCTATATGCATTCAGACCCCAAAGTTCTTTCTCTGGATGCTGATAGCATTTTCCATTATTAGTCTTTTGGAGTTGTCTTAGATCCTTGCATTGCTGATAAGGCTATCTGACAAGGATAGTCATCAGACACTGTGGCTGTTACTGTGTACAATGTTCTCCTGGTTCTGCTCATTTTACCCTGCAACAGTTCATATACATCTTTCCAGTTTTTCTGAAGTCTGCTTGTTCATCATTTCTTATAGCACAATAGTATTCTATTACATTCACATACCACAATTTGTTCAGCCATTCCCCAATTGATGGACATCCCCTCAATTCCCAATTCTTTGCCACCACAAAAAAAGCTGCTATAAATATTTTTGTACATGTGGGTCCTTTTCCCATTTTTATAATCTCTTTGGTATACAAACGTTGAAGTAGTACTGCTGGGTCAAAATATATGCACATTTTATAACCCTTTGGGCATAGTTCCAAATTGCTCTCCAGAATGTTTGGATCAATTCACAAACAATACATTAGTGTTCCAATTTTACCACTTTTACCAATTTTGCCAATTTTACCACATCTTCTCCAGCAATTATCATTTTCCTGTTTTCTCATGTTAGCCAATCTAATAGGTGTGATGTGGTACCTTAGAGCCATTTTGATTTGCATTTCTCTAATCAATAGTGATTTAGAGCATTTTTTTCATATGACTATAGATAGTTTTAATTTCTTCCTCTGAAAATAGGCTGTTCATATTGTTTGACAATTTATCAATTGGGGAATGACTTATATTCTTATGAATTTAATTCAGTTCTCTATATATTTCAAAGATGAGGCCTTTATCAGAGACTCTGGCTATAAAAATTCTTTCCCAGGTTCCTACCTCCATTCTAATTTTGGTTGTGTTGGCTTTATTTGTGCAGAAACTTTTCAATTTAAAGTAAGCCCACATAAATCATCGGTATTTCTATATAAAACTATTTTTCTTCTGATTAAAGGGGCCATTCTTTGACTGGCTCCTTAAAGAAGCCTGTTCACTGAATGGGACTTACCTCACTCACATCCATCACTTGACTGGCTTCTTAAAGAGGACTATTCACTGAATGGGCCTTTCCTCATTCAAAGTGAGAACCTGAAAAGGCCTTAGCCTAAAAGACTCAGGGTCTCCCATTGCATCCTGGGCCATCTCCAGTCATCCTGGTGAATATCAGGCCACTGGATCCAGATGGTTCTGGAGGAGAAAGTGAGACTGTTGACCTTGCGCAGCCCTCCCTCACTGAGATCAAAGTCAACTGCCAGTCATGTCATCATTTTTCCTGATGTCATCATCCTCTTCAAAAAGGAAGGACAAACAAAACCAGTGAGTGGTCTGAGCTGCCTGAATAGGCACCCAGCCAGTTGGATAACTCAGTTTCTCCTCTCCCTCTCCTTCTCTTCTCAAAAGGAAGGTAAATTTTGATGGCCAGAAGCTACAA